>NC_044391.1:45450875-45760125 GCF_006542625.1 Nomascus leucogenys | reverse complement strand
CTGTTGTCTCTCAAAGAGTCCTTTGCATTTCCAATCATTTCCCAAACAAGATTCCTCAAGGCAAGAACTTCTGACTCTTTCTATTATTTTCCATTTTAATGATTCCTTTTCAAAAGTGCCATTCTTAAGAGGTAACTCCTTGGTCTCATACCTAAACAGCATAGCTGAAAGAAAAGAAACATCATGTTTTCCTCTTTTATGAGAAATAAAACTGTATAGAAGCAGTGAAACAGATAATAATGCCCTTAAGGAAGAAATGGCTTAGATAACTTTCAAATCTTGGCATTTAATTTGCAGAAAAAAAAATTGTTGGAATGGCTATATTAATATCAGATAAAACAGACTTCAAGTTACTCTACATTATCAAAGATAATTTTCTCATAATGATAAAAGAGATAACAACTCATCAGGAAGACTTGGCAATCAGAAATGTGTAAGTGCAGAATAACAGAGCCTGAAAATATATGAAGCAAAAATTGACAAAAGTAAAGCAGGAAATAGATAATTCTACAATCATAGTGGAGACTTTACAACCATCTCTCGATAACTGATAGAACGACTGGAACATCCCCCTCTCCCGGAAAATTAGTAAAGAAATAGAGGATATAAGTAACACTGTCCACCACCTTCAACTAGTTGATATATACAAAACACAATATCAAAAACTGCAGAAAGTACATTCTCTTCAAATACCTATACACATTCAAAATAGACCATATGCTGGGCCATTAAACAAGTCTCAATACACTAAAAAGGATCAATGTCACACAGAATATTTTCTTTGATCACAATGGAACTCAGTTTGAAATTACTAAAATATCTGGAACCTGTCCTCCAATACTTGAAAACTAAACAACACACATAGAAATTAGAAAATACTTAGAAATGAACAATATAAAAGTATAGCACACCAAAATGTATGTTATATAGCTAAGGTAACATTTACAGTGAAACCTATAGCTTTAAATGCTTGTATTAGAAAAGAAAAAGGTATAAAATAAACAACCTAAGGTTTTACTGCAAGACAGTAGATGAAGAAGAGTAAAGTAGGCCAGGTGAGGTGGCTCATGCCTGTAATCTTAGCACTTTGGGAGGCTGAGGCAGGTGGATCACGAGCTCACAAGTTCGAGACCAGCCTGGCCAACATGGTAAAACCCCGTCTCTACTAAAAATACAAAAATTAGCTAGGCATGGTGGTGGGTGCCTGTACTCTCAGCTACTCGGGAGGCTGAGGCAGGAGAATCGCTTGAACCCTGGAGGCGGAGGTTGCAGTGAGCCGAGATCGTGTCATTGCACTCCAGCCTGGGCAACAAGAGCAAAACTCCGTCTCAAAAAAAAAAAAAAAAGAGCAAAGTAAATCTACAATTAGTAGAAGTAAAGAAATAATAAGGATAAGAGCAGAAATCAATGAATGAGAAAACTGACCATAACAGAGATAATTAATAGTCAAAAACTGGTTTATGGAATAGATCAGCAAGCTTGATAAATCTTGGAGCCAAACTACCAATAAAAAACAAGAAGAAAAACACAAATATCAGGAATAAAAAGGGGTTTCTAATTATAAATCCTACATAAATAATAAAAGTAATAAACAGATAATTACATAAGAAAATATTATGAACCATTTAATATCCAGAAGTATAAAACGTTAGAGAAAATGGACACATTTCTTGAAAGACACAAACTACCAAGGATCAGTCAAGAAGAAAGAAGTAAAACAAGCCAGGTGCAGTGGCTCACATCTGTCATCCCAGCACTTTGGGAAGCCAAGAAAGATGGATCACTTAAGCCCAGGACTTTGACACCAGGCTGGCCAACATGGCAAAACCCCATCTCTACAAAAAATACAAAAATTAGCCCGGCATGGTGGTGTATGCCTGTAGTCCCAACTACATGGGAGGCTGAGCCCAGAAAGCTGAGGCTGCAGTGAGATGTAATCATGCCACTGCACACCAGCCTGAGTGACAGAGCAAGACCCTGGGAGGGAAGGAAGGAGGAAAGGAAAGGAAAGGAAAAAGGAAAGGAAAGGAAAGGAAGCATCCAGTGGCATTTACCTCATGAACAAGTCAGCTTAGCATTTGAATATCAATTAATGTAATTCAACATATTAACATATTTTAAAAGTCAAATGACATGATCACTTGAAAATAGAAAATACTTTTAACAAAATTCAACACAGAATCATCATAAAAATTCTTGCCAAACTAAGAACAGAAGGGAACTTACTTTCTCAAGTAAAGGACATCAGTCAAAAATCTACAAGAAATATCATAGTCGGTAAAAAATATATTGGCTGGCCACGGTGGCTCATGTCTATAATCCCAGCACTTTGTGAGGCTGAGGTGGGTGGACCACTCAAGGTCAGGAGTTCGAGATCAGCCTGACCAACATGGTGAAACCCCACCTCGACTAAAAATACAAAAATTAGCTGGGCATGGTGGCACATGCCTGTAGTCCCAGCCACTTGAGAGGCTGAGGCAGGAGAACCACTTAAACCCAGGAGGCAGAGGTTGCAGTGAACCAAGATCACGCCATTGCACTCCAGCCTGTGCAAGAGGGCGAGACTCTCTCTCATAATAATAATAATAATGAAGAAGTCTTTTTTCCTTAGATCAGAAGTAATGGGAGTGATTAATAGGTTTTTTATCTTAATTATGGTGATGGTTTCATGAGCAAACATGTACACATATAAAGTGTATACCATTTGACACATCAAAATTTGTCAAACCATATACTTTATAACATAGCTGGTTCATTATATGTCAATTATGCCTCAATACATCTGCTACCAAAAAAAAAAAAAAAGTTCTTTGTAAATATTTGAAATACTTTCCATTTGTCAAACTTTTTCTACCAAGACCTTGGGCCGCTGAGGGAAGGTTTCCACACAATATCTCAAACAAAAGACATCACCACTCTGACCAGTTCTGCTTCTCTAAAATGCAGTTCTGCTGGGAGTACCCCAACACCCTTACCCACCTGGATACCATCCTGTTTTCCCAGCCATCCAGGGTTCTTTCCCTTGTTCCAATAGGGAAATCACTGACGGCTTAGAAACGGCAAGTCCTGCTCAAAGAAATAGGATATTAAAAATAGATAAGCCAAAAAATGTTCTTATTTAGAACTGGTTTAACCTAAAGCTAATTCAGGTTCCTCTGAAGACTGATAGAAACAGAAAATCATAATTTGGCAAACACCAGAGTAAATAACTATTGTCAGAGCCAGGTGTAGTGGCACATGCCAGTGGTCCCAGCTACTTGGGAGTCTGAGGCGGGAAGACTGCTTGAATCCAGGAGGTCAAGGCTATAGTGAGCCAAGATCATGCCACTGCACTCAAGCCTGAGTCACAGAGCAAGACCCTGTCTCAGAAAAATAATAACCATAACTGTTCTCTGCAGGAATCATTGATGAAACTAAAGTGATAAAAATGTCATGAGCAAGAGGGTATTTGTAGAGCCTCAAATTTCTTTACAAGTTACTTACTGATTGCAAAGGTAAAAATAGTGGCTTTACTATGCGGAGCCCCAGAGGATACCATTTCAAGCATCAAAACAAGATATTGTTTTTGATTGGCCATTATTTATGTCCTGATACAATGCACTGAAAAAGGCATCACTTCTGTAGTATTCTTCCCAAAAATACATAACTTTAATCATAAAAATATGGGTCAAGGCCGGGTACGGTGGCTCATGCCTGTAATCCCAGCACTTTGGGAGGCTGAGGCAGGTGGATCACGAGGTCAGGAGATCGAGACCATCCTGGCTAACATGGTGAAACCCCATCTCTACTAAAAATACAAAAAAATTAGCCAGGCATGGTGGCAGGCGCCTGTGATCCCAGCTGCTTGGGAGGCTGAGGCTGGAGAATGGCATGAACCTGGGAGGCGGAGCTTGCAGTGAGCTGAGATCGCACCACTTCACTCCAGCCTGGGCGACAGAGCAAGACTCCGTCTCAAAAAAAAAAAAAAAAGGACAAATCTAAATCCAGGAATAGTCTATGTAATAACAGGCCAGCACAGTTTAAAAGTCTTAATTAGGGTCATAAAAGAGAAAGAACATTTCCAAGATGGAAGAGGGCTACAGATACAAGACAACTAAATGCAATGTGGGATCCTGGATCAGTACAAGTGGGATCCTGGATCAGTACCAGGATAATTAATGACATTTGAAAAAAGGATATAGATAACTTAATAATAATATATCAATTTTACTTTTTGGTTTAGATGTTTGTACTATGCTTATGTAAATTGTTAGCATTAGGGAAAACTGACTGAAGAGTAGATGGACATTTGGCATACTGGTTAGTTCTAGCTCTCAAAATTGTTTCAAAATAAAAAGTTTTGGCCAGGCACGGTGGCTCACGCCTATATAATCCCAACACTTTAGGAGGCCGAGGCAGGCTGATCATGAGGTCAGGAGATCGAGACCATCCTGGCTAACACAGTGAAACCTCGTCTCTACTAAAAATACAAAAAATTAGCTGGGCGTGGTGGCACATGGCTGTAGTCCCAGCTACTTGGGAGGCTGAGGCAGGAGAATCACTTGAACTCGGGAGGCGGAAATTGCAGTGAGCCGAGATTGCACCACTGCACTCCAGCCTGGGAAACAGAGTGAGACTCCATCTCAAAAAAAAAAAAAATAAGTTTTGGCTGGTCATAGTGGCTCAGGCCTGTAATCCCAGCACTTTAGGAGGCCAAGGCAGGAGGATCACTTGAGGCCAGGAGTTCAAGATAAGCCTAGGCAACATAGCAAGACAATATCTCTATACAAATTACAAAAATTAGCTGGGCACGGTGGCACACTTGTAGTCCCAACTACTTGGGAGGCAGAGGTGATGGGATCACTTGAGCCCAGGAGTTTGAGGCTGCAGTGAGCCACGATCATGCCACTGTACTGTAGCCTGGATAACAGAGTGAGACCTTGACTCAAAATAATAATAATAATAATAAATAAAATAAAATTTAAAAATGGGCCCCAGAAAAGCTTTTAGATAAAAGAATGATAAAGATGTCAGAATACATTCACATTAAGCTGACCTAAGGAGCACAAGGAACAAAGAGACAAATGAGGCGGAAAGGTCTTAGTTAAATTTAAATCTACATGGGCTCTATCTCTACTTATTTGGGTAAGAAAAAGCGAGAAGCCTCAAGACAGAATCAATGTGTCTTCCTGTGAAATGTCAAATTCCTAGAATGTAGCTCTCAAACATAAAAATAACGGGGTATGTGTTTTCCTAAGCTTTAGATGAACCATCACGTCTTAAATCCTACAGGCTATTATATAAATGTCCTTCAACCATCATCTAGCTCTTAAAAAATCGAGAAAAAAGTCAGTTACATAAGGAGCCCAGGGAAAGAGTGAAGGTCAGTGAAAAACAAGAAATATGAAGGTGCCTAAGAGAAGCAATCTATTCCAAGAAAACAAAACTCAAACCAATTTTTTGGACCACAGAACAGAAATTTAGATATTTAATGGAGCCCCAGAATTCCCAGTGGAGAGAACATTTTCTAAATTACAGGGAACAGGTGATCTTACCCAGTGACACAAAGTTGCTGTAGTTCTCCAACATCACATCTCTGTGCAACTCTCTCTGAGCAGGGCTCAGGCACTCCCACTCTCCTTTAGAGAAATCTATAGCCACATCCCTGAATGTCACCAACCTTTAAAGTCCATTTAATATATGTAATAGTAAACAAAATATATTTTAGGTGAATGATAAGGATATAAAAAAGGATTTACCTGGAAGGCATTCTATAGTAAGCAATAGGTTGAAATTGGAAACTTATAACACAGGAGGGGGCAATAACGAAATGAATACACACATATTATTGAGCAGTCCTGTGCTGTGAGGTGGATACAACATCCTGCCACTGTGGGAAATTTCTATTAATCAGAACATGTTGAGAAGCAAACAGTGTAAAGCAATGTAAATTGAAACTGGGCCGGGCGCAGTGGCTCTTGCCTGTAATCCCAGCACCATGGGAGGCCGAGGTGGGCAGATCACCTGAGGCCAAGAGTTGCAGACTAGCCTGGCCAACATGACGAAACCCCATCTCTACTAAAAATACAAAAATTACCCAGGCGTAGTGGCACTTGCCTGTAATCCCAGCTACTCGGGAGGCTGAGGCAGGAAAATTGCTGGAACCTGGGAGGCAGAGGTTGTGGTGAGCCGGGATTGTGCCACTGCGCTCCAGCCTCGGTGACGAGAGCAAAACTCCATCTCAAAAAAAAAAAAGAAACTCAATAGCTCTACAAACACATGAAACACCATGTGCCTCTGTGCAGTAAAAGGTTAACTCAGCAGGCTTAAAGCTTTGAGTTCAAACTCTGCACATTCCAAAAAAAGAACTGGCCTTTGATGGGCTCCTGGAAAATCATCTCTGTGTCCTTGAATACCCTGTCTGATGAGTGTTTTTGTACGCCTAAGACCTTGGGCTCTATCAGGTTGACTTCTGGGGTCCTGGAGACTACGTAGCTAATGTCGGCCAGGTAGACTCTCGAAGTATCTCCAATAAAAACCCTGGACACCAGCTGGGCGCGGTGGCTCACGCCTGTAATCCCAGCACTTTGGGAGGCCAAGGCGGGTGGATCACCTGAGGTCAAGAGTTCAAGATTAGCCTGGCCAAACTGGTGAAACCCCGTCTCTACTAAAAATACAAAAATTAGCTGGGCATGTTGGCAGGCGCCTGTAATCCCAGCTACTCGGGAGGCTGAGGCAGGAGAATCGCTTGAACCCGGGAGGCAGAGGTTGCAGTGAGCTGAGATTGTGCTATTGCACTCCAGCTTGGGTGACAGAGCGAGACTCTGTCTCAAAAAAAAGAACCCTGGACACCAAGGCTTGGGTAAGTTTCCCTGGCTGGCAAACCTTCACACATGTTGTCACACACCATGGCTAGAAAAATTAAGGACATCCCCATCAACTCCACCCTGATGGGACACCTGGAATTTTATGACTTGTTTCTCCTCAACTTTGTGGCACCTTTCCCTTTCATGATTTTAATCTGCATCCATTTAATGTAATAAACTCCAACTGTGGGTATAACAGCTTTTCTGAACCCTGCGAGTCCAATCAAGGAATCACTGAGTCTCACAGCAGTCTTGAAGACCCTCAGATCTGAAGTGGGATTTGCTAGAATGATTCTGACTCACTGAAGCATAGCAAAAACATTGTTTGGAAAAAAAAAAAAAAAAAAAGAACTATGTGGGAATAGGATTGATGAACCTTTGATACTTGGATGGTTACGGAGTTACCCTTGGTATGAGACAGCAGCTGCACTGCAATCACTTACTAGAAGTAAAATTCACCAATCGAATTGATTTATTTGGTTTTTGTTTGTTTGTTTGGAGACGGGGGTTCGCTATATTGCGCAGGCTGGTCTCAAACTCCCGGGCTCAAGCGATCTTCCTGCCTCAACCTCCCGGTAGCTGGGACTATAGGCATGTACAACTGTGCGCAGCACCAGTGGACCTTAGAAATGATAGACCCGACCTCCAAGGGGTTGGCTCATTAGATACATAAGGAAAATAAGGCAAAATAATGAGAAACAAGCTAAAAATAGAATCCTTTATGTGTCACTTGCAATAGCTAAAATTAAAGTAAAGGAGAGTCAGAGTGGGGCCTGGTGTTGCACCAAGGTCAGACTTTGGCTGGCCTGAGCTATGGCTTCTACCTTGACAGTTATTACCAAAGGGAACATATGTGCTGGAACAACAGACAGCACTCTACAACCACTGATCACTAAAAAGGTAGTGCAGGTGGCAGAGGAGATGGTGAAACCAAGAAACTATTGAAACCAGGGGTCCAACGTCAAAGAGTGGTCTCGTTTTGTAGACTGGTATCATGAGCTTCCTGAAGAACCATTACTAAAATGGACTGTGAGAGTGACTAACTTAGGAGCAACTTCCTCAGTTTTGAATACTGCAGAAGGGAGAAGTATGTTTGCTTTGAGGCAGACCCATGGCTTACTACTGAACAATCACAGATGGCTATATATGATCCAGATACAATGCGATTGTTGTTGAGGGGACAGTTAGCCTAGTCAACTAGATCAAAGCTGCCATAACGGCCAGGTGCGGTGGCTCACACCTGTAACCCAGCACTTTGGGAGGCTGAGGCAGGTGGATCACTTGAAGTCAGGAGTTCGACACCAGCCTGGCCAACATGGCAAAAACCCATCTCTACTAAAAATACAAAAGTTAGCCAGGCGTGGTGGTGGGCACTTGTAATCCCAGCTACTTGGGAGGCTGGTGCATGATAATCGTTTAAACCTGGGAGGCAGAGGTTGCAGTGAGCCAAGATCAAGCCACTGCACTGCAGCCTGGGTGACAGAGCGAGATTCATCTCAAAACAAAAACAAAAGCAGAAAAACCTGCCATAACATTAATTTACCCTGAGATGGAGAACTGTCCTTCTTTAAATGCCAAGTGGCACTCCTCAGATGAAGCAGCTGATATGCTGCATATTCAGGATACATCAAGTTGGCTTCATGATCATCAGATGTTTGTGCACTTACCCTAGTTCGAGGCAAATACCATGATTAAGGGGACTCCTTTTGCATGGGCACTCCTTGTAAACTTTACTACTGCAAAATCAAGCAATGGTCCAAGAAGCTGTATCAGATTTGTTGTCTCAGCTTCCCCGTTATGGGCATTATAGAAGCTAAGAAAGTTAGAGTAATTTACAAGACAATGGGGAAGATGAAGGAGGTATTAAGGGACGCTCATCCTAGTAGTGAGTAAACCTTAAAATGGTTATTAAGAAATGGGATTGGTCAAGTGCAGTGGCTCACGCCTATAATCCCAGCACTTTGGGAGGCTGAGGCGGGTGGATTGCCTGAGGTCAAGAGTTCAAGATCAGCCTGGCCAACATGGCGAAACCCCATCTCTACTAAAATACAAAAAAAAAAAAAATTAGCTGGGCTTGGTGGCAGGTGCCTTTAATCCCAACTACTCAGGAGGCTGAGGCAGGAGAATTGCTTGAACCTGGGAGGTGGAGGTTGCAGTGAGCCAAGATCTCGCCACTGCACTCCCGACTGGGCAACAGAGCAAGACTCCATCTTAGCTGGGCACGGTGGCTCACACCTGTAATCCCAGCACTTTGGGAGGCTGAGGTGGGTGGATCACTTGAGGTCAGGAGTTTGAAACCAGCCTGGCCAACATGGTGAAACCCTGTCTATATTAGAAAGGCAAAAATTAGCCAGGCATTGTGGTGCGTGCCTCTAATCCCAGCTACTCAGGAGGCTAAGGCAGGAGAATCATTTGAGCCCAGAAGGCAAAGGTTGCAGTGAGCAGAGATTGTGCCACTGCACCCCAGCCTCAGTGAAAGAGCAAGACTGCATCTCAAAAAAAAACAAACAAAAAAAAGAACGGTCTTAACACCACTATTAGATGTTGGGTGGATCAACAGGAGCCCTTGCTGATCACCTAACACCGAAGGGCTCTAAACAAATCTGTTTTATTTCTCTTAATTTGAAGGAATTTAAAACGCTGAAATGCAAAGATGACACTGAGAAACCTGATCTTGAATCACTAAGGCAACAGCCTGACAAATTAATCAGGATGATTAACCAAGCTGCGACCAAGGCTATATGCATGTGTGTGAGTTAAGACCAGGATGGAAAAGAAACATTTCTAGGACTCCTTGACATGGAGCCCAATGCACTGTGATTCCAAAATCTGTTGGTGACACCCTAATAGGGACTACAGTTAGATTGGGAGGATATGGGGATGCAATGGTTGATCGTTATTAAGGTGAAAGTTTAAATGAAAACTAGAAGGTCTGAATGGACCTTATGTGAAGTGGTTGTGTCTCCTTGCTTGAATACATAATGGGGAAGGGTATTATGTCTGACTGAGGAACACTTCCCCTACCTGGTATTTTAAAGCTAAAGGCATGTAAGTTTGTCCTTCAATCAATGTTACTAGACAGGCCAAACAGGAACCTATAGAATTGCTGAAGCCCACATAGGTTGTTAATTTTTTTTTTTTTTTTTTGAGATGGAGTCTTGCTTTGTCACCCAGGCTGGAGTGCAGTGGTGCAATCTCAGCTCACTGCAACCTCCACCTCCTGGGTTCAAGCAATTACTGTGCCTCAGCCTCCCAAGTAGCTGGGATTACAGACATGCGCCACCATGCCTGGCTAATTTTTGTATTTTTAGTAGAGACGGGGTTTCACCATGTTGGCCAGGCTGGTCTTGAACTCCTGACCTCAGGTGATCCACCCGCCTTGGCCTCTCAAAGTGCTGGGATTACAGGCATGAGCCACCACGCCCGGCCAACATAGGTTGTTAATTTGAAGCTGTATAGAATACCTGGTAGATACAAGAGATTACCACTTTATTAATAACATGTTAGAAGCTAGAGTGCTGGTACCAACAAATTCTCTATACAATAACCCTGTTAGGTGTGTGCCAAAGGGGGAGACTAACAGTAGGTTGTTGAGGCTTGAATGAAGTAGTACCACCGAATTAAAGGACACCAATACTCTGACTGATCTTGCAAATGCTTTTTTCATTATCCCAATCTCGGGAAAGAGACAACCATAGTTTGCCTTCATGAGGGAAAGATCCCAATTTATATCTACTATATTCTCACAGGTTATTTGAATTCACTAGCTTACTATTACAATTTGATTAGGAAAGCGTGGGCTTGAGACCGGTCCTAAGTGTAACAATATACTACACTGATGATAATGATAACCTCAGAACCTGAAAAACAAATTAGGACTGATTCTCAGCAGGGAAGGCCCACACAGAGAGGTAGCATAGCATGTAGACTCTATCCGATGGCCACTGGTAGCCCTGGGATCCTACAAAAGGATCCTGGCAGTGGATAGACACACTTCCCCTGTGGTAGATGTAAAGGCTCAAAATACTATAAAACACCTTGAATAGAAACGTGCCAATTGGCATTATCGTGTTATATTTCTTCAGACCAAGGGAAACACTTTACACCCCACAGTGTCCAACAATGTCCAAAGAGTTCTCACATCAATTGGATATACCATGTTGCATATCATCCTCAAAGTAGTGGTTTGCTAGACAATTAGAATAGGAGAGCGATAGAGTTGGTGGCTAAAGTAAGGGAAAGTAAAGTATGGGCTGGCTTGCATTCATGAGGGTGTGCTTACTCTCAAGATGGGGAGAGCCAAGGACAGTCTCCACTAGATAGATGCCTCTACTGTCCTGGGCGATTAGGAGGAGAGGGTGCATGGCCGAATGCTGGCACAGTTACACAAACCTTCCCCAAATAACCTCAAATTTCTTTTTTCCTACCTGATGCAGTGGCCCTGGGACTATGACTGTAACTCCAAGTGACAGAAGCAGGGATGATCCCTAAACAAGAAACTGGAACTTTACCTTTCAATCTTTTTAAAAATGTTGTTTATTTATTTTTAGAGATGGGGTCTTGATATGTTGTCCAGGCTGGACTTGACCTCCTGGGCTCAAATGGATCCTCCCACCTCAGCCTCCTGAGTAGCTGGGACTACAGGCACATACCACCATACCTGGCTAATGAAGTAACAGTGAAAAAGACTGGCTTGAGGGAGAATTTAGCCAACTATCAGCTAATTTCTATGCTCAATAGTTCTGTACAAGTTTATCATGTGGCACATAACAGTAGATTCAAGGAGGGAAATGAGTAATCAAATTAATACAAAAATATGAGAGTGCATGTAATGGCTTTATCAGATAGGTTAGTTGTCTCTTTAAATCCATTGCTACTCCATACTGGCTCCTTGAAATGATAGCCATCTACATCCTGATACTATTGCTGTTTCTGTCATATAAATGTCATATCAAATGTAGATGCTCAGATAGTTTTGCTGTAAGAGAGCCTAAGCCAAGGCCTGGGTGAGTGGACAGGTAACTCAGTACACCTGGAATGCTCAAATCCTGCACATTCCAAAGAAAGAACTTGCCCTTGACTGGCTCTTGGGAGATAACCTCTGAGCCCTTAAAATATCCTACCTGATAAGAGTGTTTTTGTATGCCACAGGCCTTGGAGCATGCTGTATCAGTTTGACATCTGGGAACTGGAGACTGAGTAACTAAAGTCAGGCATTGAGTGATATATCCCTGTAAGACTGACTCCCCAATAAAAACCCTGGAAACTAAGGCTCAAGTGAGCTTCCCTGACTGGCAATAGTTCACACACTGTTGTGACATGTCATTGTTAGGAGAATTAAGTGTGTCCCTGTACAGCTCCTCTGGAAGCAGCCACCTGAAAGCTTGTACCTGTACAAGCTAACCTTTGTCCTAACCTTTGTCCATGTACCTTTTCTTTCTGGTGACTTTAGTATGTATCCTTTTACTAGAATAAACCATAACCGTAAGAATAACAGCTTTTCTGCATCTTAGCAAATATTTGAGGCTGATAGTGTCTAAAGTTCTTAATACAGTTTCTCCTTTTACAAAATTAAATTGAACATTTGAGGGAATCTTCTCAAAATATCTTATTAAAACCTCTATCTTGTAATAAATATGTTAATTAGCTTGATAGTGGCAATGACTTCACAATGTGCATTTCTATCAAAAGATTAAATTGTACACCTTAAATACATAAAATTTTTATGTGTCAATTATACCTCAGTAAAGATGGGCAGGGAGTACCTCCATCTCAGTGGTCCCCAGCATTTTTGGCATCAGGGACTGGTTTCATGGAAGACAATTTTTCCACAGACTGGGGACAAGGTGGTTTCAGGATGATTCAAGTGCATTACATTTATTGTACACTTCGTTTCTATTATTATTACATTGTAATATATAATGGAATAATTATACAACTCACCATAATGTAGAATCAGCAGGAACCCCGAGCTTGTTTTCTGCAACTAGATGGTCCCATCTGGGGGTGACGAGAGACAGTGACAGATCATCAGGCATTAGATTCTCATAAGAAGCCCACAACCTAGATCCCTCACATGCACAGTTCACAATAGGGTTCACGCTCCTATGAGAATCTAATGCTGCCGCTGATCTGACAGGAGGTGAAGCTCAGGCAGTAATGTGAGTGATAGGGGGCGGTTGTAAATACAGAGAAAGCTTTGCTCACTTCCCTGCCACTCACCTCCTGCTGTGTGGCCTGGTTCATAACAGGCCAAAGACCAGTACTGGTCTGTGGCCCAGGTTTTGGGGACCCCTGCTCTATCTTATTAAAGAGGATACAAATAAATTTGAAGATTTCCTTGCAGAAGATGCAAATAAATTTCAAGAATTATGAAACAACAACTACTAAAGAAATTTCAATAGAGAGGTAAGATGCTACTTAAAATCAAGGATTTGAATGGTAGAGCAACAAAAAAATATCATTTCCCAGTTATGAGATTACCAAAATGAGACAACTGGTTACACCCCATATGATTACATGAGAAATAATCTCAGGGCATCCTGCACATAAGATTATATTTAGAAAAATGTACGAGCATGTACAGGCATGCCTTAAACTCAGCAATTATATATCTTAGATTCTATTCAAATGAAGACTTAAATGTGTACAAAGAGGAAACAGTTTAACAAACCATTATTGTATTCATGTAATGAAAAACAAGGTAGTCATAAAAATGATAGCTTTGCCAGGCACAGTGGCTCATGCCTGTAATCCCAGCACTTTGGGAGACTGAGGCGGGTGGATCATGAGGTCAGGAGATCAAGACCATCCTGGACAACATGGTGAAACCCCATCTCTACCAAAAATTACCAAAAAAATTAGCCGGGTGTGGTGGCATGCACCTGTAGTCCCAGCTACTCAGGAGGCTGAGGCAGAAGAATCGCTTGAACCCGGGAGGGGGAGGTTGCAGTGAGCTGAGATCATGCCATTGCACTCCAGCCTGGGCAACAGAGTGAGGCTCCATCTCAAAAAAAAAAAAAAAAAAAAAAAAAGATAGCTTTGGGGTGGGGTGCAGTGGCTTACAACTGTAATTCCAGCACTTTGGGAGGCCAAGGTGGGAGGATCACTTGAAACCAGGAATTCATGACCAGCCTGGGCAATGTAGAGAGACCCTGTCTCTAAAATATGTGTGTGTGTGTGTGTGTGTGTGTGTGTGTGTGTGTGTGTGTGTGTATATATATATATATAAACTAGCCGGGTGTGGTAGCACACACCTATAGTCCTAACTACTTGGGAGGCTGAAGCAGGAGAATCCTTGAGCCCAGGACACTGAGGCTGCAGTGAGCTATGATTGTACCATTGCACTCCAGCCTGGGTGACAAAGGGAGACCCCATCTCAAATCTCAAAAAAAAAAAAAAAAAGTTTCTCCTTAATTTGTAACATGAAAAATCTTTTACAATTTTCTAGTGAACAGAGAGCATTATTAAACAGAATAGTCATTGTCATCCTAGAGTTATCAAACAGAATAGTGATTGTCAACCACTTTTAGCAGAAAACCCACACATGTGTGGATATATATAAGATCTGGAAAGATTTTTCGCTGTTGTTGTACTATAGCTAATCTTTACTTTGTGATTTTCCATATTTTCTGAGTTTTTGCATTGAGGATATACTATCTTTTACCATCATAAAAAACACCACTAAGCCCAGGCAACATGGTAAAACCCCATCTCTACTAAAAATACAAAAATTACCTGGGCATGATGGTGCATGCCTATAGTCCCAGCTACTCAGGAGGCTGTGGCGGGAGGATGGCTTAAGCCCAGCAGGTCAAGGTTGCAGTGAGCCATAATTGCACCACTGCATTCCAGCCTAGGAGACAGAGCGAGACCCCATTTCCAAAAAAAAAAGAGTCAAAAAGTTTTAAAAAATTAAGAAGTTCTTAAAGTAAAAAAAGTTCCAGTAAGCTAATTTATTATTGAAGAAAAACATTTTCACTTATTTAGTGTAGCCTAAGTATACAGTGTTTATAGTCTATAGTGGGGTACGGTACTGTCCTAGCCCTCACATTCACTCACCATTCACTCACTGACTCACCTAGAGCAACTTCCAGTCCTGCAAGCTCCATTCATGGTAAATGCCCTGTACAGGTGTACCATTTTTTACTTTTTATACCCCCCCTTTTTTTTTTTTTTTTGAGACAGAGTCTTGCTCTTGTCGCCCAGGCTGGACTGCAATGGCACAATCTCGGCTCACTGCAACCTCCGCCACCCAGGTTCAAGCAATTCTCCTGCCTCAGCCTCCCGAGTAGCTGGGATTACAGGCACCTGCCACCACACCTAGCTAATTTTTTTTTTTTTTTTGAGACGGAGTCTCGCTGTCGCCCAGGCTGGAGTGCAGTGGCAGGATCTCGGCTCACTGCAGGCTCCGCCCCCCGGGGTTCACGCCATTCTCCTGCCTCAGCCTCCCAAGTAGCTGGGACTACAGGTGCCCGCCACCTCGCCCAGCTAATTTTTTGTATTTTTAGTAGAGACGGGGTTTCACCATGTTAGCCAGGATGGTCTCGATCTCCTGACTTGTGATCCGCCCGTCTCGGCCTCCCAAAGTGCTGGGATTACAGGCGTGAGCCACCGCGCCCGGCCTACACACCTAATTTTTGTATTTTTAGTAGAGACAAGTTTTCGCCACATTGGCCAGGCTGGTCTCGAACTCCTGACCTCGTGATCCGCCTGCCTTGGCCTCTCAAAGTGCTGGGATTACAGGGGTGAGCCACTGCGCTTGGCCTGTACCATATGTTTACTGTATCTTTTCTGTATTTAGATATATTTAGACACATAAAATCACTGTGTTGCAATTATCTACAGTATTCAGTACAGTAAAATTCTATACAGGTTGGTGGCCTAGGAGCTCTAGGCTATACCATATGGCCTGGGTGCGTAGTAGGCTATCCCATCTAGGTGTATGTAAGTCCACCCTCTGATGTTCACACAATGATGACATCACCTAACAACAACATTACCTAACAACAGAAGAATGTATCCCTGTTCTTAAGTGATGTCTGACTGTATATCTAACATTAAAAGTTTATTTACAAAAATAAACTTTATCTACAAAAAAAGTTTATTTAAAAATTACATGGCATAAGGCCGGGTGCAGTGGCTCACATCTGTAATCCCAGCACTTTGGGAGGCCAAGGTGGGTGGATCACCTGAGGTTAGGAGTTTAAGACCAGCCTGGCCAATATGGTGAAACCCTGTCTCTACTAAAAATAGAAAAAAAAATTAGCCAGGCATGGTGATGGGTGCCTGTAATCCCAGCTATTCGGGAGGCTGAGGCAGGGGAATTGCTTGAATCCAGCAGGCGGACGTTGCAGTGAGCCGAGATTGCACCACTGTACTCCAGCCTGGACGACAGAGAAAGACCTAGTCTCAAAAAAAAAAAAAAAAATTACATGGCATAATGCTTAGGACACAAAATCTCATTATCTCCAGAGAGTTTCTATGTATTCAAGATGGTTTTCTCATAAAATGGCAGAGGTTACTGTGGTCAGAATATCACCTTCTCACAAGCCCACAAGGAAAAGCATCTGTGTTTCTCTAGTTCCTGTCACACCTTAATCTATTTCTGTATAGATTATATGTCCCTTGCTAGATTGAGAGAAACTTAACTAGGGCTTTCTAATCACTTCATTTCTCCCAAGTATTAGCACAGAGTCATTGATATCTCTGGCATTAATAAATGCTTAATATTTTACCTAAAAATTCTATACTTAGGAAGTTATCAATAAACGAAACCTAGAAAAGTGCAAAATTTAGTGAACACAAGAATATATCACAGAACAGTTACATGACAGATGACTGCGTTACCATTAACAGCTGTGAGCAAACATTTTAAGTAAAAAGGAAAGATATACATGACGAATTACTACGTAAGGGGGCAGGTCTTTAAAAGAACGTATAATTTGGCTGAGAGTGGTGGCTCATGCCTGTAATCCCAGCGCTTTGGGAGGCTGAGGTGGGTGGATCACGAGGTCAGGAGATCAAGACCATCCTGGCTAACACGGTGAAACCCCGTCTCTACTAAAAATACAAAAAAAATAGCTGGGTGTGGTGGCGGGCACCTGTAGTCCCAGCCACTCGGGAGGCTGAGGCAGGAGAATGGCGTGAACACAGGAGGCGGAGGTTGCAATGAGCTGAGATAGCACCACTGCACTCCAGCCTGGGTGACAGAGCGAGACTCTATCTCAAAAAAAGAAAAAAAAAAAAAGAGAGATTGAGACCATCTTGGCCAACATGGTGAAACCCCGTCTCTACTAAAAATACAAAAATTAGCTGGGTGTGGTGGCATGTGCCTGTAGCCCCAGCTACTCTGGAGGCTGAGGCAGGAGAATCACTTGAACCCGGGAGGTGGAGGTTGCAGTGAGATTGTGCCATTACACTCCAGCCTGGTGACAGAGCGAGACTCCATCTCAAAACAAAAACAAAACAAAACAAAAAAAACCTATAATTTTAGAAGAGCATATAACACAATAATTTAAAATGCAGCTTGGAGGCCAGATGCGTTGGCTCATGCCTGTAATCCCAGAACTTTGGGAGGCCAAGGGGGGCAGATCGTTTGAGCCCAAGAGTTCGAGACCAGCCTGGGCAACATAGTGAGACCCTGTCTCTACAAAAAAAAATACAAAACTCAGCCATGTGCAGTGGTGCACACCTGTAGTCTTAGCTACCCGGGAGGCTGAGGTAGGAGTATCACTTGAACACAGGAGGTCAAGGCTGCAGTGAGCTGAGATTGTACCACTGCATTCTAGCCTGGGTAACAGAGCAAGACCCTGTCTCAAAAAAATAAAATATAATAAAAAAATAGAATAGAATAAAATAAATAAAATAAAATATAAAATAAAACAAAATAAAATGCAGCTATGCTTATAGATGCCTGTGATGTAACTCTTGATATGTGGATTTTCAGAAAGTCACCAAATGAAGAAACAGAGAGCACACTGGGGAAGAGCTCAAGTGAAGCCAGACTGTCGGAGTTTGCACTCCAGATCTGCTGTGCACCAGCTTAAGCAAGTTACTTCACATCTTTGTGTTATATATTCTAGCACATGAATGGAGAAGAATTTTTCTAATTCTTTCCATTTGGGAGGCACAAATTTTTTCTAAGTTCACATCTATGGTTAAACCAGGCATTCTAGTCTTTCATTCTAGAACAGTGGAACTAAATCTTTTTAGGCCACAGATGTATACCTTTGAAGTCAGAATAAATTCTATACCTCTTTCAGGAAAAAAATTTTCAAGGGATGTGTGGCTAATATATGAAGTAAATGACCTGCAGATTAAAAACTCCTGTTCTATACTACTTGAGCGTCTAGCTCTGTTTCTTATTTGCAAGTATCTATCACAATTAATTTTGTATTTTTGTTTTTCCTGATCTATAGATAACTTAGCACAAAATATAATCATAACAGTTCGTGTATTAATAAATTGAATATATTTTATGTGCCAATATACTTAAGGGCTTTACATGTATCAATTTAGTCATTCTAACAAACCTACAGGTGAGTGCTATCATTCCCTCCATTTTACAGATGAGGAAAGTGAGATGCAGAGAATTACATTTCCCTAGAACACACAGATATTAAGGTCCTCACATGGCCTAGGAGGTGCTTGAGTAAAAAAAGAAAAGCATACCACCTCTTATGGTCTAGGTAGATATATGGCCTAAAACAAATCATGCTGGCAAATCTCAAGCCAAACTTGATCATTATAACAAAGTGGAAAGTGCATTTCAGAGAAAAAACAAACAAGAGAGTAATTAACAGAAGAAAGAAATCTCCCCTCACCTTGAACATGGCTTTTACATACACAATAGCCATGCTTCCCTGCTCCTCAGGGCACTTCTGGAAAAACACAGACTGGAGAAGGAGAATGGAATTAGGAGAAACCAGTTTTGTGTCAACATAAACTGAGGCCTGCTCTCCAGGTCCTCTGCCTGTGTACACAGATAGAAGTCAGAGAGAGACCAGCATCTTTTACTCATCTTTGTGTCAAAAAGAAAAGTCAGGATGGAAGCTACCTGGAGCTGCCACTTCTGAGGTCTCAGATACCTAACTGAGATAGTCCAGGCATGGTAGGGCTTCTAGGAAGTGTAATTTTCTCCACAGGGCTTCCAGAAGGATTCATGACAATGGAATTCCGATTTCTGGTGACTCTCAGGTGTCTTCCCTTCTCTTTTTTTTTTTTTTTTTTGAGATGGAGTCTTGCTCTGTCACCCAGGCTGGAGTGCAATGCACGATCTCAGCTCACTGCAACCTCTGCCTCCTGGGTTCAAGTGATTCTTCTGCCTCAGCCTCCCCAGTAGCTGGGACTACAGGTGCCTGCCAACATGCCCGGCTGTTTTTTGTATTTTAGTAGAAATGGGGTTTCACCATGTTGGTCAGCTTGGTCTTGAACTCCTGACCTCAGGTGATCCACCCGCCTCAGCCTTGCAAAGTGCTGGAATTACAGGTGTGAGCCCCGAATCTCCTCCAGCTCTAAAATTCTAGCCCAAGACCAGAGCTGTGGGTCAGGGTTAATCAATCACTATTAGCTGTTTACTTTCACCCTGTAGATCAATGATCTTGAGAGTCTCCCCTACCCTACAGCATCACCCTACCCGATATTAATCTATCCCCCAACCCTAACCACACCCACACACCCATACCTCATCCCATGCCCCCCACCCCTACAGAGACAGTAATCTCAGGGTGCCACTGACTGTGGAGAGCTTCCAACATTACCCT
Organism: Nomascus leucogenys; assembly: GCF_006542625.1. Classification (NCBI taxonomy): domain Eukaryota; kingdom Metazoa; phylum Chordata; class Mammalia; order Primates; family Hylobatidae; genus Nomascus; species Nomascus leucogenys. The sequence goes on along the minus strand of NC_044391.1, from coordinate 45,740,516 downwards.
AAAAGGCTTCTCTCTGGATTTGTCCACCTCATAGAAATAAAAAGGAGGACTGGATCTCCCTGCTGATTTTAGGTCCTATGGCCTCTGTAAACTATAAATTCACACACATAGCACATAACAACTCTATCCAAACCCCTATGCTAAGAGACTTGCCCAAATTCTAGAATAGCTTCCAGCAGTTTAAGACCATGTTTCTAGGCTGACCCCAGTCTTCCTTAAAATGCCTGCCTGACAAAGTTTAATGCTGCCTGGAGAATTTACTATTTGTTCCAGCTAAAAACCTAGTGGTAGGCAGACAGGCCCCTAAACTCCCTTTTAAAAGTAACTGTTTTTGGTCTGGCGTGGTGCCTCACGCCTATAATCCCAGCACTTTGGGAGGCTGAGGTGGGTGGATCACTTAAGGCCAGGAGTTCATGACCAGGCTGGCCAGCATGGTGAAACACCATCTCTACTAAAAATACAAAAATTAGCCAGGCGTGGTGGCGTGTGCCTGCAGTCCCAACTACTCTGGAGGCTGAGGAAGGAGAATCGCTTGAACCCAGGAGGCCAAGGTTGCAGTGAGCCAAGATTGTGCCACTGCATTCTTGTCTGGTTAACAGGGTGAGACTCTGTCTAAAAAAAAAAACTAACTGGTTAAAGAGGGAGTTCAGGGGCCTGTCTTCCTACCACTAGGAAAGCTTATAATTATAAATGCTTTCTGTGCCCTTTGAGATGTATATCTACCATGTGTCACTCAGAACTATTTCCTCAAGGACCTGAGAGTCTTCCAAATGCAAACATTCAGGGACATAACTCCCAGCCCCTCTGGAAGAATAAGGGCCTAACTTTGGTGGGTGCAGTGCTCCAAGCTGCACCACTTGGCCTTCTGTCATAAAGATTTGAGAACTTTGCTTGATACTTAATTATGAAAAAACAAACAAATAAATAAAAAATTAAAAAGATCTGGGAACTGACTGGTGTGGTAGCTCATGCCTGTAATCCCAACAATTTGGGGAAGCTGAGGCGGGAGAATCGCTTGAGCTCAGCAGTTTGAGACCAGCCTGGGCAATATAGTGAGATCGCCTCTACAAAAAAAATTTTTTAAATTACCAGTTTAGTCACACTTACCTGTAGTCCTAGCTACTAGGGGGCTGACACGGGAGTATCACTTCAGCCCAGGGTGTCGAGGCTACCGGAAACCACAATCGCACCACCGCACTCCAGCCTAGACAACACAGCCAGACCCTGTCTTTAAAAAAAAAAAAAAAAAAAAAAAACGAGGGCGGGGAGGCTAGGTGCGGTGGCTCACGCCTGTAATCCCAGCACTTTGGGAGGCCGAGGCAGGCGGATTACGAGGTCAGGAGATCAAGACCACAGTGAAACCCCGTCTCTACTAAAAATATAAACAATTAGCTGGGCGTGGTGGCTGGCAGCTGTAGTCCCAGCTGCTCCGGAGGCTGAGGCGGGAGAATGGCGTGAAGCCGGGAGGTGGAGCTTGCAGTGAGCAAAGATCACGCCACTGCACTCCAGCCTGGGCGACAGAGCGAGACTCTGTCTCAAATAAAATAAAATAAAATCTGTTTTAGTGTCTGTTTATCTTTGAATCATATAAACAGAATAATATACTATGTAGTGTTTTGTATCTAGCTTCTTTCACTTAGAATTTTTAAGGTGCATCCATGTTGTAATATGCACAATTGCTAAGTAAAATTCTTTATTAATATTTTTAATGTTTTTAGAGACAGAGTCTCACTCTGTCACCCAAGTTGGAGGGCAGTGAGCTGGGACTACAGATGCATGCCACTGCACCTGGCTAAATTTTTTTTTTTTTAATTATTTTCTGTAGAGACAGGCTCTCGCCATGTTGCCCAGGCTGGTCTCAAACTCCTGGGCTCAAGCGATCCTCCCGCCTCGGCCTCCCAAAGTGTTGGGATTACATGCGTGAGCCACCGCATCTGGCCAAATAGTTTCTTTCATTACATCTTTTAGTTGGCTTTAAAAAATATATAAAGACTACAAATTTCCAGATCTTAATTTTGTACTCAATTTCTTAATAATTTTATCATTAGGCTGGGCGAGGTGGCTCATGCCTGTAATCCCAGCACGTTGGGAGGCCGAGGCAGATGGATCACGAGGTCACGAGTTCAAGACCAGCCTGGCCAATATGGTGAAACCCCGTCTCTACTAAAAATACAAAAAATTAGCCGGGCATGGTGGCGCGCGCCTGTAGTCCCAGCTTATTCAGGAGGCTGAGGCAGAAGAATCGCTTGAGCCCATGAGGCCGAGGTTGCAGTGAGCCGACCTCATGCCACTGCACTCTAGCCTGGGCAACAGAGTGAGACTCCACCTCAAAAAAAATTAATAATAATTTTATCATTTAAATGTATGTGCAAAGTCAATGTTTTGAAATACTCGGAGGATCTTTGAGAGAAGCACAGGCTTTTTTACATCCCAAAGACATTGTGGCCTGGGGAAACTGGAACAAATTAGCCGAATGAATCTGGTACTAGGCTCACTGAGGAACGGTACACCCTTAACAGGCTCCAGGACTTCTCTGAGCCAAGGTTTGCTTTTCAGAAAGTGGAGTTATAGCGCCTCACCTGGAATCTTGAACCCCAAATTATGATCTCTCCACGGTAGTCAACGGGGCTTCATAAATTATTCCTTAATCCGAGGCTTCTCAAATCTGTTGTGTTCCCTAAACAACAGAATAAATGCCTACTCTGAGGGTCTGACACAAAAGCAGGAGTCCCACAAAATAAGCTCCTTTAAAATATTTCTTCCTGTATTTAAAATTCACACTGATTTGGTATTCTATACAACAATAAATTTATCTTTTATACAGAAATCCTGTTTTATAGTATTTATGAGATCAATTATTTAGCCTTTTCTTTTCCAAATTTTCGAGTAAACTGACGTCCTGGAAGAAGCACCCTTATTTTCACCATTTTACAGTCGAAGAAGGGAAGATTAGAGGCGGTGAATCCGAGACTTTCATTCAAGTGACAACTCCTCGCGGGCACTCACTCTCGCTCGCACTACAATCAGATCCTCCATGAGGCTTTCACACACTCTGTCACACTCGCAGCCAGAATCCCTTCGGATGGACTCTTGCAAACCTCCAGCCCCATCCCGGGATCCGTCGCGTCTTCTACAGCCACCAGGCGGGCCAGCGTCCAGGACGCCCAAGCATTCTAAACCGTTAGGAATCAGTGGCTGGACTCACCGCGTCACAAAAGCATAAACTGTGACCCGATGAGTCTGCGCACTCGGAAAACAAGAGAACGCTCCCACGTCTCCGGGCGCAGCTTGTGCCAGCGAGTATTAGGTCAGGGGGGCAGCTGAGAGAATTCAAGCAACCTCCCCGCAACCGATTCCGCCATGTTTGTGGGCTCGTAGCCCGGAATACATTTCCCAGAGGCCTTCGCGGCCGACGTGCTTCGCGCAGGAACGCGCCGCCTCCCGACCGGAGAACGCAGTAGTAGAGCTGCTCAAAGCGCGGTGCTCAGCCCTAGGAGGCTCAGGGCTGCCCGAGGGGCTTAGTCCCAGAGCCCGTGTTGTCAGGGGCTGAGCATGTGAATAGGGCAGTCGGAAGTCCGTGTGTGTCCGTGGCTTTTAAATACACCCCGAACGTCTATCTCTTTTAACTGGAGTATTTAATTTATTTACATTTAATATAGCCACTGATAGATTTAACGCTGCCGTTTTATTATATTTTCTTTTTTTTTAGTGCTAAATACACAGCCTTTTATTTATTTTCTTCATATTCAATCTTTTTGTGAATTTAAAGATGAGGAGGCCGGGGGCAATGGCTCACACCTGTAATCCTAGCACTTTGGGAGGCCAAGGCGGGCGGACTGCCCGAGCTCAGGAGTTCGAGACCAGAATGGGCAAAACGGTGAAACCCCGTCTCTACTAAAATACAAAAAATTAGCTGGACATGGCGGCGTGCGCCTGTAGTCCCAGCTACTCGCGAGGCTGAGGCAGGAGAATCGCTTGAACCCGGGAGGTGGAGGTTGCGGTGAGCCGAGATCGCACCACTGCACTCGCCGGGGCAACAGAGTGAGACTCTGTCTCAAAACCACAACAAGAACAACAACAACAAAAACTATATTAATACTTTAATAAACTATACTCAAAAGATAATGAGACAAACGTGCATTTGTGGAACTGCATGTCAGTCAGGCCAGTTCCCTGCAGAAGGAATTCCCAGCATGACCTCATTCTTCTGTGAGGACACAGAGCAGTCCTTGTTTAGACACACACTTTCATCTACTGCTCCAGCATGGTCAGCACTCCACTTCTTGATGGTTTCCTTCTGCTATGAATATGCGTGTCCAGTTGCTTCTTAGAGCAGACATTTACCTTCCTCATATCCACCAGCCATTGGAGGAGGACTGGGGCCACCCAGATGACTGATTGGACCCATTCTTCCGGGAGGGTTTCCCAGTGGCCCTCTTCCATCATCATGGTATCTGGAATCAGACGAGTTTCCATAGCTTCTTCTCTTTTTCAAATCTTGCTGAAGCAGAGTTTTCAAAAACAAAACCACAAACTCAGCTATTCCCCAGAAGAAATCTGTTATCAAAGATAATCTCCATGGAGACTGACTCCAGCTGTCCAACACTTGTGCGTTTGAGATGTAAACCATCTTGCCCCCATTGCCCGCTTCGGAGCCTTATTTATTACTTTTTAAAAACCGGGTCTCCCTATGTTGCCCAGGCTGGCCTTGAACTCCTGGGTTCAAACGATCCTCCTGCCTATGCCTCCCAAAGTTCTGGGATTACAGGCGTTAGCTCCTGGCATTTTATTTTCTTTTTGTGGCATGTTGCCTTTTTCTTTCCTTTCTTTATGTTGGATTGATGTATTACTATTCCAATTTTCTCTTTAATAGTTTGTAGGTTCTTTTAGTCATTACTCCAGGAATTTTAATAAATCCAAATTTATCAATACTCTGACTCTCCTCTCACAGAATGCATTCAATTTCATATGCCCTCTTAGATTTAAAATACAAGATATCAGTTACATATTTGTTTTGTTTAAAAAACCTCTCTGGGCCGGGCGTGGTGGCTCACACCTGTAATCTCAGCACTTTGGGAGGCCGAGGTGGGCGGGTCACAAGGTCAGGAGATCAAGACCATCCTGGCCAACATGGTGAAACCCTGTCTCTACTAAAAATACAAAAATTAGCTGGGTGTGGTGGCGCATGCCTCCACACCCAGCTAATACCAGTAGAATACCAGCTACACAGGAGGCTGAGGCAGGAGAATCGCTTGAACTAGGGAGTCAGAGGTTGCAGTGAGCTGAGATTGTGCCACTGCATTCCAGCCTAGTGACAGAGACTCCTTCTCAACAAACAAAAACCTCTCTGATGTTATACTATTATTTTGTCAGTATTCATTTACATTTACTCAGAACATTAACATAAATATAAGTGGTGTTCAAATAAACAGAATGTTTAGGTTTTGTCAGAGAAATAAAGTGGTGCTGGGTGCAGTGGCTCATGCCTGTAATCCAGTGATTTGGGAGGTTAAGGCAGCTGGATTGCTTGAGGCCAGAAGTTTAAGAGCAGCCTGGGCAAAACAGTGAGACCCCATGCCTACAAAAAAAATTTTTTTTTTTAAATTAGCTGGGCCTGGTGGTCTACACCCATAATCCCAGCTACTCCAGAGGCTGAGGCCAGAGGATCACTTGAGCCCAAGAGCTATGATGGCATGACTACACTGCAGCCTGGGCCACAGACCTAGACCCTGTCTTAAAAAAGAAAGAAAAAGGCCAGACGCAGTGGCTAACACCTGTAATCCCAGCACTTTGGGAGGCCGAGGCGGGCAGATCACCTGACGTCAGCAGTTCAAGACCAGCCTGGCCAACATGGTGAAACCCCGTCTCAACTAAAAATACAAAAATTAGCCAGGCATGGTGGTGTGCACCTGTAATCCCAGCTACTCAGGAGGCTGAGGCAGGAGAATGGCTTGAACCTGGGAGGCGGAGATTGCAATGAGCCGAGATTGCACCATTGCACTCCAGCCTGGGTGACAAGAGCGAGACTCCGTCTCAAAGAAAAGAGTCCGGGCATGGTGGCTCATGCCTGCAATCCCAGCACTTTGGGAGGCCGAGGTGGGTGGATTACCTGAGGTTATGAGTTCAAGCCTGGCCAACATAGTGAAACCCCATCTCTACTAAAAACACAAAAATTGGCGGGTGTGGTGGCACTTGCCTGTAATCCCAGCTACTTGGGAGGCTGAGGCAGGAGCATCACTTGAACCCAGGAGGCAGAGGTTGCAGTGAGCCAAGACATGGCCACTGTACTCCAGCCCGGGCCACAGAGCCAGACTGCATCTCAAAAAAAAAAAAAAAAAAGAGAGAAAAGAAAAAGAAACAAAGTGAGACAATAGTAAAAGGCAGTAAAGACAGATTTTATTCAGTAATAACTACTGCATTAGGGAACAGAATCCAGTGTGAACTGAGCTCCACTTTGGGAAACAAAAATCAGGAGTTGTTGAAAATGCTGGGGTGTACTAAAGAAGACACTGAAAGGTGTTAAGGGGGAGTTTGGTCCATATGACTAAGGCATCAGGGTTTTTTGTTGTTGTTGTTTTTTAACTAATTGATATTTATACAGAGTAGAAACAAACTTCTTGTATCTTTATGACTGAGGTAGTTGTGAAAGTTGGAGCAAGACAGCCACCAAAGTTAGGCCCTTACACTCCCACAGGAACTGAGAGGCTGGAGCAAGAGCTGGCTCCCTGAATGTTGCATTTCTATCTCAGCTCTCTGAGGAGACAGCTCTTGGTGGTAGACTTACATCTCAAAGGGGCAGAGAAATGGTTTATAATTGCAAGCTTTCTAAAGTAACTGCTTTAAGAGGGGGCTTAAGGACCTATCACTATTTTCAGGTTTTGGCTGGAACAGTATGTTTTCAGAACAGCACTGAGCTTTCTTAGGCAGGTTTGTTTTTTTTTTTTTTGAGATGGAGTCTTGCTCTGTCACCCAAGCTGGAGTGCAGTGGCATGATCTCGGCTCACCACAATCGCCGCCTCCCAGGTTCAAACAATTCTCCTGCCTCAGCTTCCTGAGTAGCTGGAATTACAGGCACCTGCCACCACGTCCAGCTAATTTTTGCATTTTTAGTAGAGATGGGGTTTCTTTTTTTTTTTTTTTGAGACGGAGTCTTGCTCTGTCGCCCAGGCTGGAGTGCAGTGGCGCAATCTCGGCTCACTGCAAGCTCCGCCTCTCCCGGGTTCACGCCATTCTCCTGCCTCAGCCTCTCCGAGTAGCTGGGTCTACAGGCGCCCGCCACCACGCCCGGCTAATTTTTTTGTATTTTTAATAGAGACGGGGTTTCACCATGGTCTCGATCTCCTGACCTCGTGATCTGCCCACCTCGGTCTCCCAAAGTGCTGGGATTACAAGCGTGAGCCACGGCGCCCGGCCGAGATGGGGTTTCACCATATTGGTCAGGCTGGTCTTGAACTCCTGACCTCCAGTGATCCACCTGCCTTGGCCTCCCAAAGTGCTGGGATTACAGGTGTGAGCCACACTGCCCAGCTTACATCTGAATTTCATTTCAGGATTAAGTGTCTGATTCACCTAAACAGATTGAAATCCCAAAGTGCTGGGATTACAGGCGTGAGCCACACTGCCCAGCTTACATCTGAATTTCATTTCAGGATTAAGTGTCTGATTCACCTAAACAGATTAAGTGTCTGATTCACCTAACAGAATGAAAGCCCTCTTATGGTTTTTACTTATTATCTGTTAACCCAGAATGAATTCAAATTTAAAAAGCATAAAACTTTTTTGAATTCATTAAACTTGAATGGTTAATGGTTTTCATTTCATCAAATTGCACTAAAAATAACACAAGTAATGATATTATTAAATACATAAACTAATGTTTATTGATCATAACAGTATATTTCATGTAGCCTCCCATAATTTTTTCATGTACTAACACATGTAATTCTTTTTTTTAGAGATCTGAAGTGATTTTACCTTTATTTCCTTCACTTTAAGCCAATCATGAAATTTCAGTGATTTCTGGGGTGAGGGCGGAATGAAGGTGGTGTTACAAATCATCGAGGCTGTGGCCCAGTTGCCTCACAGAGGTGCAGGTAGGCTGGACCCTCACTAGGGCAGCTGGAGGAGCACGGACTGCCCCGCGGCAGGCAGGTGATGTTCCGAGAGCGTGAGAGCTGATATGCAATGTCTTCTGCAGCTTCCAACTTGCACAGCTCGCTCAGGCCGTCCCCTGCAAGTGGACAGTGAGTTGGCGATCAGCTCAGCTGCCTTGGAGTCACCCTCAGCAGAGATGATGGCCGCCTTTTTCTGCTGCTCAGCCTTTTCCACCACAAATTTGGCACTCTCTGCTTCCTGGGGGGCCACCTGTTTGGCTTCCACCGCTTCTGTTAACTCCTTCACGAAGGTCAGATGTGTCAAAGACACGTCGTCCAGAATAAGCCCAAAGGTGGCTGCTCACTCCATAAGGTCGTTGCTCACCTGGCTGGAGACCAGCTTCCTCTGGGTGATTAGTTCTCCAGCATCAAAGCGAGCCACCAGTGACTTGAGGATCTCAGTGGTGATGAACGGCAGCACACGCTCATCATAGTCCTCTCTGACGCTGGTGAAGATGCGAGGAAGCTGGCTAGTGACGGGCTGGAAGAGGATGCACGGTGTGATGTTGACATTCTGTAAATCTTTGCTACCAGTGATGACTGGCACATTACGTGGTTGAGAACAGCAGTCAAATATAATTGGTTTTTGTACCCATAGGATGAAAAAGTGAGTCCCTTCCCCTACAACAATGTTCTGTACTCCATGGAATCGGTCAAAGATGACAGCTCTGTGCCCAGCATCCATATTATATAAGGCAGAGTTCACCATGCCTCCTCCAACAGCTAAAGCCAGGCCAAACTTGCCGATGGACTCAAACACTTTGGCAGCCTTGTTTCTTCTGTGGGAACCTCTCACATCTGCTTCCACTCTGACCTCCACATCTAACTCATGTAATTCTAACAGCATTACACTATAGGTACAACTATCACCTTTATATATGATCCCGAGAAGGGATAAATATCTTCCCCCATATCATCCCAGCTATAAGAAGCAGATGTTGATCATGAGCATTAAATATGCAGAATGGCTAAATAGCCTTTTTCATCATCGCTTATATCGACAGAGGTTTCCTGTGTAATGGCTTTTCCCAGGTTTAACAATAAATGATTGTTGCTGGAAGATGTTTACATGCAAGTATAAAGAATGGTTTCCTACATTCTCTCAGTTTTCCTCTACTATGAATATTTGGCAATCCAAAACTAGAAGAATATCAGAAAAGTTTTCTGTTATTAAAAAAAATACATTATAAATTCTCTGAATCTGAGTTAACACAGGTCATACCAAAGAAACTGCATATATTATTTACATTTTGAAAAGTTCACACCAATACAAATTGATGCCTAATAAAAACTGAACTGTGGCCGGGTACAGTGGCTCACGCTTGTAATCCCAGCACTTTGGGAGGCCGAGGCGGGCAGATCACGAGGTCAGGAAATCGAGACCACGGTGAAACCCCGTCGCTACTAAAAATACAAAAAAATTAGCTGGGCGTGGTGGCGGACGCCTGTAGTCCCAGCTACTCGGAGAGGCTGAGGCAGGAGAATGGCGTGAACCCAGGAGAGGCGGAGCTTGCAGTGAGCCGAGATCGCGCCACTGCACTCCAGCCTGGGCGACATGTCGAGCGAGACTCTGTCTCAAAAAAAAAAAAACAAAACTGAACTGTATCTCAAAGCCATTCCACATTGTCTTCATTCAAATTGTTCAGTGGGATAAATCCATTGACACAATGTGCTTTCTTTACTACCTGTATATGCTACAATTTCTCTATCAAATATGAATTCTCTGATGTACTTCAAGGATGGATCTAAGCCTAAAGGACCTTCTGCATTTGTTACATTTAAAGGGCTTCTCACCAGTGTGAACTCTATGATGTATACTAAGTTCATGGCTACTATTAAAAGCTTTCCCACACTCTTCACACATATAGGGATTTCCATCAGCATGAATCCTTTCATGTCTAACAAGATATGAGGCACAGCGAAATGCCTTCCCACATCTTTTACATTCATAGGGCTTATCACCGGTATGAATTCTCTCATGTATAATAAGATGTGAAGCATGACTAAAAGTTTCCCCACATTCTTTACATTCATAGGACTTTTCACCAGCATGAGTTTGGTCATGATATATGAGGCTTGTGGCATGACGAAAGGCCTTGCCACATTCCTTACATTCGTAGGGTTTCTCAGCGCTATGAATATTCTGATGGGCTTTAAGTACAGAAATGAACCTAAAAGACTTCCCACATTTGTTGCATTCAAAGGGTTTCTTACCACTGTGAATACTCAGATGCTGAGTAAGTTGTCCAGATACACTAAAGGCCTTCCCACATTCCTTACATTCATAAGGTTTCTCACCAGTATGAACTCTGTGGTGTATAGTGAGTTTATGGCTATAACTAAAACCCTTCCCACACTCTTGACATACATACGGTTTCTCTCCTGTATGAATTCTCTCATGTATAACAAGATAAGAGGCACAACGAAAGGACTTCCCGCATTCTTTACATTCAAAGGGTTTGTAACCAGTATGAATTCTGTTATGATGGGCAAGGTGTGCACGCTGACTGAAGGCCTTCCCACACTCCTTACATTTGTAGGGTTTCTCACCGGTATGAATATTTTGATGTATTTTAAGGGATGAATTGAGCCTAAAGGACTTCCCACATTTGTTACATTCATAGGGTTTCTTACCACTATGAATACCCTGATGTCGAGTAAGTCGTCCATGCACACTAAAGGCTTTCCCACATTCCTCACACTTATAAGGTTTCTCAACACTTTCAAATGTATGAGGTGCAGAAAGTTGATGACCACTACTAAAAGCCTCCCCATTTTCTTTACATTCATAAGGTTTCTCCCCCGAATAAATTCTCTGATGCATGGTAAGTTGATACCTACATGTAAAGCCCTTCCCACATTCCTTGCATTCATAGGGTTTTTCTCCAGTATGAATTCTTTTATGACCCACAAGGTGGGAAAACTGACGAAAGGCCTTTCCACATTCCTTACATTCATGTGGCTTCTCCCCAGTATGAATACTCTGATGTACTTTAAGGCCTGCTTTGAGCCTAAAGGACTTCCCACATTTGTTACATTCAAAGGGCTTCTCACCAGTGTGAATACTCTGATGTCGACTAAGTCGTCCATACACACTAAAGGCCTTGCCACATTCCTTACATTCATAGGGTTTCTCACCATAATGAAATCTATGATGTACAGTAAGTTGACGGCTAGTCCTAAAAGCTTCCCCACACTCTGTACATTCATAGGGTTTCTCAACATGAACCTTCCCATGTTGAGCAAGGTTTGCAGGGTAACTGAAGACCTTCCCACATTCTTCACATTCATAAGGTTTCTCACGAGCATAAATTTTCTGATGCTCTCTAAGGTCTGTAAGATGGCTAAATGCCTTCCCAAACTCTTCACGTTGATCAGGTTCCTCACTAGTATGAATTGTTTGATGTACCATGAGTTCTGTAAGATGACTAAAGGCCTTCTGACATTCCTTACACTCATATGGTTTCTGTCCATTATGAATTCTCTGATGGAGAGTAACAGATGAGTGTTTCCTATAAAGCTTCATTTTCCCATCGCTGATTATTTCACATCTTGAATCCAAATCTAGAAGACATAAAATAAAAACATTTTGTTTATTGGATGAGAAAATGTCAATGTATTGTAGACTTAAGAGAAATTCTCACCTATTACAGATGCTGAGAACTCGAAAATACAGTTATAAAATATAAAAAATGAAAGGAGAGCTCAAAAAATGAGTTTGTGCAGTGGAGTGCAGCCTTACACACACATGCACACATACACATAAGAAACAGATTTTATTTGAATTATAAGAGTATATATACATATTTTGAAAGTATTAAAAACAATGAATGATTTTGCAGGAATATTCTTCAAAGGTGACCCTAAAAGTGAAAAGTCCAAACAGTCAATTGTCATGGATGAAATACAAAAAGCTGCTAAAAAGACAGTTATAATGGGCACATTTTACCACCTATCTTGTAATTTCTCAATATCTAAATTTTAAAAATATGCACATAAGATATTCCAGAGAAACAAACAATTCAGGAAGGGAATAGGTAACATGAACCTGAAAATATTATAAAAAAAAGAAAGGAAGTCTTCAAAGACTTAGAGTTGTGAGTAAACAAAACAATAAAAATAGTAGTGTTGAATATGAATTCTAAAATTCTCTTCAAAGAATTAATATATCAGTATGTTCAATTCTTTGCCTTCTACATTTAAACTTAACTTCCTTTAAAGCAATCTTTTTCGATTACCTACTCCACCCTAACTCATTCCAGTTACCAGCTACCTGCTCTGCCCTGACTCCCGCCAAAGCGCTCACCCAGTCATTCTCTTTAAATTAGCCTATCAGAATTAGTTTAGCCTGTGCGGTCTAACCCTAACCAATAGGGGAACACCACAGCAGCAGGGGACACGTGCTTCAGGGATAAGAACCCCTTCCCCTCCCTTGTCCAAATGTGTGCCCACCATTGCTCCATCGGTGAGAGTGCACCCTTCTATGCAAGTACTTTGCCTTGTTGAGAATTAAAAAAAAGAAAATTTTATATTCGAGTGCTATTTCTTTTGCGGCATCAAAACTTTATTTATAACAGTAGCATACAAAGGTTTGGAGCCAGGCTCAATGGCTGATGCCTGTCATGCTAGCTAATATGATTGCAACATCAGAACATTAAGACAAAGCTTAGAAAAACAAACTGGAAATGATGGACAACATAGGAGATATAACCATCGGGGGGAGACAGAAAAGGATGAAAATGCAAATTATACAACTGAAACATATAATCACTAAGAGTCAGTAAACTTGATTGAACAATAAAAATTATTCAACTTGAAATGGAGAGAAAAAAATGGTTTAAAAAATTTTAGCCAGGCGCGATGGCTCATGCCTGTAATCCCAGCACTTTGTGAGGCTGAGGCAGGTGGATCACCTGATGTCAGGAGTTCAAGGCCAGCCTGGCCAACATAGTGAAATCCTGTCTCTACTAAAAATACAAAAAAGTAGCTGGGTGTGGTGGCAGGCACCTGTAATCCCAGCTACTCGGGAGGCTGAGGCAAGGAAATCACTGGAACCTGGGAGGTGGAGGTTGCAGTGAGCCGAGATTGCGCCATTGCACTCCAGCCTGGGCAACAAGAGCGAAACTCCATCTCAAAAAAAAAAAAAAAAGAAGAAAAAATTTGTAAAGAGCTGTGGGAATAAATCAAAAGATATGATTGAAATTATAAACTAAAAAACAAAGATTTTGGCAGAAAAAATATCTCGGAAATAGCAAATGAAAACATCTCAAATTTAGTGAAAGAAATAAATTTGTAGAATTTGGCCGGGCGCGGTGGCTCACGCTTGTAATCCCAGCACTTTGGGAGGCCGAGGCGGGCGGATCACGAGGTCAGGAGATCGAGACCACGGTGAAACCCTGTCTCTACTAAAAATACAAAAAATTAGCTGGGTGTGGTGGCACGCATCTGTAGTCCCAGCTACTCAGAGGCTGAAGCAGGAGAATCGCTTGAGCCCCAAAGCAGGAGAATCGCTTGAACCCCGGAGGCGGAGGTTGCAGTGAGCCGAGACCACGCCATTGCACTCCAGCCTGGGTGACAGAGTGAGACTCCGTCTCAAAAAAAAAAAAAAAAAAAGAAAAAAGAAAAAAATATATAGCTGGAAATGGAAATATTTTTCTAGAAACAATTCCCAGAACAAGTACACAAAAACATGGTAAAAATATACAAGATTTGCACAGTATCAACCAAGAAACTACATGAGATATTCACAGAACATTCCACCCAACTCCAACATATACAATATTCTCAAGCACATATGGAATATTTGCCAAGAGGGCCCATACAGTACCTAAAACAAATCTCAATTATTATTTAAAATAATTCAAGTCACAAAAAGCATGTTCTCTGATCACAATGGCACTAATTATAAATCACTAACCAACACTGAAACATCCTTAACTGTTTGGAAAACAAACCAACACACTTCTAAATAAACCATAGGTCAAAGAAGAAATCAAGAAGGTAATTAGCAATCTGAACTGAATCAAAATGGAAACACAATGTATCAAATTTTATGGAATACTAACTAATAAAGAACTACCTACGGGAAATTTACAACACTAACACCTATGTTAGCATAAAAAGACAACAAAAAAAGATCTCAGCTGGCCGGGCGAGGTGGCTCATGCCTATAATCCCAGCATTTTGGGAGGCCGAGGCGGGTGGATCACGAGGTCAGAAGATCGAGACCATCCTAGCTAACACGGTGAAACCCTGTCTTTATTAAAAAATACAAAAAATTAGCCAGGCTTGGTGGCGGGCGCCGGTAGTCCCAGCTATTCAAGAGGCTGAGGCAGGAGAATGGCGTGAACCCGGGAGGCGGAGCTTGCAGTGAGCCAAGATCACGCCACTGCATTCCAGCCTGGGCAACAGAGCAAGACTCTGTCTCAAAAAAAAAAAAACAAAAAAAAACCACTCAGTCTTCACCTTAATAGAAAAAGAGGAGCAAATCAAACCCAAAGCAAAAAGAATAAAAATAATAATCATCAGAAAAAATAATAAAATAGAAAATTGAAAATCAATAGAGAAAAAAATCAATGAAACCAAAAGCCAATTCTTTGAGAAGATCAATGAAATTGATAAACCTCCACCCAAAGGGGAGAAAAGGGAGAGAAGGCATAAATGACCCATTTCAGGAATAAAAAACGGATTATCACTATAAATCATAAAGTATTATGAACAACCCCATGCCAATAAATTTGACAACTTAGAAATAATGAACAAATTCCTTGAAAGACACAGACCACCAAAGCTTGACCAAGAAGTAGATAAAGCAATGAACACTACCATCCAGTAAATAATTTAAGCTGGTCGGGCCCTTCAGAAAAGTTTGCCAGGGCTGGGCATGGTGGCTCACGCCCCAGCACTTTGGGAGGCTGAGGCAGGCAGATCATCTGAGGTAAGGAGTTTGAAACCAGCCTGGCCAACATGGTGAGACCCCGTCTCTACTAAAAATACAAAAACTAGCCAGGCATGGTGGCGGGCGCTTATAGTCTCAGCTGCTCAGGAGGCTGAGGCGGGAGAATCACTTGAACTTGGGAGGCAGAGGTTGCAGTGAGCTGAGATCACGCCACTGCACTCCAGCCTGGGCAAGAGAGCAAGACTCTGTCTCCAAATAAAAAAAAAAACTCAGATGAATGTTCAACTTCCAAGAAAAATACAAACCACCAATTTTTACTTAAGAAGAAATTGAAAATCTGAAAAAGAAAAAAATCTGTATTTCTTTCTCTTCCTCTCTTTCTCTCCCCCACCCCTGCTCCCTTCTCTCTCTTTCTCTCTCTTTTGTTCTCATAAAGTGATTAAATCAATAACCCTAACACTTCCTATAAAAACAGGTTGATGCCAGGCATGGTGGCTTACATCTGTAATCCCAGCACTTTGGGGGGCCGAGGTGGGCGGATCACCTGAGGTCAGGAATTTGAGACCAGCCTGGCCAACATGGTGAAAGCCCATCTCTACTAAAAATACAATAATTAGCTGGGCAGCACACCCACAGTTCCAGCTACTCGGGAGGCTGAGGCAGGAGAATTGCTTGAACCCAGGAGGCAGAGGTTGCAGTGAGCCAAGATCATGCCACTGCTCTCCAGCCTGGGCAACAGAGTGAGACTCTGTCTCTAAATAAATAAATAAGTTAATTATTAATTCACACTTCAGTGATTCCAAAATCTCTGCCTTACCTGGGTCTGGTTTCAATGCTTTTTTTTTTTTATGATTTTTTTACTTATTTTCAGCATGCCTTGTAATTTTTGTTAGAAAAAGCCGGACATGGCTGGGTGCAGTGGCTCATGCCTGTAATCCCAGCACTTTGGGAGGCTGAGGCGGGTGGATCACTTGAGGTCAGGAGTTTGAGACCAGCCTGACCAATATGGTGAAACTCCGTCTCTACAAAAAAAAAAAAAAAAAAAAAAAAATATATATATATATATATATATATATATATATATATATATATATATATATATATAAATTAGCCAGGTGTGTTGGCAGGCGCCTGTAATCCCAGCTGCTTGAGAGGCTGAGGCAGGAGAACTGCCTGAACCCAGAAGGTGGAGGTTGCAGTGAGCCAAAATCCCGCCGCTACTTTTCTCCAGCCTGGGCGACAGAGCAAGACTCCGTCTCAAAAGACGGAAAGGAGAAAGGGGGAAGGGGAAAGGGGTAAGGGAGAAGGGAAGGGAAAAAGAAAAGAAAAGAAAGAGAAATAGCTGGACATGATGTGTCCCGTAATAGGAACTGAGGTGAATACACCTTCAGTGTAAAGTTTGAGGTTCGTCTGCATAGGAGTTAGGCTGTGTTCACCGTGCTATAGCTGTTTGTGATGCAGCTTCAATTCTTCCAGTCTTTATTTATGTCTTCTCTTTTGTCTTTGGGTTTCCCTAGCAATTCTTTCTTAAATGGAGACTGTCTTGCAGGTCTCTCAGTTGGAATCCACAATTTTTATTCTGTAGCTCTGCTGATAAGGAGGTAAGGTATTGCAGAGGGGACGCTTTCTGTAATCTTACGATTAGCACTCTCTTCCCCACTGTGGCCAGACGGCTCGGGTAGTAACCTTGGCAAGCATTTCTTAATTTTTTTTTTTTGAGACAGGGTCCCACTCTGTCACCCAGGTTGGAGTGTGGTATTGTGATCTCAGCTCACTGCAACCTCTGCCTCCAAGGCTCAAGCGATCCTCCCACCTTAACCTCCCAAGTAACTGGAATTATAGGCAGTGCCACCACACCTAGCTAATTTTTCATATTTAGGTTGGAGTATGGTGTTGTGATCTCAGCTCACTGCAACCTCTGCCCAAGCCTCAAGTGATCCTCCCACATTAGCATCCCAAGTAACTGGGATTATAGGCAGTGCCACCACACCTAGCTAATTTTTCATATTTTTTGTAGAGACAGGTTTTCGCCATGTTGGCCAGGGTGGTCTTGAACTCACGTCTTCAAGTGATCTGCCCGCCTCGGCCTACCAAAGTGCTGGGATTACAGGTGTGAGCCACTGAGCATGGCCAAAATTCACTTTTCTTGATATACAGTTCTACGAGATTTGGAAAATGCATATGGTTGTTCATAACCACAATGAGGATATAGAACAGGCCAGGTGAGATGGCTCACACTTGTAATCCTGGCACTTTGGGAGGCTGAGACGGGTGGATCGCTTGAGCCCAGAAGTTCAAGACCAGCCTGGGCAACATAGTGAGACCCTGTCTCTACAAAAATACAAAAATTAGCTGGGTGTGGTGGCACACACCTGTGGTCCCAGATACTTCAGAGGATAAGACTGTGCCACTACATTCCTGCTCTGGGTGACAGAGTGAGACCTTATCTCAAAAACAAAAAAAAGGTTGGGTAGGGGGATATAGAACAATTCTGGGCCAGGCACGGTGGTTCACACCTATAATCCCAGCATTTTGGGAGTCTGAGGCAAGGGGAACACTTGAGCCCAGGAGTTTGACAACAGCCTGGGCAATGTAGGGAGACTTCATCTCTAAAGAAAAAAAAATTAGCCAGGTGTGGTGGTATGCACTTGTGGTCCCAGCTACTGTGGGGGATTACCTCAGGTGATCTGCCCGCCTCGGCCTCCCAGAGTGCTGGGATTACAAGCGTGAGCCACCGCGCTGGGCCTTTGTTGGCTATTTCATGCTGAGATATCCATTTGTTCTCCACATCAGAAGCCTCCTCGCTGAGAAGGGAACTTTATGACCAATGTTTCAAGGATGCGTTTACCAAATGAGATGACCACTTCCACGAGGGCTATTTACATACAAAAATGGCTGCCCCTGCCTGACTTGCTCTTACCTGTACACTCTCCTCTTGTTTCTTCCCTCACAATCATCCATGGCTCTTTTCCTTGCTCCAATAAGGTGATTAAATCTGGCTTAGATATGGAATGTCCTGCTTACAAAGAAAAGAAGTGCCACAAAATACGGAAATCAACTTTGAAGGTCAAATTTAAAATTACAATTGCAATAAATGAAAGGTCAAAGTGATACTGAATAAGATTTTAGAGAAGAGTGAGGGAAATAAAGAAAAAGATCACCCAGGGAGAGTCAATGTTTTTGTTTGCTGGTTTAAAAAAAAAAAACTTTTTTTTTTGTTTTTTGCGACGGAGTCTCGCTGTGTCACCCAGGCTGGAGTGCAATGGTGCCATCTCGGCACACCGCACCCTCCGCCTCCCGGGTTAAAGTGATTCTCCTGCCTCAGTCTCCCGAGTAGCTGGGATTACAGGCGTGCAGCACCACGCCTGGCTAAATTTTGTATTTTTAGTAGAAATGAGGTTTCACCATGTTGGCCAGGCTGGTCTCGAACTCCTGACCTTGTGATCTGCTCATCTGGGCCTCCTAAAGCACTGGGATTACAGGCGTGAGCCACCGTGCCCAGTCTCAAAAGAAGTTTAAACTTATATGTCCTCTAACTGTAGAAAGCAAGCATAAAGTGGTTGAAAACACACACTCTAAAGTTCTGGGATTGGCTGGGTGTGGTGGCTCACGCCTGTAAGCCCAGCACTTTGGGAGGCCGATGTGGACGGATCACCTGAGGTCAGGAGTTGGAGACCAGCCTGGCCAATATGGTGAAACCCCGCCTCTACTAAAAATATAAAAATTATCTGTAGGTGTGGTGGTAGTGCCTGTAATCCCAGCTACTAAGGAGGGTGAGGCAGGAGAATCACTTTAACCCGGGAGGCGGAGGTTGCAGTGAGCTAAGATCGCACCACAGCACTCCAGCCTGGGTGACAGAAGACTCCGTCTCAAAAAAAAAAAAAAAAAGCCTGGGATCAATTCCTGACTCTGTCACCTTCCAGCTGTGTGTGACCTTGGGCAAGTTACTTACACTGCTGCTCAGTATTCTCACTTATAAAATTGGGAAAATAATAAAGCTGTTGGGAGTATTAAATTACTTGATATATGAGTAAAGTAATTAGAAAAATGTCGGTGTGGAAATCACAATGCTAGCTGTTCACATTATGCTACTGCAATTATTTTACAAAGAGTATACAAGAAGAGATATCTATAGCATATTCATCCCATTTGACATGTGACTTTCATGGATTATAAGCTTCAACCATAAATCAAATGAATTCTGTCTCAGGAAATGGACTGCTTCCTCCTCAATTTTAAGTAAGTTTCATTTATTCAATCCACCACTCTATTCCTATATGAACAGTCTATCTCTTTCGATAATAATGGCAATTCAGCACCCTCTTTCAAACTAATATCGCTGCAAATGGATCAGATAATAAAATGGAGCACTACAGCAATTCCGTGCACAAAATAAATAAGAAACCTGAACGCCCTGACAATGGTTCTACAATGAACACCAGAAAATTCTTTTTTTTTTTTTTTTTTTTTTTTATTATACTTTAGGGTTTTAGGGTACATGTGCACAATGTGCAGGTTTGTTACATATGTATCCATGTGCCATGTTGATTTCCTGCACCCATTAACTCGTCATTTAGCATTAGGTGTATCTCCTAATGCTGTCCCTCCCCCTCCCCCCACCCCACAACAGTCCCCGGAGTGTGATGTTCCCCTTCCTCTGTCCATGAGTTCTCATTGTTCAATTCCCACCTATGAGTGAGAACATGCGAAACACCAGAAAATTCTAAGCTAAACCACTGGTTCAACCCACTTACTGGGTTAAAGAGACAAAAAAAAGAAGTATCAGAGGGAGGTGTGAATGTCACAGAAAGAGAAGATGAAAGTGTTGAAAGGACCTGCCATTGCTGACTCAAAGCTGAAACCACCTCAATAGAAATAGAGAAAATAAATTTAGTTTCTTAAAAGGCAGCCCTGAAAATCACAACAGAAAAAGAATGTATCCTACAAAACAGATGATTCTAAATTATTGTAAATCATTCCAGGTCGATAAACATACCCAATGAGACTAAGTTATCGTAGTTCTCCATCATCACCTCCTGGTACAAGGTCTTCTGAACCAGGTTGAGATATTCCCACTCCTGATGAGAGAAGTCTATGGCCACATCCCCAAATGTTATTGATCCCTGAAACAGCAAACCCATGTATTACTGGGGAAATTACAAAATGGAGTGGAGGGGCTGGGCACGGCGGCTCACGCCTATAATCCCAGCACTTTAGGAGGCCGAGGCGGGCGCATCATGAGGTCAAGAGATCAAGACCATCATGGCCAACATGGTGAAACCCCGTCTCTACTAAAATACAAAAAATTAGCTGTGTGTGGTAGCGCATGCCTGCACTCCCAGCTACTCGGGAGGCTGAGATAGGGGAATCACTTAAACCTGGGAGGCGGAGGTTGTAGTGAGCCGAGATCGCGCCACTGCACTCCAGCCTGGCGACAGAGCGAGATTCCGTCTCAAAAAAATTAAAAGAAAATGGAGTGAATGGCCGGGCGCGGTGGCTCATGCCTGTAATTCCAGAACTTTGGGAGGCCGAGGCGGGCAGATTACCTGAGGTCGGGAGTTCAAGACCAGCCTGACCAAGATGGAAAAACCCTGTCTCTACTAAAAAAAACCACAAAATTAGCCAGTGTGGTGGCACATGCCTGTAATCTCAGCTACTCAGGAGGCTGAGGCAGGAGAATCGCTTGAGCCCGGGAGGCAGAGGTTGCGGTGACCTGAGAATGCTCCATTGCACTCCAGCCTGGGCAACAAGAGCGAAACTCCATCTCAAAATAAAAGAAAAGAAAAGAAAAGGAAAGAAAAACAAAAATGGAGTGGAGGAGATGAAGGACTGCATTGCAGCTGAAGAGCAATAGAAATAGCACACAGACCAGAAGTCTATGCTATCAGGGAGGGGAATGAAGCAGAATTTATACATATTTTTGAAGAAGCTTGAAACACAAACAAAACTTTCTGCCTGTTCTGGGACATTTCTTAGGTATCTGACCTTTTTGAAAATGACAAAATAATAATGTTTTTCTGTTAAACTAAATCATTATTATGCACATACCTGGTGGTATCTGCCTCCTAACTTCTTAATCAATGTGTGTTAACTGAGGAATATTTTGACTTGGAAGAGAATTTAAACTTTTAATCAAGAGATGTTTTATGCAAAACATGGTACAGATTCTCAATTTTAGAAAACTAGGTTTCCTGTGACCTTGTGGTGCAACAATAGTGCATCTGACTCACGCATCTGACTCCAGAAAACTAGGTTTCCTTAAAATTAATAATTTCTTCAAGCATCAAGTACTTCATTACATTAAATCTTACCATGAGCATTTTTGTTTGTTTTGACAAAGGATTTTATCATGACATCATTATTTTATGGTATTTGTTTTTCTGGACTTTCTATCCAAATCCACAACTTCTGTGTTTACAAGTTCCAATCCAATAGACTAATTCACACGAAACATGAGATTTTACCCTACCTGAAGATTTAGATCCTTCAATGCCAATTTCCACCTCATCTAGCTGAAAAATTCAGATGTCTGGAAAATTTCAAAGACTTCCCATGGATGGTCAAATGGAGCTGTTGTCTCAATCGCAACAAATGACAAAACCAACCTGAAATACGTATTATCTGTACTCAAAGAACTTGACTCCTTTCCTCTGTATCACTGCCCAAAATAGAAGAATGGGCACCTAGAGGACATTGAGTAATTTGGTCAATAACAACATGAATGCTAGTGAATTTGCAGTGGCCCACCTAGCGAGGATGCTGGGTGATGTGGTACATATTTTACGGGAAGAATGAGAACTGGAGATTAGGTTAACTGAGCACCATCTCACGAAGGTGACTTCAGGAAAAATGATGAAAAGACATACATGACCTAAAAAATCACACACAAACCTCAACATGGTGAGAAATATCAACTTACACAGGCCATGGTTTGAGACAGGCAAGAGTTGATCAGTCCTCAGGGTTTCTCTACCAGAAGAGCAAAGTCAAAGACCCAAGATCTGAAAGAAGAGAAGACCTTCAGACCAGCTGTGCTTTAGTGGTCCCCATAGGACTCAAGGTAATAGTAATGTTTTCCTCTTCCATTCCAAGTTACAAACTACCTCCTCTCACATACAATTTGGGAAGATTAAGATGCTGGATAAACCCATTTCCTCCCCCACTACCCAAGGATCTCACCTACACAGAGTCATACATTAGAAACATACTGTCATGGAAACCAGACCCAGATAATTCAGTAGGAGATTTTCTGGCCAATGTACGATGTTGGTGAGGCAGATGGGGACCTCAGATTAGGCAGCCCTGTCCTGCTTTGAGCAGAACTGCCTCTTTCCATTCCCTCCTTTAAGGGTAAAAACAGGGAACATCATCCATACCAGAACCTCTTTTTAGTCTTGAAATTGGGGAAATTGGTCAAGATATTGGAGTGTTCAGCATTCTAAGCCTAGCAAAGCTTCCTAGTTAAATATGTAACAGACTATCACTGTCCTAGAATACAAAGTAGTCATTAAATGTGAAATTGAAAAAAATTCAAGGACATGAAAAATATCAGAAACAATGTCAACAGAAAGATCAGACTGACCAATATATTTATTTTTGTAAAATATATAAATACATATCCATCAATACAGAGAGAAAGGCTGGCAGAGAGATAATCATAAAATAGGCAAGGTGGCATGCACCTATAGTCCCAGCTACCCAGGAGGCTGAGGCGAGAGGATCACTTGAGCCCAGGAGTTCAAGGTTGCAGTGAGCCATGATTGTGCTACTGAACTCTAGCCTGGGTGACAGAGCAAGACTCTGTCTCCAACAAACAAAAAAGTGCTTATAGTCATAGTGCTTATATCTCACTATGTATTCCATTTTGGCTGAATACATGAAACAACTAAAGAAAACTAAAGGAAAAGTAAATAAACCTTTGCTTAGCAACTTACCATAATCAGAGTTTGATAAATAGCATTCCCTATACTTTTGTGTGGCTCTTGATTTTTTCATTATTAATACTTTCTTCATGATTATTGTAAGCACGGACATATTAACTTGAAACGTGTTATGTGTTTCCAATTTGTTAAGGTGGGAATTTCAACAAAATTATTTTTTCTCTAAATTTAAAATCATTTTACTGAATGGCTTATCTTCTGTGGGTTCCTTTGGGTCCCCAAACCTAAACTCACTTCATCACTGGTTCTCAGATATGTTAGAATTGTGTCTCCAACAACATGGGGAACTGTCCCTGAGTAATCTCCTCTGTGAATGGATGATGGTCTCAATACATCTTTATTTCAGGTCTTCTTAACAGAAGGGTTTATTTTGTTCCTAAATCTGGCAGGTAGGTCAGGATATCCTCTAGATAGCTGCTGAATTTCCTCATGCAATTAGTTTTGCTTTCTATCTAGTATCATTACAGTGAAAACTACAAGGTTTAAAAGATGTAGTATAAAACCTGTTTATTGCCATACATAGCCCATAGACTTAGTGTAATTTGTTCATAGCCTGACTATTGCTATAGTTAGACTGATGTCTCTGTTATGTGACATCACCAAGTACTTCACCTAAATCTCTCCAGACTCTATCACACACTGCCTTAAACTTCCTCCTATTCAGATTTGACTTTCCTTCATAGATTGTAAAAGTATTTCAAAGGAAGCAACTCATCTTTTCAGTGATTGTCCCATTTCAAATACTGCAATTTTCAGGTGTGGCATAGTAGAAGCACTTAATAAAAGTCTGATTTTTTTTTTTTTGAGACGAAGTTTTACTCTTTTGCCCAGGCTGGAGTGCAGTGGCATGATCTCGGCTCACTGCAACCTCCGCCTTCTGGTTTCAAGCGGTTCTCCTGCCTCAGCCTCCCGAGTAGCTAGCTGGGATTACAGGCACCTGCCACCATACCCACCTAATTTTTGTATTTTTAGTAGAGATGGGGTTATCACCATGTTGGCCAGGCTAGTCTCAAACTCCTGACCTCGTGATCTGCCAGCCTCAGCCTCCCACAGTGCTGGGATTACAGGCGTGAGCCACCATGCCCGGCCCAAAAGTCTGATTTTTTTACCACAAAATTCACAGGTACACTTGTAGGAATTTTTTAAAAGGAAATAACTATAGAAGTACACAACCAATATGTACAATACATTCATCAAAGATAATTTTTGATTATTGAAATTAAAAATACAAACATTAAAAGCACAATAGGGAGTAGGTTAAACATATTATTCTCCGGACTATGGTAACATCCCATGCCATGATTACTAAGATTGATCTTAAATCATATAATCAAAGGAAAATAGTACCAAGGATGAGTTAGTAAATAAGACAGGTTTAAAAATGTATGCACCTGGTCGGGCGCAGTGGCTCATGCCTGTAATCCCAGCACTTTGGGAGGCCGAGGTGGGCGGATCACGAGGTCAGGAGATCCAGACCATCCTGGCTAACACAGTGAAACCCCGTCTCTACTAAAAATACAAAAAAATTAGCCGGGCGTGGTGGTGGGCGCCTGTAGTCCCAGCCACTCAGGAGGCTGAGGCAGGAGAATGGCGTGAACCCGGGAGGCGGAGCTTGCAGTGAGCCAAGATCGCGCCACTGCACTCCAGAGACAGACTCCGTCTCAAAACAACAACAACAGCAGCAGCAACAACAAACATATGCACCCTATCTCTAGTAAAAATAATTAAAAAAAATTAGCCGGGCATGGTGGCGGGCGCCTGTAATCCCAGCTACTTAGGAGGCTGAGGCACCAGATTCACTTGAACCAGGAGACCGAGGTTGCAGTGAGCCAAGATCATGCCACTGTACTCCAGCCTGGACGGCAGAGTGAGACCCCATCTCAAAAAAAAAAAAAAAAAAAAGTATGCAAAAATTAGTTACGTGGTATCCTGGTGAAATTAAGAAGACAGGCTGTCTTCTCACTCTCAAGAATGATACTGAGTTTTGCCTTGAGAGATGCTAACACATCAGTGCCTGTTTCCCTGTCAGCGAATAAGGGATAGGAATATATCCTACTTAACGAGACAGTTCTGAAGATTAATCAAGATGATCTATAGAAACACTAAAAAAGTAAAATATGATAGCTTCTGTAATAAAATTATCATCAAATGTTAAAAGATAAAAAACACCACATGCTCAATAATTCATTATTATAAAAGGAACTTAATTCTGTTGCTTCCTGTTTTGCTTTCTTTCTTTTTTTGAAATGGAGTCGCGCTCTGTCGTCCAGGATGGAGTGCAGTGGCACAATCTTGGCTCACTGCAACCTCCACCTCCCAGGTTCAAGCTATTCTCCTGCCTCAGCAATCCGAGTAGCTGGAACTACAGGCGTGTGCCACCATGCCCGGCTAATTTTTTGTACTTTTAGAAGAGATGGGGTTTCATTATGTTGACCAGGCTGGTCTAGAACTCCAGACTTAGTGATGTGCCCGCCTCAGCCTCCCAAAGTGCTGGGATTACAGGCATGAGCCACTGCGCCCAGCCGCTTCCTGTTTCTTAAAGTTTGTGCTTCATGGGCTTTCTCCTACTCATAATTCCGAATTTACAAATTTCATGGTCCACCTTTAAGAAAACATAAGTCTTCTTTAAAAAAAAAAATTAGGCTTTTTTGGCTGGGTGCGGTGGCTCACGCCTGTAATCCCAGCACTACGGGAGGCTGAGGCGGGCGGATCATCTGAGGTCAGGAGTTCAAGACCAGCCTGACCAACATGGTAAAACCCCATCTCTACTAAAAATACAAAATTAGCTGGGCATGGTGATGCATGCCTGTAATCCCAGCTACTCAGGAGGCTGAGGCATGAGAATCGCTGAACCCAGGAGGCGGATGTTGCAGTGAGCTGAGATCGTGCCACTGCACTCCAGCCTGGGCCACAGAATGAAACTCCATCTAAAAAAAAAAAAAAGAAAAAAAGATGATCAGATAAGTAAGGAGAAAATGCCTTTCCTTACTCCCCAGCAGGTACATAAAACAAGGAAGATACCACTCAGCCTCACATACATTCAAAGAACTGGATCTAATAAAGTGCTAGGTCAAGAATATTAAGGAGAGTGAATCTTATTTTCCTGCCAAATACAAACATTTATGTGAGTATTTGTAAATATTACAATACCTATTTGTTATTATTACTGAACTATCTTTGGAAATATAACCATACTTGCAAGACATCTGGAAATCATAGACTACCATGCTTGTCTCTGCAGTAACTTTGTATTTCTAAATTACTAATTCTGAGAGGATGTCTTCATCATTTGTGCCCTGTTAAGTTTTAAATCGCATTTTTAATACCTAAAAGGTGTAAAAACTTGGATTGTTTTTCACCTCTGAAGGAGGTCCCTGGTAGCTCCCTCTCCTCCTAAAATGCAGATATATATGAAAGCCCATGTCAAAAGACCCAGTTACAACACATTGACTTACAGATCTAATGGGCTTTATTTGTGATTCATGAAAGGGGTAGCCTCCATTGTACAAAATAGCATAAGAGCTCCTACTGAGCAATGGAGAAACAATGGATTTTGTAAGGTGGGAACAAATAAGAGAACTATAGAAAAAAAATTGATTGGTGACCATCAGGCTACTTCAGTTTACTTTTTTCTGCAAGGGTTAAGCGGAGGTCATTTCCTTATTATGCTGACTCGGGTAGACTGGAATCTCCTGTTTTCAGGAAAAACTGATCTTTTTGGCACTCTACCTGCTCCCTTAAAGTTTCAGTTTTGTAATGTGGCTTTTAGCATGAGTGACTTCATTTTGGTTTAGTCTGGTCTGTTGGAGCCTAGTGCAGAAGCTCAGTCCAAAGTAATGGTGTCTCATCATACTGGTTTTTTATGCATGGTTGGGTTAGATTCCTTTTTCTAACTAAAAGTTGGAGTCTTTGTCTATTTCATTAATTCTCTTCTGTAAAGACAAAACCACACACAAGCGCTCACGCATGAAAACTGAAAACATATACACCCAAATTTGTAAAGTGATTATTTCTGGGCAGGGAGGTTTGGGTTATTCTAAATTTCTTCTTTGAAACTATCTTAGGGAATGAAATTTTTGTGACAAAACTGCCTTAATTCCATCATCATAAATATAACTTCAAGATATTTCAAAGTAGTAATAAACTATTTCTAAAAGTATCCTTATGGGGAGAGGGTACATGTGTCATTAAAAGAAATCTAAATATTAGGCCTAGAATGAAAAATCAGCGTGACTAAAACATGTAACTGTTTGTCTTCTTGAGCAGCCTTTAGCTGTGTTTCTTCTACATAACTAGAAACAATTCACTATAAAGATTCTTTCCTTAATGGACACGGAAATGGCTTCTGCACATTTAATGGGAACAGGTACACAAAATAGGTCCAATAATTTGGGGCACACATCATATGCTCAGTAAATGTGGCCACAACCCTTTCATTCTTCTCTGAAAAACCAATTAAATAATCATTTTGGATACAATCCTTGCAAAAGTTTTTGCAAAATTCCATTTGCTTAATTTTTATTTTAATTTTTATTTTTTTGAGACGGAGTCTCGCTCTGTCGCCCAGGCTGGTGTGCAATGACTCGATCTCAGCTCACTGCAAGCTCCGCCTCCCAGGTTCACGCCATTCTCCTGCCTCAGTCTGCCAAGTAGCTGGGACTACAGGCGCCCACCACCACGCCCGGCTAATTTTTTGTATTTTTAGTAGAGCTGGGGTTTCACCGTGTTAGCCAGGATGGTCTCGATCTCCTGACCTCATGATCTGCCTGCCTCGGCCTCCCAAAGTGCTGGGATTATAGGCGTAAGCCACTGTGCCAGGCCCAAAATTCCATTTTTAAAAAATAAGCTGCGGTCGGGCGTGGTGGCTCACGCCTGTAATCCCAACACTTTGGGAGGCCGAAGTGGGTGGATCACCTAAGGTTGGGAGTTCAAGACCAGCCTGACCCACATGGAGAAACCCCATCTCTACTAAAAATACAAAAAAAAAATAGCCAGGCATGGTGGCCCATGCTTGTAATTTCAGCTACTCAGGAGGCTGAGGCAGGAGAATCGCTTGAACCCGGGAGGCGGAGGTTGCAGTGAGCAGAGATCGTAACATTGCACTCCAGCCTGGGCAACAAGAGCGAAACTCCGTCTCAAAACAAACAAACAAAAAAAGAGCTGCATATATAGTTTGAGAACTGTGATCCACCACTGTAACTCTAAATAGTGTTAAACATTAGATCACAGCTATTTATCCTGTGACAGATTCTTTACAAACATAAATCTTATTATCTGTATAATATCCAATCCCTTGGATGTTGTATAATTTTCTTAACCATTCCCATAATCTCAATCATTAGTTTTCTGCAAAACCATTCAAAGGTATAAAACTCTTCGATTCCAGATCTAAAACCTGAGTCTAAATAATTTGGATTATGGACATCCTAGAAAAATGCAAATTAAGAAACATGTACAGGAATTCTTTATAGAATTTCAGGGGGTTTGTGATGTCCCTTATGCCCACAAGGGCATTGGTCTACAGAGAGTATACCAATGACCGAGAATTCCTATTTTGGAAAACTTAAATTCTGGCTCACTTCCTTCACATCACGGCTAAGTTCATATTCCTGTTGCTTTTGATCTACAGAAATCCAAAACGGAATATCCAAAATTGCCTCATAATACTTAGCGCTTATGTTTCCCCCGTCCAAGGCTACAGGCGCGTAATTTCATACACACAACCAGAAGGAAGTATGTTGGATGGAACCTGCAATCATCCTTCACTGCAGGTTCTTGGGGTCAGAATTCAAAGCCGTGTTTCTTAAACATGTAAATGAAACGCCAAGAACCGGGAGGTGGGGGCGGAGTTAACAACCCTTTTCAGGAGGGAATCCTGCACTGACAAACCCTGCCAGACCAAACTTTAGTCAGGCTATTATACCTTCAGCTAGGCCCATCTATACACTTAAATGTAAAATCTGGCTATAGTAAAGAACTATTCTAAGTCAGTTTAGCAAGACCCTTTCGCCTCCGTATCTTCATCCTCCACCGTCCCCCAGGTGATAAAGTCTTATCACCCAGGTCGGTCTCTCCAGAAATAATCCTGTTAGGTGCGTTTAGTCAGAATCTTCCTTAACTCAGACATTTCCTCTTAGTAATTTCTCATCCAGTGATCCCTAACCTTCTTGGCTATAAATTCCCACTTGTTCATGCTGAATTCGGAGTTGACCCCAATGTCTGTTACCCACTGCAAAATCCCACAGCCGGGATCCCAATACCTACCACGATGGTCCTGAATAAAGGCTTCTTTGCATGCTTTAACAAGTGTCACTGAATACTTTTTTATTTAACAGAATCTATCACACCTGTCTTAAGGGCAATTATTCTTCTAAGCTTCCCATCCTATCTGTTTCTTCTCACTGGAAATCTTCATCTAAGACTCAGTATCTGATTTCCCACTGGGACCATTTCTCTCTTGTAGTCGTACTGGGCTGAGGAAGACACAGGAAGCAGCAGGGAGCCTGGAGCCAAGAGTCAATAGACCCCACAGAGCCCAGCGAAGCACGCTTTGCAAAGGACACACACGGCATGTCCAGGTCACACAAGGTCGACTACGCACCCCTCACAGTCCCACAACTGCACCCACGTCACACAGGCAAGCCGGTCCTGTCGCCGCTGCGCGGTCTCTCACGCTCCCCGCCTGTCTCCTAGAGACGGGCCCCTCCTCCGCCGCTCCAGCACCCTAGGGCCTGAGGAGGCGGAAGACTTGCCCGGCCCGCCTGGGGCCTCCGCGCTCTGAGCGCCTCCTGCAGCCCCACTCTCACCGCCACGCAGGGTCCCACGCGGGCGGCGGGCTGGGGCTGCAAAGGCTCCCGCAGTGACCTGCGCCGCCTTCTTCAGGTGGAACCAAAAGGTCCCAGAACCGGAGCCAGGGATCCAAGTTTTCTCCGTTGCCTGTGGAATATGTAGTCCAAGCCAGAACAGTCAGGATCGCAGGTACCGGTGAGAAATGGAGTCCAGAATCCTAAAAACCTACAAGAAATACGGCGGCGACCACTGGGACCGCGCGTCCCACCCACCGCCCGAACCCCGGAGACTTCTGGGAGTGGCCGCCTTGCCTATGAGTGCGCATGCGCAGATCGGCCTCAACCGGGCTCCTGGCCTGAGGCTTAGGGTGGAGTTAGTGCGTTCTCAGGGCCAGTAGGAGGCGAGTCTGAGTAGAAACTGATCCAGGTGGCCTCGGAAGGGATCACCTGCTGGATGGGTGTGAGCTTCTCAGGATGGGGCGCCGAAACCTTCATGGCCCCTGAGGTAGCGCCGGCCTCCTTGGTAACACATGGGACCGGGACTTTTAATACCACCCGACAGGCTCAGCTTGTCTCGTCAAACACTAGGTAAATGGACTCACGTCCTATACGAGGGTTTGAAGTTCCATCACGTTCTTCAATACATGACATTAAATTTGACTAAAAAATCATCTGAAGAAATAACTGCTAAATAGTTTTATTATTTTTGTTCTGGAATAGGCTTCTTAAAATAAGAAATTAAAAAATTTTTTTTGATCCTTCATGTAATACTTTATAAATCTTGATAGTTATTTATAAGCATCCAAAATTTCCAAATGTTAAAAAATGAATAAGAAAAACTTTTAGGTAAGTAAATTTGGGGGAAATATTTACAACAGCTAAAATGGACAAATATTTAATAGTCCGAATTTCCTGTTTCTTTGGCTTAATAAAATATTGATGAATACAGGCTGGGCACGGTGGCTCATGCCCTTAATCCCAGCATTTTCGGAGGCCAAGGCAGGAGGATCATTTGAGGCCAGAAGTTCAAGACCAGCCTAAGAAACATAGTGAGACACCCCTTTCCTCCCAAACTCTACCAAAAACGAAAGTTAGCCTGGCGTGGTGGCACACGCCTGTGGGCCCAACTATTCCAAAGACAAAGGTAGGAGGATCAGTTGAGCCAGGGAGTTCAGGCTTCAGTGAGGTATGATGGTGTCACCGCACTCTAGCCTGAGCAACAGAGCAAGACCTTGTCTCAAAAAATAAATAAGTAAAATTAATTTAAAAATAAAAAGTATTTGTCTATACTCTAAGAGGAAAAGGAACAAAAACTAAAAATTCACCATTCAAAAATACAAATAGTCAAGAAAAAAACTATTAAAGTTACAATCTAAGAACTTATTGATCACTTATTTCTTCTCTTAATTAGTTCTTGGATTTGTTGCTCCTGAATCTCCTGAGAAATCCCTCAGAAATACCACACATAGATCAATAGATTAAATTGACTCCACATATTATTTTCTTTTTCTTTTTTCTTTTTTTGAGACGGAGTTTTGCTCTGGTTGCCCAGGCTGGAGTGCAATGGCACGATCTTGGCTCACTGCAACCTCCACCTCCCAGGTTCAAGCGATTTTCCTGCCTCAGCCTCCTGAGTAGCTGGAATTACAAGCAGGCACCACCACGCCCAGCTAATTTTGTATTTTTAGTAGAGACAGGGTTTTACCATGTTGGTCAGGCTGGTCTCGAACTCCCGACCTCAGATGATTCGCCCGCCTCGTCCTCCCAAAGCGCTGGGATTATAGGCATAAGCTACTGCGCCCAGCTGCAAATATTATTTTCAACAAGGATACCAAGGCATTTTAAGGAAGGGAAGAGTAGTCTTTTCAACAAAGACTGGAACTAGAGATGAACATAGAAAAGAATGAATTGAGTTCCCTGCCTCTCACCATATACAAAATCAACTCAAAATGGACCAAACACCTAAGTGTAAGACTTAAAGCAGTAGAACATTTAGAAGGAAATGTAGGCATAAATCTTCTGGACTCTATAGTCAGCAATTGTTTCTTAACTGTGACATCAGAATCACAAGCAACAACATCAAAAAAGGAAATTGGACATAAATTGTAAAACATTGTCTTTCAAAACTCACCAAGAATGTGAGAAGCTACCCAAAGAATGAGAAAAATTGTTTGTAAACTATGTATCCAATAAGGGATTTGTATCTAGAATATATAAAGAAGCCTTGCAACTGAATAATAAAAAGCCTAACAAAAATGGGCAAAGTAACTGAATAAGTATTTCTCAAAAAAAAGTATACACATGGCTACTAAATACTTGAAAACATGTTCTATATTAATCATTAAGAATATGCAAATCAGCCAGGAGCAGTGGCTCATGCCTGTAATCTCAGCAGTTTGGGAGGTCGAGGCAGGAGGATTGCTTGAGCCTAGGAGTTTGAAACTAGCCTGGGAAACAAAGAAAAATACTATGTAAATCAAAACCCCAAAACCCCAGTGAGATACCAACTCATACTACTTAGGATGACTAAAATCAAATAAATATACAGTAACAAATTTTGGTTAGGATTTGGAGAAATAGAACCCTATATACATTGATGGTGGCACTGGAAAATGGTAGAACTACTGTATAAACAGTCTGGCAGTTCCTCAGAAGAATGTAGAGTTACCATACGATGTAGCAATTTTAGTCCTAGGTATATTCTCAAGACAAAACCATATGTTCTCACAAAGCTTGTACGCAAATATTTATAGTAGCATGATTCATGATAGCCAAAAACTGGAAAGAAAACCCAATTGTTCTTCATTTCATAAGTAGGTAAGTAAAATGTGGCATATCTACACAATGGACTATTATTTGGTAATATAAGGAAATGAAGATCTGATACAAGCTACAACATAGATCAACCTTGAACGCTATGCTAAGTGAATGAAGCTGGTACAAAAGGCCACATATTTATGATTCCTTCTGTGTGAAATTTCTTCTCATATAAAATTTCCAACGTGGGCTAATTTATAGAGACTGAAAATAAATTGTTTCCTAAATTGGGATGATGGCTAAAGGCTTTCATGCTGGTGTGATGAAAATGTTCTAAAACTGTGTTGAAAGTTTCACAACTTTGTGACTACATTAAAAACTACTGGATTTTATACTTTAAATCAGTGAATTGGATGGAATGTGAATTATATACAAAGTTGTTACCAAAAGAAATACAGACATTTCAACAGGTAAAAACTGAGAGCATTTGTTGTTAGCATATCTTCTTTATAAGAAATGTTAAAGAAAATTCTTGAGAGAGAGAAAGAATAGGACAGAATCAGAAATTTGTATCTAAACAAGAAATGAAGAGTCAGAATTAAAGTTAATGGAAGTAAAACCATTTTTTTCTCATATTTAGTTTCTCTGAAAGATAGTAATAATGTTATTATTATTATTCTTAAAATTTTTTGAGATACAGTCTCGCTTTGTCGCCCAGGCTGGAGTGCACTGGTGCGATCTCAGGTCACTGCAACCTCCGCCTCCCAGATTCAAGCAATTCTCCTGCTTCAGTCTCCCAAGTAGCTGGGATTACAGGCACACGCCACCAGGCCTGGCTTATTTTGTATTTTTAGTAGAGACAGGGTTTTACCATGTTGATCAGGCTGGTCTTGAACTCTTGACTTCAAGTGATCCACCAACCTTGGCTTCCCAAAGTGTTGGGATTACAGGTGTGGGCCACTGCGCCCAGACTATCTTATTGTTTTTTAAAGACAGGGTCTTGCTCCGTTGCCCAGGCAGGAGTGCAGTGGTGCAATCACAGCTCACAGCAGCCTCGACTGGTGCAATCCCTGCTTACAGTAGCCTCAACCTCCCAGGCTCAAGAAATCCTCCTACCTCAGCCTCCTGAGTAGCTGGGATTATAGGTGTGCACCACCACACCTGGCTAATTTTTAAATTTTTTTGCAGAGACAGGGCATCACTATGTTGTCCAGGTTGGTCTCAAACTCCGGGGCTCAAGTGATCCTCCCACCTCAGCCTCTCAAAGTGTTGAGATTACAGGTGTGAGCCACTACGCCCAGCTCAATCATCTTTTAAGCAATTTAAATAATAAGATTATTTACCCACATATTAGCCATTTCCTGTGTAGGTCCAAATTTCCATCTGATACCACTTTCCATTTGTCTGAAGAACCTTAACATTTCTTAGAGTGTAGGAAAGCATCAATCAATTCTCTCATCTTTTAGATGCCTAAAAAATCAGACATCCACAAATTTTCACCTTCGTACAAAAGTATTTTCACATTGTATAGAATTCAAGGTAACATTTTTCATTTCTGCACTATATAAGAATTTTGCTCAACTGTCTTCTAGGTTATGTTGGTTTCAACAAGAAATACTTTTATTCTTGCATTTGTTCCTCTCTATATAGTCTCCTTTCTCTGCTGACTTATTCCTTAACACTATTTTAAAGCAATTAGATTATGATCAGTCTTTGTTTAGAGTTCTACATTTCTTGTGATTAGAATTCATTGAGTTGCTTCAATTTGTAAGTCTACAGTTTTCACCAATTGGGAAAATTTTTAAGCTTACTAATGCTTTTCCTGCAATGTCTAATCATTTCTCCAGAGTCTTTTACATCTCAGACATTGCAGTTTTCATTTGTAGATGTTTAATGTGGTTTTAAAAAACATCTCCCATGATTCTCCTAA
The DNA here is from genome assembly GCF_006542625.1 of Nomascus leucogenys. Lineage (NCBI taxonomy): Eukaryota > Metazoa > Chordata > Mammalia > Primates > Hylobatidae > Nomascus > Nomascus leucogenys. The sequence goes on along the minus strand of NC_044391.1, from coordinate 45,706,050 downwards.
AAGTTTTTATATTTTGACCAGGTGCAGTGGCTTACACATGTAATCCCAGCAGTTTGAGACGCTAAGGCAAGACCCTGTCTCTACTAGAAAATACAAAAAATTAGCCGGGCATGGTGGTGCATGCCTGCAGTACCAGCTACTAGGGAGGCTGAGGTGGGAAGATCAACTGAACTCAAGAGGTCGACGCTGCAGTGAGCCATGACTGGGCCACTGCACTCCAGTCTGAGCCAAAGAGTGATACCCTGTCTTTAAAAAAAAAAAAAAAAAGTGCTTATATTTTGGTCTACCTTTGTCAACATATGAAATATCATTATAGTTGTTCTGATAACCTATCAATTCTAATACATAAGACAATTTTGATTAATCAATTTTGCTCCTCATTGTGTATCATGTTTTCCTGGTCCTTTGCATGTCTTGCAACCTTTTTTTTTTTTTTCTTTTTTTGAGACAGTCTCGATCTTGTTGCCCAGGCTGGACTGCAGTGGTGCGATCTCTGCTCACTGTAACTTCCACCTCCCGGGTTCAAGTGATTCTCCTGCCTCAGCCTCCCGAGTAGCTGGGATTACAGGCATGCACCACCACGCCCGACTAGTTTTTTGTATTTTTAGTAGACATGGGGTTTCTTCATTTTGGTCAGGCTGGTCTGGAACTCCCAAACTCAGGTGATCTGCCCACCTCGGCCTCCCAAAGTGCTGGGATTACAGGCATGAGCCACTGCACCCACCTGTCTTGTAACTTTTGATTGGATGCTAAACATTGAAATGTTACCTTGCCAGGTGTTCTGGTATATTTTTCAGTATTTTTGAGCTTTGTTTTGAAATATAGTTCACGTACTTGAAAACAGTTGGATCTTTTTAATGGGTTCTTTTTCAGCTTTGATAAGGCAGGACCAGAGCAAGACTAATTAGTCCAAAGCTGATTTTTCCTCTCTGTTAAGACAGTATCCTTCTGAGTACCCAAGGTCTTGTGAATTATGAGGGTTTTTCCACTTTGGCTATTGGTAACACCTGCTATTCCTGGACTTGTTTGAGCTATGAGGATTATTCCCTCTATTCATTTCAAGTGGGTTTTTCCACAGCTGCAGGTGTTTTCACATATGAGCTAACTGGTCAGTACTTTCAGCTGAAGATTCAAAGGAACTCCCTGGCAGCTCTCCAGAGATCTCTTCGTGGAGGTTGTTCCTGTCTAGTACTTTGTTCCACATACCCTGGCTTCTGCAAATCCTCAAGTTTGTGTCTCAATTCGGGAAGAACACTGGGCTCTGCTTCTGTTAACTCTCCCTGAGCAATGGACTGAAAATACTCCAGATGTTAAGTTGGGAGAAATAATAGAGCTCACCTTGGTGGTTTCGGCAATTGGGGATCGTGGTCTGCTTGTTGTTCAGTGTCTGAAAACTGTCATTCTATATATTTTTAAAAATTATTGAGATGGGAGGGTACATCCTACCCTGTTATTATATCTTAAAAGTAAGCAAAACTTTAATTTTTTTTTGAGATAGGGTCTTGCTTTGTAGTCCAGGCTAACATGCAGCGGTGCCCTCATGGCAGCCTCGAACTGCTGGCTCAAGTGATCCTCTTGCCTCAGCTTCCCCAGTAACTGGGACTATAGGTGCGTGCCACCATGCCTGGCAAATTTTTTTTTTTTACTTTTTGTAGAGATGAGTCTTGCTTTGTTACCCAGGCTGGTCTCAAACTCCTGGGCTCAAAGGATCCTCGCACCTTGGCTTCCCAAAGTGTGGGGATTACAGGAGTGAGCCACGGTGTTCAGCCTAAAATTATATCTTGCTTTATCTCAATAATGCTTATTTAAGAATAAAAAGCTAAAAGAAAAACACTTAATGATCTCTCCATAAGATCACCAAGACCAAGGCCCTGATCAAGAAATATGTGGTTGATAATCCACATGGTAAAGCTTTTGCTTTTTGTGATTATATCTTTGCATGTGTGTGTCTCAGTGAAGACCACTGAAACTAGAGGAGTATCTAAAAATTGCTCAATTACCATTAACTGTAGAGAGAAAAATGGGAAGGAATAAGAACATAAGTGCATAAAAATAGTAAGAATAGCCGGGCGCAGTGGCTCACGCCTGTACCCCAGCACTTTGGGAGGCCGAGGCAGGTGGATCACAAGGCCAGGAGTTCAAGACCAGCCTGGCCAAGATGGTGAAACCCTGTCTCTACTAAAAATACAAAAAACTAGCCAGGTGTGGTGGCAGGCGCCTGTAATCCAGCTACTTGGGAGGCTGAGGCAGAGAATTGCTTGAACCCAGGAGGCGGAGGTTGCAGTGAGCCAAGATTGTGCCACTGCACTCCAGCCTGGGCAACAGAGTGAGACTCCGTCTCATAAAAATTAAATAGTAAGAATAAAATATAAATCAATATTACAACTTTTTTGCATATTATTTCCACTGTAAAATATTTAAGATGCTTTCAAGTATCTGCTAAAAATTACTGACTTTTTTTTCTTTTTTAGAGACAGGGTCTCACTCTATTGCCCAGGATAGAGTGCAGTGATGCCATCATAGCTCACTGCAATCTCAAACTCCTAGATCAAGCAATCCTCCTGCCTTGGCCTCCAGAGTAGCTGGGACTACAGGCATGCACCAGTATGCCTAATTTAAAAAAAAAATTTTTTTTGTAGACACAGGGTCTCACTATGTTGCCAGGGCTGTTCTTGAACTCCTGACTTCAAGTAATCCTCCCTCTTTGGCCTCCCAAAGTGCTGGAATTAAAGGCGTGAGCCACCACACCCTGCCTATGATTTTTAATGTATATCTAAAATTGCTCAATTAATTTTGCAAATGATAATTAAGTGCTTGGCAATATTTCATTTGTTAAATCCATAAGATTATTTTTTATGTGAATAGAATGTAAGTATTCAGAATATTCCTATCTAATAGAAAGTTTTCTAATAATGGAAACATTATATATAGTAGTCTCCCTCTTATCTGCAGGGGTTATGTTCCAAGACCCCCAGGGGAAGCCTGAAACCAAGGATGGCACCAAACCATCCTATTTTTTTACTAAACATATGTACTTATGATAAAGTTTAATTTATAAATTAGGCACAGCAAGAGATTAATAACAAGGAAACATTAGATAAAGAGGGGACTACTGTATCTGTAAAGTCGAATACACATGGTTATTGAACACTTAATTGTGACTAGTCCTACTGGTGAACTCAACTTTATGCCTTACTAAATTTAAATTAATTTAAAATGGCCACATGTAGCTGGTGGGTAGTGTATCTACCTGACAGTGCAGATCTAGAGGAAAGTCAATTGCTTAATATTTAATGCAATCAATGCTAATTATGTGACAAATTATAACTTTAACATGAGGCAATAAAATAAAACTATTAGTGGATATTTGTGGATATTTACTCACCCTGCATTAAAATTTTTCACACATTAAAGAATCTATCATTCTCATGAGGGCTGCTGGTAAGTATCCAAACATGTCTAAGCAGCAATGCATTTTATATATTTTTTATTTTTGAGATGAAGTTTCGTTCTTGTTGCCCAGGCTAGAGTGCAATGGCCCGATCTTGGTTCACTGCAACCTCTGCCTCCCGGGTTCAAGCAATTCTCCTGCCTCAGTCTCCCGAGTAGCTGGGATTACAGGCATGTGTCACCACACCCCACTAATTTTTTTTTTTTTTAGTAGAGATGGGGTTTCTCCATGTTGGTCAGGCTGGTCTCAAATTCCCGACCTCAGGTGATCCACACGCCTTGGCCTCCCAAAGTGCTGGGATTACAGGCATGAGCCACCGTGCCTGGCCCGCATCTTATATTCTTGCTAAAGAGTTCTGAGCTCCTAGCATCGTATTGCCAAGAACACATAATGCTTGATTTTTATTGAGGGGTTCATGTGGAGATGCTTCTTTTATGTGGAACCCAGTGGTAATACCACAGTGTGCAGTGCTCAAAGGCATTGTGCCTGGGGCAGGTACTCAGTTCGGTTAATCTGTTGCTTTCATATAAAGTAGAAATTCAAATAGAATATCAGGTGATTTTGGAAGTGTTTAACAATCCAATATTAAAACTGTAAGAAGGAAAACAAAATAAAGAAAAAACAGGACCATATGGGTTTAAAGCCAAATTTTATCTAACCTTTAATAAACAAATAATGGCAATAACAAAAATTTAAAAATAGTCTTAATTTTGAATGTTAATATATGAATGCTAATAATATTAATATCAATTTTGAATATTTGGACAAAAATCCCAAACAAAATATAAGATAAATTAAGCAGCTTATCAAAACAATAATATATCACAGCTAAGCATATTATATTTCAGAAATGGTTTAAAACAAGAAATCAGTATGAATTATAACATTAAAATAGCAGAGGAGAATGATATATGAACAAAGCAAAAGAAGTGATGGGATTTGAAAAAAATAAGAAGTTAGCCCTAATTATAGAGCATACTAGCATACAACAAAGTAAATATTAGTTGAATGGTAAAATGTTGTACTGATTTCCAGTACAATTAAGTTAAACAACTAAGACACTGGCTATTATCCCAATACTTGACATAATCATATTTATTTTAATAAAAGTAAAGAAATAATAATGATTTTAAAAGAAAATTCATTTCCATTCATAGATAATCTGACTGAATACATAGAAATTTCACATATTATTAAAAATATAAATAGATTACCAGTTTATGGTTAGACTTATAATGGCCACGTCCAAATATAATATGACAGTATGTGGGAAAACTATCAGTATCAGAAAAATCATGAATGCACTTTAAAAAGTTACTCTCCAGGAAAAGGATATTATATATAAAATAACAAAAGAATCAAGATCTAGAGTATGTGTGTGTATTCATAAATCAGCAGGTTGAGAAAATGAGCAAAAGAAACAAACAGGAAAGTCACAGTAAATAACATGATTGGCCAATAAATACATATAAAAAATACTTAATGGGTTAGTTAAAATATATATATATTTTTAGGCGGACAAATGGAGTTACTGGATACTTTTACTTCCAGCTGATCAAACTAGAATTTACAAGAGTAGAAGAACATTTGGAAAAGATCCAAGCATATACATCAGTTATGACTGCAATTATAGAGTTTTGTTACTTACAGACTCCTCTGAAACAATATTCTAAGTAGAGTTTTAAAAAATTACCTATAACCTAAATACTGATCAGGATGAGAGTTTAGGCCGAGCATGGTGGCTCATGCCTGTAATCCCAACACTTTGGGAGGCTGAGGCAGGCGGATCACCTGAGGTCGGGAGTTTGAGACCAGCCTGACCAACATGGAGAAACCCCGTCTCTACTAAAAATGCAAAAAAAATTAGCCAGGCATGGTGATGCATGCCTGTAATACCAGCTACTCGGGAGGCTGAGGCAGGAGAATCGCTTGAACCTGGGAGGCAGAGGTTGCAGTGAGTCAAGATCGGACCATTGCACTCCAGCCTGGGCAACAAGAGTGAAACTCCGTCTCAAAAAAAAAAAACCCCAAAAACAAAACAAAACAAAACAAAAAACCACATTTAGGTTTTTCATTTTGTAGAAAAGTAACAGTAGTATGAGTACAGAAAAAGTGGTTACTTGCCTATCATCATGTGAGCTAACTGCATTCTCCCAGGGATTAATCACGTGACAGAATGCCGAAATTCCAGTTTAAGGGTCATTCCTTTTTTTTTTTTTTTTTTTTTTTTTTTTTTTGAGACGGAGTCTCGCTCTGTCGCCCAGGCTGGAGTGCAGTGGCGCGATCTCGGCTCACTGCAAGCTCCGCCTCCCGGGTTCACGCCATTCTCCTGCCTCAGCCTCTCCGAGTAGCTGGGACTACAGGCGCCTGCCACCACGCCCGGCTAATTTTTTGTATTTTTAGTAGAGACGGGGTTTCACCGTGGTCTCGATCTCCTGACCTCGTGATCCGCCCGCCTCGGCCTCCCAAAGTGCTGGGATTACAAGCGTGAGCCACCGCGCCCGGCAAGGGTCATTCCTTTAGATCTTGGCAGCATTTCAGCTTATGGTTTCATGTCCCAATTTTTTTTTTTTTTTTTTTTTTTGAGACAGAGTCTCACTCTGTCACCCAGGCTGGAATGCAGTGGCACAATCTCGGCTCACTGCAGCCTACGCCTCTGGGTTCAAGTGATTCTCCTACCTCAGGCTTCAGAGCAGCTGGGATTACAGGTATGCGCCACCATACCTGGCTCATTTTTGTATTTTTAGTAGAGATGGGGTTTCACCATGTTGGCCAGGCTGATCTTGAAACTCCTGACCTCAGGTGATCCGACCACCTCAGCCTTACCCAAAGTGCTGGGATTACAGGCATGAGCCACCACACTCAGACTTAAGTGTTAGTAGGTAATATTAATAGAAATGGAAGTTGAGGTAATTCTTAGATACACTGGTTTATGGAAAGACAAACTTTCTACACCACAGTGCATGCCAATCCCTTGAGAGGCTAATCATGTGGTTTTTGTTTAGAGCAGGAGATTGCTTCATTGGCTTGTCTAAGAACACAAACCATGTTTCAATTATCAAGTACAGTGGTCATATAACCTATAGCAAAATCATTCTGCATTGTGTTTTATTTCATTATCAAAACTTAAAATTGCATAGGGGAAATGATGTTAATATTTAATAGTGAATTATTCCGTTTGTGGACAAAAGGGATATGAGCATGCGGATCACAACGAATGATCACGCTGACACTACAGATCTTTGGCTGACAATGCATAAATGCATGATGCTCCTTAGTTTGGAAAAGTAATTTTTATAGGGCTGGAAGTGAGTTTAGGTAGTTATCAACTGCAATCCTGATTTCCAAAAGGTTTTTAAAACGTAGTTTTTAGAATTGATGGTATCATGTGCACATAATTCATCCCATTTGCAAAACTGTATATAAAGCTTAGAAAAATTACAAGCATAAACATAGATCAACATTCCTTTTCTTTCATTTGTCTAGAATATAGTGAACCAGAAGAATGAATTGACCCTGCCAGAAAAATGACTATTGCACAATTATTTTAAAAGAATCTTAGAGTTTGCTGATATACTCAGAAATTTTCCATTTACTGGCCAGGCGCGGTGGCTCACGCTTGTAATCCCAGCACTTTCGGAGGCCGAGGCGGGCGGATCACGAGGTCAGGAGATCGAGACCACGGTGAAACCCCGTCTCTACTAAAAATACAAAAAATTAGCCGGGCGTGGTGGCAGGCGCCTGTAGTCCCAGCTACTCGGAGAGGCTGAGGCAGGGGAATGGCGTGAACCCGGGAGGCGGAGTTTGCAGTGAGCCAAGATCGCGCCACTGCACTCCAGCCTGGGCGACAGAGCAAGACTCTGTCTAAAAAAAAAAAAAAAAAAAAGAAATTTTCCATTTACCCTAATGAGTGAAACTCATCTTGTTTTCAATCATCTTTTAAAAATTCTGATTCCCTACAATATCTATGTCATTTTGAAAAACTATATTCTTTTACAAATACAATTCCTTCTCAAAATACATTAGAGATTGCTAAATATTTTGGTATAAACATCAAAAATCAACTCTTTTTTTTTGAGACTGGGTCTCACTCTATTGCCCAGGCTGGAGTGCAATGGCATGATCTTGGCTCACTGCAATCTCCGCCTCCCGGGTTCATGAGATTCTCCCGTCTCAGCCTCCCAAGTAGCTAGGATTACAGGCACATGCCACCATGCCCAGCTAATTTTTGTATCTGTAGTAGAGATGAGGTTTCACCATGTTGGCCAGGCTGGTTTCAAGCTCCTGACCGAAAATGATCCACCTGCCTCGGCCTCCCAAAGTGCTGGGATTACAGGCGTGAGCCACTGTGCCCGGCAAAAATTAACTTTTAATTTAAAACATTTTCTTCATATCTCTCTTTTAAAATTTTTCTTGATGATATCTACAGATTTAGCTCATGTTCCACAAAATGGGAGGGAGTAGGATCTGAATAAAAACTAGTTTTATTTCCTAATCATTAATCTCTTTATCTAGTTTTATTACTTTTCTCTTAATATTGGTATATTTGTTTTCCTTTCTTCTAGCCTCATATATTAACATTGTTTCTATCCACAGATTTATAGTCTAGCCTTTAACAGGCAGTTCATATATGCTATACAGAGATGAATACAATGACATCTTTTTGTTTCAATCCTTGTTTCCTGAATTAAAGGGATTATATTTTCAAATTAATGGATCAATGTAGCACCCATCAAATTACTAATGCAAAATGGAATTGTTCAATGGAGAGCTGACAGTCACCTCTTTAAGCAAGCTTTACAGTGTAGCATAAATAATCATGTAAAAACCTGATATGCTTTCAGAAGTCTGCAGCATCGTTCATGAGATGTTCTTGACAAAAATCTCAACCTAATCTCAACCTAATGAATTTTCTAGACATAATTTCCAATTTATAGGAAACACGAGGGACAGAGCAACAAGTTAAATCATACTGTGAAGCAGAAATCAAGAATGTGGGACATTCTTTGGGTACTTAAAAAAGAAAAATTCAGGCTGGGTGTGGTGGCTCACGCCCGTAATCCCAGCACTTTGGAAGGCCAAGGCGGGTGGATCACAAGGCCAAGAGATCCAGACCATCTTGGCCAACATGATGAAATCCTGTCTCTACTAAAAATACAAAAACTAGCTGGGTGTGGTGGCATGCGCCTGTAGTCCCAGCTACTTGGGAGGCTGAGGCAGAATTGCTTGAACCCGGGAGGCAGAGGTTGCAGTAAGCCAAGATCGCACCACTGCACTCCAGCCTAGTGACAGAGCAAGATTCTGTCTCAAAAAAAAAAAAAAAAAAAGAAAAAGAAAAATTCAAAAGCATGAAAAAGTGGGGATATTATCCTAGAGAAAAAGAATAAATTAAAAAAAAATCCCAAATGCAATGAATTAACCAAGAGTGGATACTGATTAGAAAATAAGTAGTTATAAAAAATCTTTGGGCACATATTTGAAGACACTATAGAAATTCTTAAGTTTTTCCAGTATGATTATAGTATCACAGTTATCCAGGAAATTTGCATATATTTAAAGGCAAAGTGCCATGATATCTACAACTTACTCTCAAATGATACAGAAATAACCCACACATAAGCAGATAAAAAGAGCTGATGTAAGATAAAGCAAATAACATGAATGTAAACATATATGGTGGGTTACTAAACAATTCTTTCAATTTTTCTGTATGTTAAATTAAAATGTACATTTCAAATTTAGGGAAAACCTCCAAGAGAACAATTTACTTCTTGGTAGCCCATTATTAATTCCTACTTTAATTGTGAACAGAGAATATGAATTGTTGGGTATTATCAAAATCTTGGCCAGCCACAGTTGCTCACGCCTATAATCCCAGCAATTTGGGAAGCGAAGGCAGGAGGGTTGCTTGAGGCCAGGGGTTTGAGACCAGCCTAGGCAACATAGTGAGACCCCCATCTCCACAAAAAATGAAAAAAGCAAAAGCAAAACAAAACAAGATATGCAAAATCTCTCTCTTTTTTTTTTTTGAGACGGAGTCTTGCTCTGTCACTCAAGCTGGAGTGTAACAGTGTGATCTCGGCTCACTGCAACCTCCGCCTCCTGGGTTCAAGCCATTCTCGTGTCTCAGCCCTCCGAGTAGCTGGGATTACAGGTGTGTGCCACCACGTCTGGCTAATTTTTGTATTTTTTAGTAGAGATGGGGTTTTGCCATGTTGCCCAGGATGGTCTTGAACTCCTGACCTCAGGTGATCTGCCCGCCTTGGCTTCCTAAAGTGCTAGGATTAGAGGTGTGAGCCACTGCACCTGACCAAAATCTGTAGACACACTAAAATCATATTCTTAATTTCCAAAATTATATAAAATTTAGTAATAGATGAGTGGCTTTAAGAAGCTGTTCTAATTATGCTATTAGAATCTTTCATAAGGCCGGGTGCGGTGGCTCAAGCCTGTAATCCCAGCACTTTGGGAGGCCGAGGCGGGCGGATCACGAGGTCAGGAGATCGAGACCATCCTGGCTAACACGGTGAAACCCCGTCTCTACTAAAAATACAAAAAAAAAAATTAGCCGGGCGTGTTGGCGGGCGCCTGTAGTCCCAGCTACTCGGAGGGGCTGAGGCAGGAGAAGGGCGTGAACCCGGGAGGCGGAGCTTGCAGTGAGCCGAGATCGCGCCACTGCACTCTAGCCTGGGGGACAGAGCAAGACTCCGTCTCAAAAAAAAAAAAAAAAAAAGAATCTTTCATAAAAATTATCAGCAACACAAATAATGACGGTATCTATAATAGCTCATATTTATTTATTTATTTAAGACGGAGTCTTGCACTGTCACCCAGGCCGGAGTGCAGTGGCACGATCTCAGCTCACTGCAACCTCTGCCTCCCAGGTTCAAGTGATTCTCCTGCCTCCGCCTTTCTGAGTAGCTGGGACCATAGGTGCGTGTCACCACGCCCGGCTAATTTTTTGTATTTTTTGTAGAGATGGGGTTTCACCATGTTAGCCAGATGGTCTCGATCTCCTGACATGTGATCCACCCTCCTCAGCCTCCCAAACTGCTGAGATTACAGGTGTAAGCCACTGTGCCCGGCCAAAAGCTCCTATTTATTGAGCATAACACTATATGCCAAACAGTCTTCCCAGGTTTTGACAAGTATAATTTGGGCCACATCTGCATAATAGGACTCTTATGTACCTTTTTTCTTTTTAGACGGGGCCTAAAAAAGCCAGGCTGGTGTGCAGTGGCTATTCACAAGCACCATCATAGAGCACTGCAGCCTTACACTCTAGCCTCAAGCGATCCTCCCGCCTCAGTCTCCCGAGTAGCTGGGACTACAGGTGTGCGCCACCATGCCTGGGTTTCATGTAGGCTCTTGATTATACTTTGCAAATAATTCCCATAGATGATAAATATCTTGGCCAATGACACACAGGGAGTTATGTGGCAGTGATGACAGGTAAGGCATGTGCTGTGGCTAAAAGCACTATTGCATATGTGACATTAACAAGTTAGTTTATTAGTACTAATTTTTGAGACTTCAACAATGATTGAGTGGTGTTAGGTGTGGTGATTTAAAAATAAAAATATGTCTGCAAATGTTTTGACATTTCTCTCTTTAAAAGGTGAAAGTGGGCTGGGCACGGTGGTTCACGCCTACAATCTCAGCACTTTGGGAACACTGTGGGAAGACTGCTTGAGCCTAGGAGTTTGAGACAAGTCTGGGCAAGTTGGTGAGACCCCCATCTCTACAAAAGATTTAAAAATTAGCTGGGCATGACGACGCCCACCTGTAGTCCCAGCTACTCGGGAAGCTGAAGCAGGAGGATCACTGAAGCCCAGGAGGTTGAGGCTGAAGTGAGCCATATGCATTCCACTAGACGACAGTGAAAGATCCTGCCTTCAAAAAAAAAAAAAAAAAAGAGGTGAAACTTAATTCCTCTCTTATTGAATGTAGGCCAGACTTAGTGATTTTCTGGGAACAAATAGAATGTGGCAGAACTAACTTCCAAAGAGAGATTATAAAAAGGATCACATCTGACTGTCACATCGCAAGCACACTCATGCAGCTTATGGACAAGGCCCCTTGGGAGAAGAAGCGACTTGCCAGTATAAACTTATCAGCCATAGAACTAAGCCATTTGAAAGCACATCCTCCAGCTGTAGTCAAGCCTTTAGATAAGCACAACCTCTTGAGACACCTGGAGCTAGAACTGCCTAGCTTAGCTGCTCCCAAATTTCTGACTCACAGAAACTGTGAGAAAAATACACATTTATTGGCATTTTAAGCCACTAATTCTTCGGGTTCTTTGGAATGTGGCATGAGATAACAGATTTTGGTACCTAGACAAGGCATGCTATTGAAACAAAAAGGTACAAATGTCAGAGGGGCATTGGGACCACAGACTGGGTGGAAATTGGAAGGGCCTGGAAAATATTACTAGCGGAAACCTGGATTTTTTTTTTTTTTTTTTTTTTTTGAGACGGAGTCTCGCTCTGTCGCCCAGGCTGGAGTGCAGTGGTGCAATCTTGGCTCACTGCAAGCTCCGCCTCCCGGGTTCACACCATTCTCCTGCCTCAGCCTCTCCGAGTAGCTGGGACTACAGGCGCCCACCACCACGCCCGGCTAATTTTTTTGTATTTTTAGTAGAGACAGGGTTTCACCGCGGTCTAGATATCCTGACCTCGTGATCCGCCCGCCTTGGCCTCCCAAAGTGCTGGGATTACAAGCGTGAGCCACCGCGCCCGGCCATGAAACCTGGATATTTTTGAAGAGGCTCCAAGTGAGGGCTTAAAGAAAACTGAAAAATGTTACTGGAGACTGGGGAAAGGGATTCTTGTTATGTAATAGCAGAAAGCAACATTGCTGCACGTGGTAACTGTGAAAAGTACAAAATAATACCTACAGAACTGTGTAACAGGGCCAGGCTCCCGCTATAATCCCAGCACTTTGGGAGGTCAAGGTAGGAGGATCAAGAGTTTGAGACCAGCTCAGGCAACACAGGGAGACCTCATCTCTACCAGAAAAAAAAAAAAAAAAAAAGAATTAGCTAGGTGTAGTTGTGCATACACCTGTAGTCCTAGCTACTCCTGAGGCTGAGACGGGCGGATCACTTGAGCCCAGGAGTTCAAGGTTGTAGTGAGCTATGATCACACCACTGCACTCCAACTTGGGTGACAAAGCAAGATTGTATCTTTAAGAAACAAAAACAACCAACCAACAGCAACAAAAAAAGTGGGTTATTTAGCTTAGGAGACTTCCAAGCAGAATGTTGAAGGTGTCTTGCTTCTTGTTGCTTAAGTGCAAGAAGTGACATAAGCTAGAACAAGACTGTTAAACAGAACTGAACCAGGACTTGCTTTTGGAAACTCCCAGCCTCTCCAGAAAGCAAATGATGCTAAACTTCAGAAATGGTCTCTGGACAAAGATAATCCAGAGCGCTGTTAGGGAAACATAGTATGTAGGTAACCTTAGGGTATGTGTTCATCTTAATCCTCTGAAAAGCAAAAAACAAGATCAGATCAGAAGGAAGGAGGGGCTATGAATGAAAAAGAGGTCCAGGAAAGGCAGTGAAAGCCTTCAGGCCATGGTACAAGACGGATGACTCTGAAGGAGAGGGATGAAGCAAGATTGGTAGAAAAACTATGAAAACGCAGGGCAGTATGCAGACAGATTAAGCCTGGCTGATTCACAGTTCCCCAGCTGAAGGGTCTGGGTTTCACAAGAATTGACTAGCATGAATACTTCTGTTATGCTCAGAAAAGGGGCTGGGGGCAGCCCATGGGAAGCATGGCCTCAACATTAACACAATGATTATTTCAGAGAGGGAGCACAGTGGGCACTTCACAGCAGGTTATCTGTTCTCCAAAGAACAGATAGAGTATGACTACTGAAAACCCTTGGTTAAGACTCCAGCAATATCTAATGTGACAATTATGAGAATCACCATTCAATGAAACTTCTATAAAAGGTTCTGTCAGCAGCCTCTGCAGAAGCCCTAGGTAGAGGAGGCTGGATTTGCACGAGAGTGAATGAATAAGTGAGCATGAGCACCAGGGAAAGGCGATCCTGAAGATTCTGTTCATTAGAAGCAAGTGACTAGGTTCAGCTCACATGCAAAGGGAGGGGAATTGGACTTCAGGTTTTTTTATTTGTTGTTTTTGTTTTTGAGACGGAGTCTCATGCTATTGCCCAGGCTGGAGTGCAGAGGCAAGATCTCAGCTCACTGCAGCCTCCGCCTCCCAAGTTCAAGCGATTCTCCTGCCTCAGCCTCCCTAGTAGCTGGGACTACAGGCGTGTGCCATCACGCCTGACTAGGTCTCGGTCTTCCAAAGTGCTGGGATTATAGGCGTGAGTCACCGTGCCTGGCCAGACTTCAAGTTTGAAGGGTAGAGTTTCAAAGAATTTGAGGGCATATTTTTAAAACACCATGACTGGCACTCTGAGTACAAATTGCTTATATTTCTCATCATGCAAAATATGCTCAAGAAGCCACCCAAATTGCTTGAGCCCAGAAGTTGAAAGGTGCAGTGAGCTACGATCATGCCTCTGCACTCCAGCCTGGGTGATAGAGCAAGACCCTGTCTCAAAAAACAAAAACAAACAAACAAACAAACAAAAACAGCTCCAAAGTCACAGCTTTCTCCTGGCACTCTCAATGTCTAAGCCAGCCAGCCAGTGTGAGCGAGCCACCTGGAAAACAGATCCTTCAGCCCCAACAAGCCTTCGGAAGACCGCAAGCTCATAGAAAAAACCAATTCAAAAGCACTCAGTTAAGCCTCTTCCGAATTTCTGACCCTCAGAACCTATGAGTGATATTTATTGTTGTGGTAAGACATTAAGACTTGGGGTAATTTGTAATACAGCCATTGAAATCTAGTATGAAAGGCTTTTGGTCATCCTTTTAATTAATAAGTTTTTTTTTTGTTTTTTTTTTTTGAGATGGAGTCTCGCTCTGTTGCCCAGGCTGGAGTGCAGTGGCGCAATCTCTGCTCACCACAAGCTCTGCCTCCTGGGTTCACGCTATTCTCCTGCCTCAGCCTCCCAAGTAGCTGGGATTACAGGCGCCTGCCACCACACCCAGCTAATTTTTTGTATTTTTAATAGAGATGGGGTTTCATTGTGTTAGCCAGGATGGTCTCGATCTCCTGACCTTGTGATCCGCCCGCCTTGGCTTCCCAAAGTGCTGGGATTACAGGCGTGAGCCACCACGCCTGGCCTTAATTATTAAGTTTTTTTTAAAAAAAATCCATGCTGTGGATGCTGTAGGTGTGAAGAAACTGGGATTCCTGTTTTTTTTTTCTTAATTTACCATTGAATAGTCAGATATTCCATTAAAACAGGACTGACATTGAATGCTTTCTAATGTGGCAAGAACTGCATTTTGAACTCTCTCAATTGCTAAAGCCATACCTATAAGACTAACATTCCATCATTTCTCACCAGCGTGGACTGTCTGATGATGAATGGTGCACTCGTACTCTTTACGGTCTTACACTTTTATGCTCCTATGAATTCCCTGATGGGCTTTAAGGGCTGAACCATATCTGAAGGTTTTCCCACACTGCTTACACACATAGGGTTTCTCACCAGTATGAATTCTCTCATGTTGAACAAGGTTTGAAGCACGACTGAAGGCCTTCCCACATTCTTTACATTCATAAGGTTTTCCACCAGTATGAATTTTCTGATGTTGGGTAAGGTAGCCATACATTTTAAAGGCCTTTCCACATTCTTTACATTCATAGGGTTTTTTATCAGCATGAATGCTCTGATGTGCAGTAAGGTGTGAACTACGTCTAAAGGTCTTCCCACATTCCTTACATTCAAAAGGTTTCTCATCAGTATGAATACTTTGATGTAGAGTAAGATTTCTATAGAAAGTAAAGGTTTTTCTACATACCTTACATTCATAGGGTTTCACACCAGTATGAATTTTCTGATGTTGATTAAGATATCCATGCAAGCTAAAGGTCTTTCCACATTCCTTACATTTATAGGGTTTCTCACCAGTATGAGTTTTCTGATGTTGAATAAGGTTTGAGCCAGTACTATAGGCCTTCCCACATTCCTGACATTCAAAAAGTTTCTTACCAGTGTGAATATTCTGATGTCGAGTAAGATTTCTATACAAAGTAAAGGTTTTTTTACACTCCTTACATTCAAAGCGTTTCATGCCAGTATGAATTTTCTGATGTTGTTTAAGGTAGCCATACAAGCTAAAGGCCTTTCCGCATTCCTTGCATTCATAGGGTTTCTCGCCAGTATGAGTTTTCTGATGTTGAAAGAGTTTTGAACCAGTAGTATAGGTCTTCCCACATTGCTTGCATTCAAAAAGTTTCTCACCAGTATGAATATTCTGATGCCGAGTAAGATTTCTATACAAAGTAAAGGTTTTCTTACACTCCTTACACTCATAGGGTTTCCCACCTTTATGAATTCTCTGATGTAGAAGAAAGTACGAGGCAGTGGTATAGCCCTTCCCACATTCTTTACACTCATATGGCTTTTTACCAGTGTGAACACTCTGATGTACAGTAAGTTGGTGACCTCTTCTAAAGGCTTTTCCACATTTCTCACACACGTATGGCTTCTCATCAGTATGAATCTGCCCATGTTCAACAAGATTTGAGCGCCTACTAAAAGTCTTCCCACATTCCTTACATTTATATGGTTTTTCGCCAGTATGAACTCTCTGATGAATTCTAAGGTGTCCACCTTGACTAAAGGCCTTCCCACACTCCTGACATTCATAAGGCTTCCCACCAGTGTGAATTCTCTCATGTTGAGCAATGTGTGAGGCATATATAAAGGCCTTCCCACACTGCCTACATTCATAGGTTTTCTCACCAGTATGAAATCTCTGATGCACAGTCAGCTGATAACCACTTCTAAAGTTCTTCCCACATTCTGTACATTCATAGGGTTTCTCACCAGTATGAAATCTTTGATGTAGAGTAAGTTGATAGCCACTACGAAAGTTCTTCCCACACTCTTTGCATTCATAGGGTCTCTCAATAATATGAAACCTGTGATGTAGAATAAGTTGATAACCACTACTAAATTTCTTCTGACATTTCTTACATTCATAGAGTTTCTCTCTCTTATATATGCTCTGAAGTTGTGTAGAGGATATATCTGTTTCATAAGTGGGTACTTCTATGTAGCTGATTATCTCACACTGTAAATCCAAATCTGAAACAAAAGAGGACAACAAAAAAAAATTTGTATTTCTATACCAGAGAACAAGAAACTTTATGCAACAAAGAAAAACCAACATTCATAATAAGTGAACGGCATACAGAATTCAAAAATATGGTTACAAAATTTGAAAAAGGCCAAGAAGAGTTCAGAGATGTATGAGAGTTTACATAAGATAGTGAAATTACTGATTGAGGACATAGGTAACATTTAGGTGGGGCCAGAATCTTTGACAAGCTTGTTCCAAATCTGCTATATTGGCACCGTCAAAGACCAAGTGAATTAAAACTGAGAGGAGAAAAACCTTGACTTCTTCATTTTGAACCTGTCACTGATTTAGATGCAGGTCAGTGTTTAAGAATACATCCTTTAAGTTCCTCGAGTGATTTTTCATTGTTCTTAGAATAAAATACAAATCCCTTTCCAAGGACTGCTGCTTACCTAGGAGGCCTCATGTCAAAACATCAACTCTTTGCTTCCTATTCTCTATCATAGTCCCTCTTTTCAACACCTAGAATATTGTACAATTGCCCCTTGGTATCCGTGGAGGATCAGTTCCAGGACTTCCTGCAGATACCAAAACCCAACCCAGATACCAACGCCTTAAGTCCCTGATATAAAATGGCATAGTATTTGCACATAACCTATACACATCTTCCTGTATACTTTAAATCATCTCTGGATTACTTACGATACCCAATACAATGTAAATGCTATGTGAATAGCTGTTCTACAGTTGCTTTGAAAATAATGACAAGAAAAAAGTCTGTATGTGGTCAGTACACTCACAATTTAAAAATATATGTTTGATCTGAAGATGGTTGAATCCATGAGTGCAGAACCCATAGATACAAAGGGCCAACTGTACAACTTCCCCCAACACTTAATGCCTTCCACAGACTGTTTAACTGCTCAAGAGTCCTTGGACTTAGACATTTTGTAGGCTGAATCCTTCTCATCCTTTATGTTTCAGGGTAAATGCTCTTTCTTTAGAAAGGCAGTACCTGCTAACTCTGTCTGTCTCTCTATATCTGTCTGTCTGTCTATCTATCTATCCATCCATCTAGCTATCAATCAATCATCAAGACAGAGTCTTGCTCTGTCACTCAGGCTGAAGTACAATAGCCCAATCATAGTTCACTGCAGCCTTGTACTCTTCCAGCTCAAGCAATTTTCCCACCTCAGCCTCTCAAGTAACTGGGACTACAGATGCATAACACCACACCTGGCTAATTTTAAAATTATGTGTAGAGACAGGGTCTCATTGTGTTGCTTATCCACCATGATCAAGTTGGCTTCATCCCTGGGATGCGAGGCTGGTTCAACATATGCAAATCGATAAATGTAATCTATCACATAAACCGAACCAAAGACAAAAACCACATGATTATCTCAATAGAAACAGAAAAGGCCTTTGATAAAATTCAACATCCCTTCATGTTAAAAACTCTCAAAAAACTAGGTATTGATGGAATATATCTCAAAATAATAAGAGCTATTTATGACAAACCCACAGCCAATATCATATTGAATGGGCAAAAGCTGGAAGCATTCCCTTTGAAAACCAGTACAAGACAAGGATGCCCTCTCTCACCACTCCTATTCAACACAGTATTGGAAGTTCTGGCCAGGGCAATCAGGCAAGAGAAAGAAATATAAGTATTCAAATAGGAAGAGAGGAAGTCAAGTTGTCTCTGTTTGCAGATGACATGATTTTATATTTAGAAAACCCCATCATCTCAGGCCAAAAACTCCTTAAACTGATAAGCAACTTCAGCCAAGTCTCAGGGTACAAAATCAATGTGAAAAAATCACAAGCATTCCTTTACACCAACAATAGACAAGCAGAGAGCCAAATCATGAATGAACTCCCATTCACAATCACTATAAAGAGAATGAAATACGTAGGAATACAGCTAACAAGGGATGTGAAGGACCTCTTCAAGGAGAACTATAAACCACTGCTCAAGGAAATAAGAGAGGACACAAATAAATGGAAAAAGATTCCATCCTCATGGATAGGAAGAATCAATATCATGAAAATGGCCATACTACCCGAAGTAAATTATAGATTCAATGCTATTCCCATCAAATTACCATTGACATTCTTCACAGAATTAGAAAGAAACTGTTTTAAATTTTATATGGAATCAAAGAAGATCCCGTACAGCCAAGACAATCCTAAGCAAAAAGAACAAAGATGGAGGCATCATGCTACCTGACTTCAAACTATACTACAAGGCTACAGTAACCAAAACAGCATGGTACTGGTACCAAAACAGACATATAGACCAATGGAGCAGAAAAGAGACCTCAGAAATAACACCACACATCTACAACCATCTGATCTTCAACAAACCTGCCACAAACAAGCAATGGGGAATGGATCTCCTACTCAGTAAATGGAGCTGGGAAAACTGGGTAGCCATATGCAGAAAACTAAAGCTAGACCCCTTCCTTACACCTTATGCAACAATCAACTCAAGATGGATTAAAGACTTCACCGTAAAACCCCAAACCATAAAAACCCTAGAAGAAAACCTAGGCAATGCCATTCAGGACATAGGCATGGGCAAAGACTTCATGACAAAAATGACAAAAGCCAATTCAACAAAAGCCAAAATTGACAAATGGGATCTAATTAAACCAAAGACCTTCTGCACAGGAAAAGAAACTATCATCAGAGTGAACAGGCAACCTACAAAATGGGAGAAACCTACCCATCTGACAAAGGTCTAACATCCAGAATTTACAAGGAACTTAAACAAATTTACAAGTAAAAACCAAACAACACATCAAAAAGTGGGCAAGGGATATGAACAGACACTTCTCAAAAGAAGACATTTGGCTGGGTGCGGTGGCTCATGCCTGTAATCCCAGCACTTTAGGAGGCCAAGGTGGGTGGATCACGAGGTCAGGAGTTCAAGACCAGCCTGGCCAACATGGTGAAACCCCGTCTCTACTAAAAATACAAAAAAAATTAGCCAGGGATGGTGGC
The DNA here is from genome assembly GCF_006542625.1 of Nomascus leucogenys. Taxonomy (NCBI): domain Eukaryota; kingdom Metazoa; phylum Chordata; class Mammalia; order Primates; family Hylobatidae; genus Nomascus; species Nomascus leucogenys. The sequence goes on along the minus strand of NC_044391.1, from coordinate 45,686,407 downwards.
AGGTGCCTGTAATCCCAGCTACTCGGGAGGCTGAGGCAGGAGAATCACTTGAACCCAGGAGGCAGAGGTTGCAATGAGCCGAGATCAAGCCACTGCACTCCAGCCTGGGTGACAGAGTGAGAATCCATCTCAAAAAAAAAAAAAAAGAAGAAGACATTTATGAGGCCAACAAACATATGAAGAAAAGCTCAACAATATCATCGGAGATCATCAGAAAAATGCAAATCAAAACCACAATGAGATACCATCTCACACCAGTTAGAATGGCGGTTATTAAAAAGTCAGGAAACAATAGATGCGGTGAGGCTGTGGAGAAATAGGAATACTTTTATACTGTTGGTGGGAATGTAAATTAGTTCAACCACTGTGGAAGACAGTATGGCAATTCCTCAAGGATCTAGAACCAGAAATACATTTGACCCAGCAATCCCATTACTGGGTATATACCCAAAAAAATATAAATCATTCTACTAGAAAGACACATGTGCATGTATGTTTACTGCAGCACTATTTACAATAGCAAAGACTTGGAGCCAACCCAAATGCCCATCGATGATAGACTGGATAAAGAAAATGTGGTACATATACACCATGGAATACTATGCAGCCATAAAAAGAAATGAGATCAAGTCCTTTGCAGGGACATGCATGAAGCTGGAGGCCATCATTCTCAGCAAACTAACACAGGAACAGAAAACCAAATACTGCATGTTCTCACTTATAAGTGGGAGTTGAACAATGAGAACACACGGACACAGAGAGGGGAATAACATACACCAGGGCCTGTTGGGGGCTGGGAGGTGAGGGGAGGGCACTTGGAGGACAGGTCAAAAGATGCAGCAAACCACCATGGCACATGTATACCTATGTAACAAACCTGCATGTTCTGCACATGTATCCATGTATCCCATTTTTTTTTTTTTTTTTAGAAGAAAGGAAAAAAAAAAGACTAGCGATGTCACACAGATACACCAAAAAGGCATGAAAAGGTTTATAACTCTCATCATGAGGCTTTCTAGAGAGCAGAGCAGCTCCCAAGCAGGTCATAAAACAACTTGAGAGATTAAGAAAAGGAGGCTGGCTTGGAGTTTGCATGGTGGTTAGGGCGTGGTGCTGGGCTGGGTGTTCCTGCTCATGGCATGGGGTTCACATGGTTTGATTGCAAAGGAGGGAGCACCTAGGTTTTTTATCAGCTGTTCCAGAAGTAGACAGAAGGGGAAAAAAAAGAGGAGTCATCAGCAGTTAAACATCAAAAACAGAGTCAGAGACTGGAGTGGTGGCTCACGCCTATAATCCCAGCACTTTGGGAAGCCGAGGCAGGAGGATCACTCAAGCCCAGGAGTTCAAGACCAGCCTGGGCAACACAATAAGACTTCTTCTTTACAAAAAAAAAATTAAAAACTTGGCTGGGCATGGTGGCATGCACTTGTGGTCCCAGATATTCGGGAGGGCAAGGTGGGAGAATTGCTAGAGCCCAGGCGACCAAAGCTGCAGTGAGCAGTGTTCACGCCACTGCACTCCAGCCCAGGCAACAGAGCAAGACCCTATCTCAAAAAAAAAAAAAAAAGAAAGAAAAAGAAAACACTTTTTTTTTTTGAGATGGTGTCTCGCTCTGTCTCCTAGGCTGGAGTGCAGTGGCGCGATCTCGGCTCACTCCAAGCTCCGCCTCCCAGGTTCATGCCATTCTCCTGCCTCAGCCTCCCGAGTAGCTGGGACTACAGGCACCTGCCACCACGCCTGGCTAATTTTTTGTATTTTTAGTAGAGACGGGGTTTCACCATGTTACCCAGGATGGTCTTGATCTCCTGACCTCGTGATGTGCCCGCCTTGGCCTCCCAAAGTGCTGGGATTACAGGTGTGAGCCACCGTGCCCGGCCAGGAAATACTTAAAGAAAAAAAAATGCTCTGTCACTCAGGCTGGAGTGCAGTGGCGTGATCTTGGCTCACCTGCAACCTTTGCCTCTCAGGTTCAAGTGATTCTTGTGCCTCAGCTTCCCGAGTAGCTGGGGCCACAGGCGCCCATTACCATGCCTGGCTAATTTTTTTGTATTTTTGGTAGAGATGAGGTTTCACCATGTTGGCCAGGCTGGTCTCGAACTCCTGGCGCCAAGTGATTCGCCTCTGTCTGCCTCAGCCTCCCAAAGTGTTAGGATTACAGACATGAGCCACTGCATCCAGCCAAGACTTTAATTTTTTTTGGGGGTGGGGGTGGTAGGATGGAGTCTGGCTCTGTTGCCCAGGCTGGAGTGCAATGACACGATCTCAGCTCTGCAACCTCTGCCTCCCGGGTTCAAGGGATTCTACTGCCTCAGCCTCTGGAGTAGCTGGGATTATAGGTGCTTGCCACTACGCCCAGCTAATTTTTGTATTTTTAGTAGAGACAGGGTTTCACCATGTTGGACAGGCTTATCTCAAACTCCTGAACTCAAATGATCTGCCCACCTCAGCCTCCCAAAGTGCTGGGATTACAGGCATGAGCCACCACACTCCGCAAGATTTTAATGTTTTGAAAGCAGTTTTAACCATCTCTATTTTCTAATGAACTACAATGTACATAGAGGATTTCTTAATGTTATAAATAATTTATTTATAAGGGTTATAAATAATTCTGTATTTCTCTATTAATATGGTATGAAATAGAGAAAGCAAATTATCCAAAGTCTGATTAAGCAAAGACAATCCAAAGTCTGAGTGGAACATTTAATCAATAAAGATCCAGAACTTCATAGATACAATTCAAATACTGCAGAGCTCAGTTACCTTCCAGTCACAGATTGTTCCTAAAAACTGACCATATACTGGGCTATAAAGCAAGTTTCAATGTATTTCAAAGGATCAAGATCATATAGAGTATGTAGTCTGACCACAAAAAAAAGTTATGCTAGAAATCAATACTGCAAAGATAACTAGACAACATATATTTGGTAATTATATACTGCTTATAGGTAATTTATATACTGAACAAACAGTGCACTGTGATATGATAAAATAACAAACTTTGGAAAATGATATTTTGACTGAAAATTATAAGGCCAGACACTAAAGGAAGTATATACAAACACTACTCAAGTGAGTAAACTTGATGCTCATGGGGGTACAGGTTAACAACTCAGAAATGTGTTACACGTACACTGGAGTTGAACAGGTACATAAATAAATGGTGGATGGGGAGAGCCAGTTTTCTTGCTGTCAGGGTAAAAAGTTACAGATAAACAAGACAGGAAGATTAGAATACATTTTGTAGTACTGGATGAGAGTCAGAGACATTAGTATGAACTCATGTTTAGCTTCAGATGCATACAAATGGATAGACAGAAAGAAAGACAGAGATATTAAACTCTATGGATAGACAGAAAGACAATTATTAATGTAAGCATACATCGGCGAATGTGCATATATCCATTACCCAGACCTTGTTTTTTTTGGGGGGGGATGGAGTCTTGCTCTGTCACCCAGGTTGGAGTGCAGTGGTGCGATTTCGGCTCACTGCAACCTCTGCCTCCCGAGTTCAAGCGATTATCCTGCCTCAGCCTCCCAAGTATCTGGCATTACGGAAGACCCGCGCCTCCATGCCCAGCTAATTTTTGTATTTTTAGTAGAGACTGGGTTTCACCATATTGGCCAGGCTGGTCTTAAAAACTCCTGACCCCGTGATCCGCCCACCTTGGCCTCCCAAAGTGCTGGGATTACAGGCGTGAGCCACCGTGCCCAGCTGACCTTGGTTTTTAAATCCCATTCTCCACTAAAAGGAACCACGCTCCTGGGAGAAACAGCTGATTCCAGGATCACGGGAGGGAGAATACAAAATGAACCTGAAGGTATTACCAGGAAAGAAGTCCTCAAAAAACAGAAGGATCAGGGTATTAAATGAACATAGGAACCAACCTAAAAGAGCTATCGATGTCTGAAGTTGAAACAGTATGGGTGGCAAAAGAAATAATGTAATATTTGATTCTACCTTGAAGTATAAAACAAATATACATGAGTCTACACTGATATAAATGAGAAGAAACAAATATGTCTTACAGAAGAATTCTAGATATTAGATATTAAACTCTATGGAATGTAAAGCTTAATTTCCACTCCTATGTACCTGCTCCCAGGGTGGGCTAGACTTAACAAGTTGTTTCTAAAGAATAGAGAATGGAAAAGGAAAAATAGTACACTTGGAGTGAAGAAACCTGGCAGACACTACTTTAGCCAAATGATAAAGGTTAATATCACCAGTGATGTCATATGGATGTCATGTACCCCTGATGTAATGTGATGAAAAGCATACTTCACCTCTGTTACAGTCTTTCCTTTTTTTTTTTGAGACAGAGTCTCGCTCTGTTGCCCAAGCTGGTCGGCTCACTGCAAACTCTGCCTTCCAGATTCACGCCATTCTCCTGCCTCAGCCTCCCGAGTAGCTGGGACTACAGGCGCCTGACACCACACCCGGCTATTTTTTTTGTATTTTTAGTAGAGACAGGGTTTCACCACGTTATCCAGGATGGTCTCGATCTCCTGACCTTGTGATCCGCCCGCCTCAGCCTCCCAAAGTGCTGGGATTACAGGCATGAGACACCGCGCCTGGCTGTTACAGTCTTTCTAAAAACTACTACTTCCAGCCTAATTACAAAAACAGACTTGGATTGGGAGAACACTACTGGCATGGTCTGTCAAGACAGTCAAAGTCATGAAAAACAAAGAAAAGCAGAAAAAACTGTCATAGAACAGAAGAGACTGGAAGATAAGACAAATACATACAATGTGATACCCTAACTGGATGCATCTTGGAACAGAAATATGAGCCATATGGAAAAACTGGTGAAATTGCAATAGAGAGTCTCATGTCAGTTTCCTAGTTTTGACAAAGATACTTTATGTAAGATGTTAACAATGGTGGAAAGTGGGAGAGATGTATACAGGAAATCTCTGTATTATCTTTGTAAATCTGTAAATTTTGTAAATCTAAAATTATTCTAAAATTAAAAAGTTATTTTAAAAAAAAGATAATTACCAGTGGTCTTTGCTTGGTTGGTGGAGAAAAGAAAACAAACAAAAACGATCATTACACACTACTTCTGCAATATTCTTGGCAAAAAAATTTTAATCTTACTCTAATCATGAGGGGAAACCATCAAACCTATAAATCTGACATTCCACAAGAAAACTGGAGTAGACACTTCAAAAAAGCCAAACTCAAAGGGGAAAATGTAGTACAGTAACACCAATATAAAAAGCCTAAGACCTGGCTGGGAGTGGTGGCTCACGCCTTAATCCCAGCACTTTGGGAGGCCAAGGCGGGCGGATCACAAGGTCAGGAGTTCGAGACCAGCCTGGCCAATATGGTAAAACCCCGTTTCTACTAAAAATACAAAAATTAGCCAGGCATGGTGGCAGGTGCCTGTAGTCCCAGCTAACTCGGAGGCTGAGGCAGGAGAATCGCTTGAACCCAGGAGGCGGAGGTTGCAGCGAGCCGAGATCACACCACTGCATTCCAGCCTGGGCGACAGAGGGAGACTCGGTCTCAAAAAAAAAAAAAAAAAGCCTAAGACCTAAATGCAATGTATGAATACACAATGAATCCTGGAAACATTTTATAAATGACATTTTTAGAAACAGCATAACAAATGTAAGTATAGACTCTATAGTAGATAAGACTACATTACTATTATAATAATATTGTGACTTTGAAGGAGAATGTCTTTATTCTTAGGAGATGCACATAGTTCAGAGGTGAAATTTAATGACAACTGCTACTTACCATCAAGTGAGCCAAGAAGAAAGGTGCATATATACAGAGAAAAAGTAAGGCAAAATGTTAATAACCAAAGATGAATCTATGTGAAGGGTAATTAACTGTATATATATTATATATTATACATTATACACATACACACACATACGTATATACACAAATATATATTTTTAAAATATTCTCACTTGGCTTGATGATTTTTAAAATAAAAAGCTGGGGAAAGGAACGAAAAAGCAACCCAGAATTTAAGGAGATGTTACCTAAATTCCCATATAAAATTATTTTGAACCAAATAATAGTATGTTTGTATCCATTTATATTTGATAGCATGAAAGAAGTAGAAAAAACAATTTATAAAGCAGATGTAAATACATATGAGAAAAGGAGAAAACTTGAAAATTGGTGACCTATATATTCATCACAAGAAGCTGGAAAATGCAACAAAATAAACAAAAGTAAGATAAAAGTCCAGTAATTTTAAAAAATAGAGTTCACGAATAGCACAGAAGAGCCACAACGGCAAGTATTTTATATCAAACTAATGTTACTGATGCAGTTCTGTCAACACCGATGAAGAAAAAAGTAAATGCTACAACATCCAACCTAGGAGTGCTGCCAGGTACCTCAGCTATAGCTCTCCACACTGCACAAACACAATAAGATGGCATTAGGATAAAAACATGTTACTAACTTGCTTGAAATGCATAAAACTCTAAAAAGTAGCCACTGCAAAATCAGCACATAGAAAACTTGGACAATTCTATAAGCATTACATAATTTGCATAAGTTTTTAAAAAGCAAAATGGAAACTGAAGGTTCAAATGTTTTTTTCTGGAATGTTTCTTCAGACATTCTAAGAGGGGGTAAAAGGGTACATTCCCTCAACACATGTATGAAGCTAATGAAACACTTACATCCAACATTATTTTTTATTTTATTTTATTTTTTTGAGATGGAGTCTCCCTTTGTTGCCCAGGCTGAGGTGCAGTGGCACGATCTCGGCTCACTGCAACCTCCGCCTCCTGGGGTCAAGCAATTCTCCTGCCTCAATCTCTTGAGTAGCTGAGGCTACAGGCCTGCACCACCATGCCTCACTAATTTTTGTACTTTTAGTAGAGACAGGGTTTCACCATGTTAGCCAGGCTGGGTCACAAACTCCTGACCACAAGTGATCCACCTGCCTCGGCCTCCCAAAGTGCTGGGATTACAGGCATGAGCCACTGCGCCCAGCCATCCAACGTTAGGAAGGATAATGAAAAAAAAAATTGCAATCCAATCCCACTCATGAAACCTAAAGAAAACATTAAAAGTTCAGATATAATTGATAAGAGATAAAATATCAACACATGATGACCAAATTGGAGTCCAGCATGCAAGGTTAGTCAAGTAATAGAATTCAACACAGTGCGGAATAATGGAGGAAAAAAATCGTATGAATTATGTTAATACATGCAGAAAGAATGCTTCCTAAGAACAATTTTAGCAGTTGTATAAAAAAGCAAACCTCCTCCATGTGAAAGATTATTTATATAAAGTTTTAAAAAACATACCTTAGCCAGATGCAGAGGCTCACGCTTGTAATTCCAGCACTTTGGAACTCTGAGGCAGGTGAATTACAGCAGTGAGCCGAGATCACACTACCGTACTCCAACCCCAGATGACAGAGAAAGACCCAGTCTCAAAAAAAAAAAGTCAACTGCCTTTTTCTTGTGGAAAATGACAAGCTGAACTAAAATTCATATGTAAATATAGAAGACTCAGAATAGCCAAAACAATCTTGAAAGACAAGAATTCAAGTATCAGTACTCATACTTTGTGACTTCAAAACTTTTTATAATGCTACAGTAAATCAAGCAGTATATAGTACTGTATATAGATAGTATATATACTGTCTATAGTAGTATAGTATAGTATATATACTGTTTATAGTAGTATAGTACAGTATATATACTGTCTATATACAGTATACACAGTATATACACTGTATATAGTATACGGTACAGTATAGACGCTGTATATAGTATACGGTACAGTATAGACGCTGTATATAGTATACGGTACAGTATAGACGCTGTATATAGTATACTGTAGAGTATAGACGCTGTATATAGTATACGGTACAGTATAGACGCTGTATATAGTATACGGTACAGTATAGACGCTGTATATAGTATACGGTACAGTATAGACGCTGTATATAGTATACGGTACAGTATAGACGCTGTATATAGTATACGGTACAGTATAGACGCTGTATATAGTATACGGTACAGTATAGACGCTGTATATAGTATACGGTACAGTATAGACGCTGTATATAGTATACGGTACAGTATAGACGCTGTATATAGTATACGGTACAGTATAGACGCTGTATATAGTATACGGTACAGTATAGACGCTGTATATAGTATACGGTACAGTATAGACGCTCTATATAGTATACGGTACAGTATAGACGCTCTATATAGTATACGGTACAGTATAGACGCTCTATATAGTATATAGTACAGTATATAGACAGAAAGACTGTGTGTGTGTATATATATACACATACACTTACATATATCTCAAATTTATGATTAATTCATTATCAAAAAGGGTGCCAACAAAATTCAAAGGAGTCTCTTTAGCAATAGTGCTAGCACAACTGGATATTCACATGCAAAAGAATGAAGCTGGGCATTTACCCTTTATATCACACATGAAAATTAACTCAACATGGATCAAAGACCTAAATGTAAGAGCTAAAACTACGAACTTAGAGGATAACATAGAAGTAAATCGTCATGACCTTGGATTACAAAAGTTTCCTAGATAGTAATATCAAAAGCACAGCAACAAAAGAAATAATAGGATGGAACAGAATATTATTCAGCCATAAAAAAAGAATGAGTATTGACGCCTCCTATTATATTGATGAAACTCAAAAACATTATGCTAAGTGAAAGAAAGTCATTCACAAAAGGCCACATGTTGCTTGATTCCTTTTTTATATGCAGAATAAGCAAATCTACAGATATCAAAGGAGATTAATGGTTGCCAGAGGCTGAGAGTGAGAGGACACGGAATGACTGGCAATGTGTATGAGGTTTCTTTTCTCTTTTTTTCAGAGATGGGGATTTTGCTCTGTTCCCTAGGCTGGAGTACAGCGGCATGATCATGGCTCACTGCAGCCTCAACCTTCAGGGCTCAAGCCATCCTCCCATCTCAGCCTCCTGAGTAGCTGGGACAACAGGCACATGCCACCATGCCTGGCTAATTTTTGTACTTTTTGTAGAGATAGGGTCCCACTATGTTGCCCAAGCTGGTCTCAAACCCCTGGGCTCAAGCAATTCTCCTGTCTCAGCATTCCAAAATGCTGGGATTACAAGTATGAGCCATGGCATTTGAACTGTATAATTTTTGTAACTTTTGTCTAAGTCTAAAATTATTTCAGGCTGGGTGTGGTAACTCATGTCTGTAATCCTAACACTTTGGGACACTGAAGCGGGAGGATTGCTTGAGCCCAGGAGTTCAAGATCAGCTTGTGCCAAAATGCAAGACCCTGTCTCTACAAAAAATTTTTTAAAAAATCAGCCGGGGTTGGGGCAGGGGGTGTGGCACACACCCGTAGTATATATTTTAGTTATATATTAGTGTACATCTATTCATGCAAAATCGTTATATTTCACAGTAAAATTTTATGATTATTTTAATCTTTGTGGGTACAATGTAGGTGTATATATTTATGGGGTATATGAGATATTTTGATACAGGCATACAATGTGTAATAATCACTTCAGGGTAAATGGAACATCCATCACCTAAAGTATTTATCCTTTGTGCTACAAAAAATCCAATTATATTCTTTTAGTTATTTTAAAATATATAATTAAATTATTATTGACTATAGTCACTTTGTTGTGCTATCAAATACTAGATCTTATTTATCAGATTTTTTTTTAAAGAGAAAACAGTAGCTACAAAAGACAGGCAGAAGAAGTATATTTTTAAATGGAAATACATGGCATTCAAAATAAAAACAAAAAGAACTGGAGATTATTAACATTTTAAGACATTACTCCAGAAAAGTTTCTGGACATTATCAGCACATGAATTATATATTAAAAAGCCACTATGTATACCAAGGAAAACTAGCTAGAATGGTCCATTTAAAGCACATACTATTAGAGTTCTATGACTTCAAAAAACAAAAAAATTTTTATAGTTGCCAGGCAAACAGATCAAGTCACTTTGAAGGGAGGAAATATCCAGTGGGCATTAGAGTTACACTTAGCGTTATTTAAACTCAGAAAGTAAAGGAGCAATAGGTATGAATTTCTCAAGAAAAGTAAGATGAATTAAGAATTTGATATCCAAAGTATCTTTCAACTACAAAAATAGCCAATAGTTTAAATATACAAGAACTCTCACAATATATTTCTCATGATCTCATCATGGCAGGCTCTTTGGTCATTATCCACAGCCGGGAAATGGAGAACTGGGAACATACAGTGACCACAATGTCAGATACGTAAAAGGGAGTAAAAGATAAAAGTCATGTTCCTAGAAAAGTTGGGAGAATGTCTAAAGAAGCAATTCATGTAAAAATGCTGATTTGGGGACAAACATCCATGAATGTTGTATGGTCAATTTGTATAATATTCCATGGAAAAGAGTGCCATTTAAAGCTAGCATATCAAATAATTGAAAAGAATGGCCGGGCATGGTGGCTCACGCCTGTAATCCCAGCACTTTGGGAGGCCGAGGTGGGCGGACGAGGTCAGGAATTCAAGACCAGCCTGGCCAATATGGTAAAACTCTGTCTCTACTAAAAATACAAAAATTAGCCGGGTGCAGTGGCAGGTGCCTATAATCCCAGCTACTATGGAGGCTGAGGCAGGAGAATCGCTTGAACCCGGCAGGTAGAGGTTGCAGTGAGCTGAGATCATGCCACTGCACTCCAGCCTGGGTGATAAAGCGAGACTCCATCTCAAAAAAAAAAAAAAAAAAAAAAAAAAAGATGAAACCAGAAAGCATAATACAAAAAGAACCAAAAATTGTCATACAATAAATGTAAAAATGTGAAAGTCTCTATTAAATGGCTTTTGCTTGCATTCCAGAAAAAAAGTCCATTTCTAGATTTCATTTTTTAAAAAAAAGACTCTAAAATAGAATGATGAGAAAGGGTACAGAACACACAGTTTAAAAAAAAGGTATCTTGGCTGGGTGCGGTGGCTCACGCCTGTAATCCCAGCACTTTGGGAGGCCGAGGCGGGTGGATCACGAGGTCAGGAGATTGAGACCATCCTGGCTAACATGGTGAAACCCTGTCTCTACTAAAAATACAAAAAAAAAATTAGCCGGGCATGGTGGCAGGCGCCTGTAGTCCCAGCTACTCGGGAGGCTGAGGCAGGAGAATGGCGTGAACCCAGGAGGCGGAGCTTGCAGTGAGCCGAGATCGCGCCATTGCACTCCAGGTTGGGCAACAGAGCGAGACTCTGTCTCAAAAAAAAAAAAAAAAGGTATCTTAATCTTGATATCAAAAAATTTGGAATTAGGGGCACAAATTACAAAATAGACCAAATGGCACTCCGTAATATTAAACAATGAAATAACAATGAATTTAAAAGTTAGGAACAGCCACACAACATAACACCTACTATCAAATCAATTTTCAAAGAAAAAGAACTAAAAGATTTCTAAAAATAAAAACTAACTAATTAGAGGTAAAGAATGACAGTCTCAAATCAATAGAATAAATCTATTTTATTTATTTTTTTTGAGACGGAGTCTCGCTCTGTCTCCCAGGCTGGAGTGCAGTGGCTCCATCTCAGTTCACTGCAAGCTCCGCCTCCTGGGTTCACGCCATTCCTCCGCCTCAGCCTCCTCCGCCTACAGGCCCCTGCCACCACGCCCGGATAATTTTTGTATTTTTAGAGGAGACAGGGTTTCACTGTGTTAGCCGGGATGGTCTTGATCTCCTGACCTCGTGATCCGCCCGCCTCGGCCTCCCAAAGTGCTGGGATTACAGGCGTGAGCCACCGCGCCTGGCCCAATGGAATAAATCTAAATAAGCACTGATGAAATCTAATTACAATGCTTATCTCTGATAATAAACTTTATTTCAAGTGGACAAAGAATACTTAAAACATTGACCTCAGAGCATTCATGGAAGTCTAACCACATAGAGCACCAACAATTTGGTGAGCTGACATTTCAACAAGTGCGTGAAGAATTAGGAACACAGACTTTAATCTTTAACAAGAACATAGTACCATTGGAAATGTATAGAAGTATCAGAGAAAAATTTCTATTACATGAAGTAAAATAACTATTTTAATTGACCTGAAGCAAGGGGCCAAAATAAACTGAAATTATAACTGTGTAAGCATTATATAACTAGACAGAACAGCAAAATCTGTGCTCAAAGCAAAATCTATGGCCTTAAATACTGAAGAGATCAAAAAAGAATGAAAATAAGTGAGTAATTATGACTCACAAATTTCAAAATCAGAAAGAAAATAAATTGATGCAACAGAAGAGGCGTTGGTAAAATCAGAGCAAAAATGATTTACTGTATTTAGAAAAATATAAAACAACTGCAAAATGGTTCTTTGCAAAAAAAAAAGTTAAATGAGGCAATGCAGTAAGAATAAAAGGCAAATTTCCTAATACATGAAATAAAGAATAACATGGGGAAATTAATCACTTTTATAAACCTTGTGCTCAACCTACTACTTGGGCTCAACCCTGTGCTCTTTCCCTTAGGTTAACACACTAACCTATATTATCCCACCACTGACCCTTCAGGGAAGCCTGCAGGGGAAACAGATGTTTGGCTGTCTCCTAATGACTGATACTGTGAAAAGGCTGTTGGCTCCTATCTGTGAAGTGGGAACAGAGTTGTTATATCTCAGTAAACTGATCCTTATTTTACCTAGGATTGATGTTGGCCTACCAACTTCCTTTCTCAGAATAAGAGATCTTTAGATCACTTAATTCAAGGAGAGAAAGTGGGCCTGATGCCACTTAAAGAACTTTTACTGTTGAAGGGGAATTCTGCCATCTCCTTCTTCCCCCAAACCTCTTCATGTTATGCTTTATGAGGCCTGAAAAATATTAAGAATTGTACATACAGTTTCAGAAATAGTAGATTAAGATCATGGGATTAAAGCACAGAACTCCTCAACGGAGGTGCATAAAATTGCAGGCATCGTCACTCAAAAGAGAGCTGCTTTAGATGCAATGCTGATCTAAGGGGGCAGGCTTATGTGCTGTCTTATGGGAAGAATGTTATATCACTAGAGGCCTCTGTGGAATCTTTAATATTACTAATGTTAATGACTCAAAAAACAGAGTCGCAATAACATTAGGAAACTTGCAGAATGCCCCCACTTGTCTAGTTATAATGGCTCTTTGCATTCCGTAAGGAATCTGTTCTTTTGTTTTAATTTGGCCTCTGTTGGCTCCTGATTTAGGAGACTATGAACTGTGATAGCAATTCTTCCCTAAATACGTTTGTTCAAAGGTGTGATCTCCAGAATAATAAAATGCTACTATATCATTTTATATATGTATATACAATATATAATCTCATATTATGAGAAAATAATAAAATGCTACTATATAGTCATATATATAGCAATGCTACTATATATGTTCCATCGAATGAACCAACAAATTATCTTCCAACAAAAGGAATACAAAAATATGAAATGTATGGAGATTAGAATAACCATGAGGGAAAACTTTTAAAAACACAATGATACATCAAACAGTACTGTACATCTGAACTAGTGTTCCCACATAAGTTTATCTTCCATCTCAAGCAGAAGGATGACCAAAAATGGAAAAGTGAGGGTTACTAAGAACTGAAACCAACACAATCCCCTCTTAAGGCCAACTGCTTACTCATCAAGGCTCCAAGTATCTCACCTCTCACTGCCTACCACACTAAAGTTATTATTGTTGTTTTATCATTATTATTATTATTATTATTATTTTTGAGACAGAGTCTTGCTTTGTCACCCAGGCTAGAGTACAGTGGCATGATCTTGGCTCACTGCAACCTCCACCTCCTGGGTTCAAGCGATTCTCCTGCCTCAACCTCCTGAGTAGCTGGCACTACAGGCGCCCGCCACCACGCCCGGCTAATTTTTTGTATTTTGTAGAGACGGGGTTTGACCCTGTTAGCCATGATGGTCTTGATCTCCTGACCTCGTGATCTGCCTGCCTTGGCCTCCCAAAGTGCTGGGATTACAGGCATAAGCCACCGTGCCCAGCCCACACTAAAATTATGTCATAAACTCAGCCCCATCCCAATTAGTTCGCTCTGTTTTGCAAAACCAGCCTTAAAAATTACTTTTACACTGTTGGTGGGACTGTAAACTAGTTCAACCATTGTGGAAGACAGTGTGGCGATTCCTCAGGGATCTAGAACTAGAAATACCATTTGACCTAGCCATCCCATTACTGGGTATATACCCAAAGGAATATAAATCATGCTGCTCTAAAGACACATGCACATGTATGTTTATTGCGACACTACTCACAATAGCAAAGACTTGGAACCAACCCAAATGTCCAACAATGATAGACTGGATTAAGAAAATGTGGCACATATACACCATGGAATACTATGCAGCCATAAAAAATGATGAGTTCATGTCCTTTGTAGGGACATGGATGAAGCTGGAAACCATCATTCTCAGCAAACTATCACAAGGACAAAAAAACCAAACACCGCATATTCTCACTCATAGGTGGGAATTGAACAATGAGAACACTTGGACACAGGAAGGGGAACATCACACACCACACACCGGGGCCTGTTGTGGGGTGGGGGGAGGGGGGAGGGATAGCATTAGGAGATATATCTAATGTAAATGACGAGTTAATGGGTGTAGCACACCAACATGGCACATGTATACATATGTAACAAACCTGCATGTTGTGCACATGTACCCTAGAACTTAAAGTGTAATAAAAAAAAATATATATATATATAAAAATTACCCAGTCGCTACTTTTCTGTGGAGCACGTTTTTAAAAAAAGAAAGAGGCTGGACGCGGTGGCTCACGCCTGTAATCCCAGCACTTTGGGCGGCAGGGGCGGGTGGATCACCTGAGGTCAGGTGTTCCAGACCAGCCTGGCCAACATGGTGAAACCCCATCTCTATTAAAAATACAAAAATTAGCCAGGCATGGTGGCACACACCTGTAATCCCAGCTACCGGAGGCTGTGGCAGGAGAATTGCTTGAACCTGGGAGGCGGAGGTTGCAGTGAGCTGAGATCAGGCCACTGCACTCCAGCTTGTGCGACAGAGCAAGACTCCATCTAAACAAAAAAAAAAAACAAAAAAGGAAAAAAAAATTACCCAGTCTGGTTCTAAAACCTGGTAAGTCAGTTTCCCGGTTTCTTATTTTAAGATACTACTGTTACTCTTTCAAGAGGTTGTTCTTCCTTTTTTGCAATAAATCTAATAAGCTTAGCTTTGCTAGATGAACAGAAATGTCTGGTAATTCTTGGAAGTCAACAGTATATAGACACCCTAGGAAATAACTTATGAAAAATATTGTTAAATATTAAAAAAAATTTTGAAAACATCATAAACATATAACAAGTAAGTCCAACTCAAAATAATACAAAGTACCAGAATAATGAAGATATATCAGGAAGGCTGCTATTTTCAGACAAAAATCAGTTGCTTTCTAATATATCAATGATAACTAATTATAGGCTGATATATCAATATATCTAATATATCAATAATAACTAATTATAGGCTCACACCTGTATTTTCAGCACTTTGGGAAGCCAAGGCAGGAGGACTGCTTAAGCCCAGGAGTTAGAGACCAGCTGAGCAACCCAGTGAGACCCCCATCTCTAATAAACAAACAAACAAACAAACAAAATAATGAGTCACACAATATAGAAGCATATAATTACATATTATAGAATTATGTTATACAAGTTCTTAATCTCTGACAAGAACATAGCACCATTAGAAATTTATAGCAATACCAGAGAACAATTTCTTTTACATCAAGTAAAAGAACTCTATTTTAATTGACCTGAAGTTTAACTGTAACTCAAAGTTTATAAACGTTTAATAAAATATAAACATAGAGTTAGTTTTAAGCGTTTTTAAAAACTATCATTTTTCAAATTTCTTTTTAAAAATTATAGTTTAGGCCAGGCGCAGTGGCTCATGCCCGTAATCCCAGCACTTTGGGAGGCCGAGGCGGGTGGATCACGAGGTCAGGAGATTGAGACCATCCTAGCTAACACAGTGAAACCCTGTTTCTACTAAAAATACAAAAAAATTAGCTGGGCGTGGTGGTGGGCGCCTGTAGTCCCAGCTACTTGGGAGGCTGAGGCAGGAGAATGGCGTGAACCCAGGAGGTGGAGCTTGCAGTGAGCCAAGACCGCGCCACTGCACTCCAGCCTGGGCAACACAGCAAGACTCCGTCTCAATAAATAAATAAATAAAAATAAAAATTATAGTTTAAGTTAGAGTGTAAAACTTACATTGTTGGTTTCTTTATCCTAATTTAATAATGGCATATCAACCTTCACTGGTCTTTGTTCATTTTCACTGCAACTGGATAAATGATTATATATTACTGCCAGTGTGGCAATTCCTTTAGTATATGTAAAATTTGGACAAGATGAAATGTAGAAAATTATTTTTCTCAGCTTCAGTGATAAGAAATGCAAACTATAAAGACTGACAATGTTCACACACATGATTTGGAGTTTTAAGACTTGTATAAAGCATGTTCTGGTGTTGCAGCTTCAAAAGAACAGGAAAATACTCCAGGGTGATTGGCCACATTGCCACACATACGTACATACCTGCCAGTTCAATAAGTGAAGAGGGCCTAGCACTAAGAGGGTCCAGGAGCAATTAGCATACCTAAGCCTAGATCTGGATTTCTAAATGGCGTTCCCAGTAAAAGGAACTGGTGCTCCTTACAAAAGTGGCTGATTCCAGGGCCATGGCAAAGAAAATATAAGATAATCCTAGATTAACAACTTGTAGTGCCAGAAAATAAGAAATGCTCACTAAAGGTGAGCAGGTTGAAGAGGCACAGATGCCAACTTGAAAGAGTTCCCAATGGCCAAAGCAGAAGAAAAATAACTAAGGATAGTATTGGATTATAACTCATGGAATAAAATAAACATCTATGAGTCCATATTGATATACATAATTGAATAAACAGAGGAAAAAGGGAGTATTCCTTCTTACAGAAGAATTCCAGCTAATGGGCCAGGTGCGGTGGCTCAAGCCTGTAATCCCAGCACTTTGGGAGGCCGCGGTGGGTGGATAACAAGGTAAGGAGTTCGAGACCAGCCTGACCAACATGGTGAAATCCCGTCTCTACTAAAAATACAAAAATTAGCCAGGCGTGGTGGTGCATGCCTGTAATTCCAGCTACTCAGGAGGCTGAGGCAGAAGAATCACTTGAACCTGGGAGGTGGAGGTTGTAGTGAGCTGAGATCGCGCCATTGCACTCCAGCCTGGGCAACAGAGTGAGATTCTGTCTCAAAAAAAAAAAAAAAAAAAGTTTCCAGCTAATAAATGTAGGAGGTTAATGCAAAATCATCAGTAGGCAAATGTTGCATTAAAGATGGGTACAAGCAGGCCGGGCGCAGTGGCTCACGCCTGTAATCCCAGCACTTTGGGAGGCTGAGGCAGGTAGATGACCTGAGGTCAGGGGCTCAAGACCAGCCTGCCCAACATGGTGAAAACCCATCTCTACTAAAACTACAAAAATTAGCTGGGGGTGGTGGCACAAGCCTGTAATCCTAGCTACAGCGCCTGTAATCCCAGCCTGAGCCTGGGAGGCAGAGGTGGCAGTGAGCCAAGATAGCACCACTGCACCTGCACTCTAGCCTGGGTGACAAAGTGAGGCTCTGTCTCAAAAAGAAAAAAAAAAGAACTGGTATAAGCAAAATCTACTGTTGGAAGCTAAAATCTGTGGCGGGGATGCGGGGGTGTAAAAGTTGGAGGAGAAATAGGATATCTGTATTGTTTTCCTGGGACTCACAAAATAATACCACAAAATGAAGTCCGCAAAAGCAACCTCAGAAGCAAAAGTTTTTTCTCGGACCTTCTCTTGCCCTCCTGTCTCGCAGTCCCTTTCTCCTCCTAGGCTAACCATAAAGACTAGAATCCCTCTTCCCCAAGGCAAGTCATGGAAACCAGAACCCCTTGTCCCCAGAGCTACTCATAAAACCTAAAAATATTACTCTAACTTTCCCCTCCCTTTTTGGGTAAAAACTGGCCATAAAAAATTCCCTGGCCTACTTTGACTGTTGGTCATAAGACCCCCATTCCAGAGAGAGTACCCCATTCCAGAAGGAAGGAATACGTGTTCTGAGAGGCCGAGAAGAACCTAGACAAACAGGCCTTGCTGGGTTTCCCTACTCAGGCTATTAACATTACATCACACCCTTTTTGTCCAATCCTGTTTCTACATAGCTGTCCATACTTTGTTAAACCTAAGCATAAAAATAGGTAATTTCCCCTGTACCTTTGGATCTTCTTTCTTTCTTTCTTTCTTTTTTTTTTTTTGAGATGGAGTCTTGCTCTGTCGCCCAGGCTAGAGTGCAGTGGCACAATCTTGGCTCACTGCAAGCTCCGCCTTCCGGGTTCACACCATTCTCCTGCCTCAGCCTCTCCGAGTAGCTGTGTCTACTGAGACTACAGGCGCCCGCCACCACGCCCAGCTAATTTTTTTGTATTTTTAGTAGAGACGGGGTTTCACCGTGGTCTCGATCTCCTGACCTCGTGATCCGCCCGCCTCGGCCTCCCAAAGTGCTGGGATTACAAGCGTGAGCCACCGCGCCCGGCCTGGATCTTCTTTCTAAAGGCTCCTGTGTCATGAAGAAGTATGATTAGATCAATTTGTATGCCTTTTCTCCTCAATCTGCCTTTTGTCAGTGATTTTCAGTGAAACTTCAGAAGGTGAAAAAGAAGTTTTTCCTTGGCCCGGACAGATACAAGTATGGAAAGCATCTCAAACAAGTTATATCATATTAGCATTGCCTAAGGCACAAATTCTTATTTCACCAAATTATCATATTAGCATTGCCAGTGGAACAAACTATTATTGTCTCCTCATGTGATACAATGGGAAGAATAGAACATCACCTGGGGGCAATTTTTCAAAATATGTTTGGCTTGAATTTAATCATAAGGAAGTGATAATACATTGCAGACTGTAGGACATTCTAAAAAGAAATCAAGTGGACTGGACTTTGCAAAGATGTCAGTTTCATGAAGGAAGATGCTCTGAATTTAAACATATTAAATAGATTTGGTGAGTAAGTATGACAGATGTTCCTTCAGTTGATCCTAGATTTTAAAATTTATAAAAGGACATTATTGGGATAATTGGGAGAAATTTGGATGTGGACTGTGTATTTGATAATATTCTTAGAGTATTGTGAAATCACTTGGGTAATGTGGGCAAAGGGTTAACAATACATTTTTTAATGTTCTGTTATTAAACATTAAACAGAATGGGAATCCCATTCTGCATGAGGATGTACTCTTAGGCTAACTCTCTAAGGCTGCTTCCCTAAAAATAGAATGTATCAACTATGTTAATAAGTTTCATTATTTATGACAACAATGACACTGATTGGCAAGTTGCACCTCAGAGTGTGAACTAGGGGTTAGATGAAGACAGCACCGTATTTAGGGTTTCTTTGACTATATTTCTTTTTAAATGGGCATGTCCTTGAAAGACCCTGGAAACGATGACTAAAGAATCCTCACACCAGATATTGTACCAACCTATGGAGCCAGTCTTTTTTTTTTTTTTTGAGACCATTCTCATACTGTTACCAAGGCTGGAGTGCAGTGGCGCAATCTCGGCTCACCGCAACCTCCAACTCCCTGGTTCAAGTGATTCTCCTGCCTCAGCCTCCTGAGTAGCTGGGATTACAGGCATGCACCACCACACCCGGCTAATTTTTTATATTTTTGCTAGAGACGGGGTTTCACCATGTTGGCCAGGCTGGTCTCGAACTCCTGACCTCAAGCGATCCACCTGCCTTGGCCTCCCAAAGTGCTGGGATTACAGGCATGAGCCACCGTGCCTGGCCAAACCAGTCTTCTTAAGTCAGGGGAGGCCCACACTCTTGCTGTGTGGATCTCATTTCCTAGCACTTGAGCTCTAGCACCTGCAGAAAAGAGAGCTCCTGGAAGGCTGAGTCTCATGTGCATGAATCACTGCAGCCATGCCACAGGGTGCTGAGCACCAAATACCCAACAACAACTATATTTATATATATATAAAAAATATATATTTAGGTTAAGAGTAAATATCAGGGCCGGGTACCGGGGCTCAAGACTGTAATCCCAGCACTTTGGGAGGCCAAGGTGGGCAGGTCACCTGAGGTTGGGAGTTTAAGACAAGCCTGACCAACATGGAGAAACCCCATCTCTACTAAAAATACAACATTAGCCGGGCATGGTATCGCATGCCTGTAATCTTAGCTACTCTGGAGGCTGAGGCAGGAGACTCACTTGAACCCAGGAGGCAGAGGTTGCGATGAGCCGAGATCGCACGATTTCACTCCAGCCAGGGCGACAAGAGTGAAACTCTGTCTCAAAAAAAAAAAAAAAAAAAATAGAATAAAGGAAATGAATACTTGCGTGGTATTTTAATTTTATCATCACTGGAGTATTGGAGAATTGGTACTGAGGAAAAGAGATACAGATCAAAGACAGAAAATTTCAATTAAACACCATTTAGTTCTAAGTTTGGCCAGGAAGTTGCCATATAAACTCATTAGGTAATTTATTTTTATGTAAATATGTAAACACATACATATATGTATACTTACAGTTTTTTTTTTTTTCTTAAGACAGAGTGCCACTCTGTCACCAGGCTGGAGTGCAGTGGCCTGATCTTGGCCCACTGCACCCTCCACCTCCCGGATTCAAGCAATTCTCCTGCCTCAGCCTCCCGAGTCGCTGGGACTACAGACCAGTGGCCACCACACCCAGCTAATTTTTGTACTTTTAGTAGAGACGGGGTTTCACCATGTTGGCCAGAATGGTCTCGATCTCTTGACCTCGTGATCTGCCCGCCTCGGCCTCCTAAAGTGCTGGGATTACAGGTGTGAGTCATTTTTTTTTTCTTTTGAGACGGAGTCTCGCTCTTTCACCCAGGTTGGACTGCAGTGGCGCTATCTCAGCTCACTGCAAGCTCCACCTCCTGGGTTCATGCCATTCTCCTGCCTCCGCCTCCCGAGTAGCTGGGACTATAGGTGCCTGCCACCACACCCGACTAATTTTTTGTATTTTTTGTGGAGATGGGGTTTCACTGTGTTAGCCAGGATGGTCTCGATCTCCTGACCTCGTGATCCGCCCGCCTCGGCCTCTGAAAGTGCTCAGATTACAGGCGTGAGCCACCGCGCCTGGCCTTTTTTTTTTTTTTTTTTTTTTGAGATGGAGTTTCACTCTTGTCTCCTAGGCTGGAGTGCAGTGGCATGATCTCTGTTCGCTGCAACCTCCGCCTCCTGGATTCAAGTGATTCTCCTGCATCAGCCTCCCCAGTAGCTGGAATTACAGGTAGCCGCCACAATGCCAGGCTCATTTTTGTATTTTCAGTAGAGATGGCGTTTCACCATGTTGGCCAGGCTGGACTTGAACTCTTGACCTCAGGTCAGCCTCCCAAAGTGCTGGGATTACAGGCATGAGCCATCATGCCCGGTCACTTACAGATTTTTCTATCTAGCTGGTAAAACGCCTATAACAATCTTCAACCCAGAAAAATGGGCACTTCTAGAGGCTAGACTGTGGCCTTAAAATACCATTTCCCACTAAAAGAACCCAACAGTTCACAAACTTATGGCTGACTAAAAGCTTTGGTACAGGAAACGTACAAGATAAGCCTGCAACACTTTGTCATATCAGATGGGAGAAGACTGGCAATAAAATAACTGTCTAAGGCTGGGCATAGTGGATCATGCCTGTAATCCCAGCACTTTGGGAGGCCGAGGCAGGTGGATCACCTGAGGTTGGGAGTTCGAGACCAGCCTGACCAACATGGAGAAACCTCATATCTACTAATAGTACAAAATTAGCTGGGCATGGTGGCACATGCCTGTGATCCCAGCTACTCAGGAGGCTGAAGCAGGAGAATCGCTTGAACCTGGGAGATGGAGGTTGCAGTGGGCTGAGTTTGTGCCATTGCACTCCAGCCTGGGCAACAAGAGCAAAACTCCATCTCAAAAACAAAAACAAAAACTGTCTAGTTACCTACAAAGGATCCTAGGGGCCAGGCACGGTGGCTCATGCCTGTAATCCTAACACTTTGGGAAGCCAAGTCGGGTGGATCATCTGAGGTCAGGAGTTCGAGACCAGCCTGGCTGACATGGCAAAACCCCCGTCTCTACTAAAAATATAAAAATTAGCCGGGCATGGTGTTGCATGCCTGTAATTCCAGCTACTTGGGAGGCTGAGGCAGGAGAATGGCTTGAACCCAGGAGGAGGAGGTTGCAATGAGCCAAGATCGCACCATTGCATTTCAGCCTGGGTGACAAGAGCGAAACTCCATCTCAAAAAAAAAAAAAAAAAAGAAAGAAAGAAAAGAGAAAGACCAAATATTGATCAGCCTTTATTTTCCAAATGGTATCAATAGTTACCAAATAGTAGGTGATGTAAAAAATTGTTTATATTTGTACATAATAAATGAAAAATAAATGTTAGAATTAGAATATGAACATTTTGGAACGTCTGATGAATTAATACATCCAGGCACTGAGCATACATGCCTGCTAAAAATCACAGAAAGAGAGACAACCAGAAAGTTTATGCTGAGAACCTAAACCATTCACTCCCACACTCAGCCTTGAAACAGAGAAGTGGACCTACCAACCCCCCCACAGGTAGCTTACTGTCTACATAAACATATCCCACTCTTTTCCTCAGCACAATTTTACTGTTCTGGAAGTTTCTTGCACAGGCAAATGGCTTCATTGTTCATTACTGGAAGTTCCTGAAAGATCCATCGACTCTTAAATGGCAAACATCAACAGTTTGTACTCTAGAAAATTTTCAATTCCTAACCTCAAAATTCTAACCTAGCTGTTTCCACTAATTCTCCACTGTGGTGTCTTCATCTTTACCTAATCCTAATCAAGTCCCCGCATGAAGACCAGGCTTAAACCAAACTTTTAATTCTCAGTAAAAGCCATCCTTGCCCTTCCGCCTTTGAGACACTATATAAAGCTCTTTAGAGGTGGTGTTTTCCTTTAACACAGTAAACCATAAGCCCAGCTCTCTCTGGTATGAGGGGAGCAGGAAAAGTGCCAACATAGGATGCATACAATACTGGCCAGGAAGTTGTCTTGCAAAAAAATAAATAAATAAAATAAACTGAATCAAAATCGATTAAGTGTAACAGTGAGATAAATCTAGCATAGCTGACTCCACCTTGCTTCTAACATCACAAGCTAATGGCGTTTGCTCATTCCTGCACGCTGGCCAAGTTAACTATGGGAGGATTTAGTTTACAGTATAACTTTAAAGCAAGGATAATAATCCCGTTCCAAAACTATTAATAATTCCCAAGGAGACAGGGAGGGTGTACATACAAGTAACAATGTTATGTTAAAGATTTATAGGAGCATTGTGATCTGACCAAGGACAACGTTGTGCAACCTTCTCAGACCCCTACTGATGCCCAGGTATCTGTAGTCACCAGTCACCTCCTGACTTCAACCTCCTCCTAGTTCCCCCTTCCCCGACATAAAAAACGGCATGAGATTCATGCCTTTTAAGGTGGTTCTTTAGGACATTAGTCTGCCATCTTCTCCATTTGCTGGCTCTCTGACATAAAGTTCCTTGCCCTAACACCTTGTCTCTTGACTTACTGGCAGTTGTGCAGTGAGCAGTATGAGCTCTGGACTCAGATACGTAAGCCTCTTGACCCCTCTACTCATTCAGAGGATATAGAGAGGTCAGAGAACATACTTAAGCAAATCTCAGGCATGGCATCAGCAAAATCTAAAATGGAAGATGTTTCTTCAGCAAATAAAGGGTTAGGAACACAAAGAAAGATGAAGACAAAACTTAGAGACTTGCGAAAACTTAAAAAGACTTGAAATTGGAGAAAGAATAAAAGGAAGGAACTTATTACCATTAAAATCAGAATAGTGGTGACACTTAGCAGGAGGAAGAAGATTGTGACTGGTTGCAGACATGTGGAGGACTTCAGAATTAACTAGAAACTCTCTCCTTGTTTAGAAATATTGCTTGGAGGGTATAAAAGAATCTTGTATGTCATTATTATAACCTTACTGTAACTCTAAAATTATATTAAAATAAAAAAATTTTTTTAAGTTTTAACTCCTGACATGGTTGTGGTGACATGATTGTTTAACTTATAAGACTCAGTAAGCTACACATTTGTTATATGTTGTTCTCTGAATCTGTGTGATGTTTTTAAAAATGCCTTGAAAACAATTACATCATTGTTTCTAATCCTTCTTATTCCCAACAATTCAAATTCAACAATACCTTATGTGATCTGACTCCTCCTAACAGTGTGACCTCATTCTTGTCACTCTCCTGTTAGGATCTCTATTCTGGTCTACTTTGGTGCTCCTCAGACTCACATAGCTCTCTCTATTCCCCTCCCTTGACTCTCCTTACTCCTTCCCTCCAATGCCTCAGCCATCCCCTTAGCCTTCTAAGCTCTTTATTCAGCTTGGAATATTCTTCCCCAGATAAACACATGGCTTATGACCTTATACCATGTCTCTTTCCAAATACTACTGCCCCAAAGAAGCTGTCCCCAGCCATCTCATCCAAAATGGCCTAATCTCTGCTTATTTTCTACCATTGCTTATTCCACTGCCTAATAGTAGTTGTTTGCCTGTTTATTTTATTTTATTTTATTTTTTATTTTTTTGAGACGGAGTCTCGCTCAGTCACCCAGGCTGGAGTGCAGTGGCGCGATCTCGGCTCATGGCAAGCTCCACCTCCCGGGTTCACGCCATTCTCCTGCCTCAGCCTCCCGAGTAGCTGGGACTACAGGCGCCTGCCACTACGCCCGGTTAATTTTTTTTGTATTTTTAGTAGAGATGGGGTTTCACCGTGTTAGCCAGGATGGTCTCAATCTCCTGACCTCGTGATCCGCCCATCTCGGTCTCCCAAAATACTGGGATTACAGGCGTGAGCCACCGCACCTGGCCTATTTTATTTTATTTTTGAGACAGAGTCTCACTCTGTCACCCAGGCTGGAGTGCAATGGCGTGATCTCAGCTCACTGCAACCTCTGCCGCCCGGGTTCAAGCAATTCTCCTGCCTCAGCCTCCCAAATAGCTGGGATTACAGGCACCTGCCACCATGCCTGGCTAATTTTTGTATTTTTAGCAGAAACGGGGTTTTACCATTCAAGATCGGCCAGGCTGGTCTTGAACTCCTGACCTCCTGATCCACCCGCCTCAGCCTCTCAAAGTGTTGGGATTATAGGCGTAAGCCACTGTGCCCAGCTATTTATTTTATTTTTATGTGTTCTTTAGTACAATGTAAATTTCCATGAGGATAAGGACCTTATGGTTTATTTTTATGTGTTCTTTAGTACAATGTAAATTTCCATGAGGATAAGGACCTTACATGTCTTCCTCATGATCACTACATTGATATGTGTGTTGTGTGTGTGTGTGCAAAAGGGGAGCTGGAAAAACAGTTGAATCCAAAATACAGGTAAAATATTGCATTAAAGAAAAAAGAGGCTGGGTGTAGTGGCTCACACCTGTAATCCCAGCATTTTGGGAGGCCGAGGCGGGCAGATCACAAGGTCAGGAGTTCGAGATCAGCCTGGCCAACATGGTGAAACCATGTCTCTACTAAAAATACAAAAATTAGCTGGGCATGGTGGTACACACCTGTAATCCCAGCTACTTGGGAGGCTGAGGCAGGAGAATCACTTGAACCCAGGAGGTGGAGGTTGCAATGAGTGGAGATCAAGCCACTGCACTCCAGCCCGGGCAACAGAGCAAGACTCTGTCTCGGAAAAAAAAAAAAAAAAAGAAAAAAGAAAGCCCCCATCACTGAAAACGGGTTTGAAATATAAAAGAAAGAAGGTGATTGGTAAATGGGGTAAAGTTGAAGCTTCTTTCATAGCTTACGCTGCAATCTTTATTCCCAACCAGGTTGTAGGCCTTTGCTCCACAAGTCTGGGTGCCTTGGAGGAAGGCTTCATGAACAACACAAAAGTGTCTCCTTTCTCTTACCCCATGGACTGTGGCCGGCCCTGATGGGGTGCCCTGCCTTCCTTACCTGTGAACTCTGTTTCTTCCCTCAAAATCATCCAGGGCTCTTTTCCTCGCTCCAGTAAATCAACCACAACTGGTTTAGAAATGGAATGTCCTCCTTATAAGAAAAGAAATGCCACATGGTATAAAAATAAAAACAAAGGTAACAGAAACCTTTGAGCTTTGGTTAAATTTACAATGAACTAAGGACTTCAAATAAAATAGGGGCGAGATGATTGAAGAAATGAAGCAGGTACAGTAAAATCTTATTTTAATGTAAACTCATACACACGTGGTCTCTGAGGAGAAAGTTTAACCTGTGACCTTATAAAATGTCTCTTTCCAAATATTACCACCTCAAAGTAGCTGTGAAGTTCTCTGGAGCCAGAAGGCTGGGGCACAAATTATTCCTCTTAAATCTACCAACCTTGTGACTTTGGCCATGTGACTTCAACTCATTATTCCAATTTGGCAAATAAACTGGGCATAATACTACTACTATTGGCTAGGTGCGGTGGCTCACGCCTGTAATCCCAGCATTTTGGAAGGTCGAGGTAGGAGGATCACTTGAGACCAGGAGTTTGAGACCAACCTGGGCAACACAGCGAGACCTCATCTCTACAAAAAAAAAAAAAAAAAAAAATTAGTCAGGCATGGTGGTACATCTATAGTCCCAGCTACTAAGGAGGCTGAGGCGGGAGGATCCCTTGAGCCCAGGAGGTCAAGGCTACAGTGAGCTATGACTGCACTCCAGCCTAGGCAACAGAGCAAGATCCAGTCTCGAAAAAATAAATAAATAAATAAGATAATAACAATAATACTATCACACAGTTCTTTGAGGATTGTTATTATATATATATATTCCCCTTCCCTTCCAAAGAGTGGCTGGGGACATAATGAGCACAATTGTACCAATTATAATTATTTTATTATTTCTGTATGAGAGAAAAAATAGCATCCCGACTGATATATAAAATCTTCATTCAAACTCAACGCAAAGCTCATGAATTATAACTTTCAACAATAAATCATACAGATTGGCTACAGGAAATGAAATGTGGACTCTCCAGTTTTCAATAAATATTGTTCATCTAATCCAGCACTATATAAGTCACAGGGGTTCTTCTTATACTCAGAGTAAATCATGAATCTGCATCTTTTGTCCTTGCAGGTGGATCAGATGATGGCACAGCATATCTATAGGAATTCTGGAAATATGCACAATGGGAAACCAGGATTCCTGGACAATGGTTATTCATGGACTAATAATATATAATTTAATAATAATAATATATAATTTTAATCCAGCCCCTTGGATATTAAGGAAAGGAGGCAATCATAAGGGGCAGGAGAATATGTGACTATCTCTAAAGGATGAAGAAAATGATGGTGCTTGGTGGCACAGCCATTGTCAAACAGGCGGAGCTGAAATATTCCTCTAAGAACAGGAAGGAGAAATTCAACTATGTCTTGAAATACGGCCTTGAAATTCACTGTGTTGAAAGGTAACATATCATAGATCACATTTTAAATTACTTGAGGCAAATAAACTTACCCAGTGAGAGCAGGTTTCTATAGTTCTCCAACATCACATCCCTGTATAAGTCCCTCTGATTAGGGTCCAGGTATTCCCACTCCTGTCGAGAGAAGTCTATGGCCACATCCCTGAATGTCACTAATTCCTGAAACTGCAAACCCATGCATTACAAAATTTTAAAAACATTTCAAAGATGGAAAGACAGGAGATTAGAAGAGCACATTAGAGAAAAGGACTGATATAGTATATGTGGCTAATGACTGGTAGCAGACTAAAGCAACGTGTCTACATATTCGTAAAGGATCCTATTGCCACAGACAAATGTTTCTGCATGTTGGAGGTTACCACAATAATTCAGAACTTCTGAGGAATGGATAAAATAAAATTCAATAAAGTATTAAGGACACAACTACATAGTCTGCTAGTCATGTGATCTGTAAATTCCCAATAAACATGAGTTTCTAAACTATTTTTCCTTTAAAGTTAGAAAAATGAGATGTCCTTGCCAAATTTAATAATCTCCAATATTTTATTGTTTTGTGCTAGTTTTTTTTTTTTTTTGAGATGGGGTCTCACTCCTGCCCAGGCTGGAGTGCAGTGACTCAAACATGGCTCATTGTATCCTTGACCTCCCAGGCCCAGGTTGATTCTCCCATCTCAGCCTTTCAAGTAGTTGGTACTACAGGTGTGCAGGACCTGCCCAGCTAATTTTTGTATTTTTTGTAGGGACAGAGTTTCACCATGTTGCCCAGGCTGGTCTCAAACTCCTGGGCTCAAGCAATCCGCGTGCCTCAGCCTCCCAAAGTGCTGGGATTACAGGCGTGAGCCACTGCACCTGGCCAAGCTCCATATTAAAAAAAAAAAAAAAAAAAAAAAGCTTCTGCAGAACATTTAGACATTTCCACAAGCCTCAAGTTACATCATTATGTCAGAGCACATAATAAGCATTTTTCTTTATTTTGACAAATATATTTTTTACTGACTGTGCAACAATCAATTTTATTATGAATATTTCAGACTTACTCCATCGTTAATCCATGTTTTACCTTCATGTACATTTTTTAAATCTTTTTTTTTTTTTTTTTTTTTGAGACAGGCTCATTCTGTTGCCCAGGCTGGAGTGCAGTGACACAATCACAGCTCACTGCAGCCTTGACCTCCCATGCTCAAGCAATCCTCCTGCCATAGCCTCCTGAGTAACTGGGACTACAGGTGCAAGCCACCACGCCCAGCTGATTTTTGTACTTTTTTTGTAGAGATGGGGGTCTCACTTTTTTTGCAAGGGGTCTCAAACTCCTGGCCTCAAGTGATCCTCCTGCCTTGGCCTCCCAAAGTGCTGGGATTATAGGTATGAGCCACCATAGCTAGCCTACCTTCATATACTTTGTTGGACAAAACTTCAAAGGTCTTCCCCAGTTCTGGAAATCAACATATTTACTCCTTAGGATAATATTCTCATTCATCACCATTTCCCATCACTTAATACTTTTCTTGTTCCAGAATGGATACTGATATAGGATGACTCATAATCAAAAAGATGTCTCCCAAGTTCAGCAGAACATATTCAACCACAAAATAAAAACTTGTCTCTTGGTAATTCCTTGGCAAGATCCATGGTTTATCTCCAACAATTCTAAAATTCTCGAAGAATATGAGATCTCATCACATACTAAGACAGACCAATTGATAACCAAATCCCATCTTATTTGCCCAAAAAACTCAGGTCTGTGGAGAATGTCAAGGCCTACCTGTGGTATCCAAATAGGACCAACATCTCTAATTCACCAAACTAAGGACCTATAAAGGAAGCTCAAATAGTTCCCTGTTGAGACTTCACTCCTTTACTGCTCTATCATAGACTTTGGTTGAAGAATAAGCACGAGTATTAAATACATTTGACAATAAATATGAAAGTGGACAGAAAATACTCATAGGGAGAAAACTGAGTTATTTGCTATCACTATTCACTAAATTAGAAGAAAGTGGGGACAGATAACTGAAGGAGGCCTTCTTAAATAGGAAGCCTTAGGTTAATGAAAAAATCCACATAACCTATGATCATGATATTGCAAGGAAACAGAATAATCAACTTACACAGGTCATGGTTTTAGAATTGTAAGACCTGATCAGTCCTACTCGGTGGGGTTCCAATACTGGAAACATTCAAACTCCAGAGAATCCAGAGCTGAGAGAAGAAAAGAGATGTTAGTGTTCCCAATATGACTTAATTTAATAAAATCTTTCTGCTCCTCTATTTCTCCTTCCAAATTAATCCCTCACAACTGAACACATAACTTAGGGAAAAACAGACAATGAATCTAAGCACTCCCTCACACCCCAGGAAACCCAGCTATACAAAGGTAGTTTTAGAGTAAGTCACCGGCTCACTAAAGCCAGATCCAGACAAGATAGCAAGAGGTTTTCTAGACAAGCCTCCAATTTGGGAAGGCTGATCTAGACTTGAGATTAGGCTGCTCAGTTTCTCCATGAGAAAATTTACTTGCCTTCATTCCCACCTTCCAAGGCTGAGGGAGGACTTATCGTTTAAACTAGAAGCTTTTTTTTTTTTTTTTTCTGAGATGAAGTCTCGCTCTGTTGCCCAGGCTGGAGTGCAGTGGTGAGATCTTGGCTCACTGCAACCTCTGCCTCCCAGGCAAGTGATTCTCCTGCCTCAGCCACCCAAGCTGGGACTACAGGTGCGCACCACCACACCTAGCTAATTTTTTTTGTATTTTTAGTAGAGACGGGATTTCATTATGTTGGCGGGGCTGGTCTTGAACTCCTGGCGTCAGGTGATTTATCCGCCTTGGCCTCCCAAACTATTCAGATTACAGGCATGTGCTACCACGCCTGGCCTCAAACTAGAACCTCTTCTATGGCATCAGAATCAGTTGAAATTGGTCAAAATATGAGCGAGAACACAGCACAGGAGGAAATGCTTAGGCCTGGTTCTGTGTTGAGTACAAACTGCCTTGCTAAAGACAAAATATACATGTAATAGAATACCAAGAAGCTATCAGATGCTAAGTAGGGAAATGTATTTAATAAAATTTAAAAATTTTAGATATACTGTCCACAGAAAATTAAGATGAAAAAAACAGAATGTGCAATATCATTGGATCATTAAAAAGACAGACAAGCATTGAGGCACAGGCTGTAGGACATCAATACATTGAGAAAGTCTGGTAATCTATTTATTCTGTTACATTATAACATGATCATATGTTACCATTACTTTTCTTTTAGTTGCTATCTTGATTTTCTTTTTTGAATACATTTCATAATCATTTTAACATTGTTCATACATTAACTTAAAAAATACATGTGTACACACACACATACAGTGTCATCCAGACTACTGCTAAACTCTCTTTTTTTTTTTTTTTAAAGGGCAGGGGTCTTGCTCTGTCACCCAGGCTGGAGTACAGTGGTGTGATCATAGCTCACTGCAAACTCAAGCTTCTAGGTTCAAGTAATCCTACTGCCTCAGCCTCCTGAGTGGCTGGGACTAAAGGTGTGCACCACCATGCCTGGCTAATTAAAAAATTTTTTTTTGGAGACAGAGTCTTACTATGTTACCTAGGCTGGTCTCAAACTCCTGGGCTCAAGAGATCTTCCCTCCTAGACCTCCCAAAGTGTTGGGATTACAGGCATGAGCTACCACGCCTGGCCTGGTTTCACTTTTTATCTAACATCACTTGAAGAAAAAATTAGACAGTAAAAGCTTACAGAATATATTCAATAACTTCCACATAGATTCCATGGGCTTAGTTACAATGATGACCAGAATCTAATCAATGCCACCTCCATATGAATTCCCAAGGCACACCACCTGAATTTCTCTAGTGGTCTTCACTATACACTGACTTACCCGTTCCTATTTACAACTTATGGTCCTTGCTGAATTATTGGCATTTTAAAGTAGTGACTAGTCCTAGACACAGCAATCAGACAAGAGAAAGAAATAAAGGACATCCAAATTGGTAAAGAGGAAGTCAAACTTGCTGTTTGCTGATGATATAATCATATACCTAGAAAACCCTAAAGACTCATCCAAAAAGCCCCTAGATCTGATAAATACAGTAAAGTTTCAAGATACAAAATTAATGTACACAAATCAGTAGCATTGCTATATACCAACATCGGCTAAGCTGAGAATCAAATCAAGAACTCAATCTCTTTTACAACAGCTGCAAAAACAAACAAACAAAACAAAACAAAACAAAAACAAACAAACTTAGGAATATACCTAATCAAGGAGGTGAAAGATCTCTACAAGGAAAACTACAAAACACTGCTGAAAGAAATCACAGATGACACAAACAGATGGAAGCACATCCCATGCTCATGGATGGGTAGAATCAGCATGGCGAAAATGACCATACTGCCAAAAGCGATCTATAAATTCAATGCAATTTCCATCAAAATACCATCACCATTCTTCACAGAACTAGAAAAAACAATCCTAAAATGCAAACGGAACAAAAAAAGAGCCCGCATAGTCAAAGCAAGACTAAGCAAAAAGAACAAATCTGGAGACATAACATTCCCTGACTTCAAACTATACTACAAGGCAATCGTTACCAAAACAGCATGGTACTGGTATAAAAACAGGCATGTAGACCAATGGGAGAGAATAGAGAACCCAGAATAAAGCCAAATACTTACAGCCAACTGATCTTCAACAAAGTAAACAAAAACATAAAGTGGGGAAAGGACACACTATTCAAAAAATGGTGCGGGATAATTGGCAAGCCACGTGTAGAAGAATGAAACTGGAGCTTCATCTCTCACCTTAGAGAAAAATCAACTCAAGATGGATCAAAGACTTAAATCTAAGACCTGAAACCATAAAAATTCTACAAGATAACATTGGAAAAACTCTTCTAGGCATTGGCTTAGGCAGAGTTCATGACCAAGAAAGAACCCAAAAGCAAATGCAACACAACCAAAGATAAATAGATGGGACTTAATTAAACTAAAAAGCTTCTGCACAGCAAAAGAAATAATCAGCAGAGTAAACAGACAACCCACGGGATAGGAAAAAGTATTCACAAACTGTACATCCAACAGAGGACTGACATCCAGAATCTACAAGGAACTCAAACAAATCAGCAAGAAAAAAAAACAAATAATCCCATCAAAAAGTAGGCTAAGGATATGACTAGACAATTCTCAAAAGAAGATATACAAATGGCCAACAAACATATGAAAAAATGCTCGACATGACTAATGATCAGGAAAATGCCAATAAAAATCACAATGCGATACCATCTTACTGCTCTAAGAATGACCATAATTTAAAAAAATCAAAAGAGAATAGATGTTGCCATGGTTGTGGTGAAGAGAGAACACTTCTACACTACTAGTGGGAATGAAAACTAGTATAACCACTATGAAAAACAGTATGAAGATTCCTTAAAAAACTAAAAGTAGAAGTACCATTTGATCCAGCAGTCCCATTAATGGGCATCTACCCAGAGGAAAAGAAGTCATTATATAAAATTATTTTATTTTATTTTTCAATGATAGAGACAGGAGTCTCACCATGTTGGCCAGGCTGGTCTCGAACTCCTGGCCTTAAGTGATCCGCTGGCCTCAGCCTCCCAAAATGCTGGGATTACAGGTGTGAGCCACTGCACCCAGCCAGAAGTAATTATATGAAAAAGACACTTGCACACACATGTTTATAGCAGCACAACTGCAAAAATATGGAACCAGCCTAAATGCTCATCAACAAGTGGATAAAGAAAATTTGGTGTGTGTACACATATATATATACACTATGGAATACTACTCAGCCATAAAAAGGAATGAAATAACAGCATTGGATGCAACCTGAATGGAGTTGGAGACCATTATTCTAAGTGAAGTAACTCAGGAATGGAAAACCAAACATTACATGTTCTCATTTATGAGTGGAAGCTAAGCTATGAGGATGCAAAGACATAATAATGATATAATGGACCTCAGGAGGCTGAGGCAGGGGGATCGCTTGAACTTGGGAGGCAGAGGTTGCAGTGAGCCGAGACTGCGCCGCTGCACTCCAGCCTGGCCATAGAGCAAGCCTCTGTCTCAAAAAAAAAAAAAAAGCCGGTCATGGTGGCTCACGCTTGTAATCCCAGCACTTTGGGAGGCCGAGGCGGGCGGATCACGAGGTCAGGGGATGGAGACCACGGTGAAACCCAGGCTCTACTAAAAATACAAAAAATTAGCTGGGCGTGGTGGTGGGCACCTGTAGTCCCAGCTACTTGGAGAGGCTGAGGCAGGAGAATGGCGTGAACCCAGGAGGCAGAGCTTCCAGTGAGCCGAGATCGCGCCACTGCACTCTAGCCTGGGTGACAGAGCGAGACTCCGTCTCAAAAAATTTAAAAAAAAAGTAATATTTAAGAGGTGGTCTCTTGAAGTAACTAATACAAACTCTGTTGTTAGTCTTTTAGGATATGACTTTCAGATTTAAGCTCTGATACTTAATAAAATGTGTCTTAAAGTCTCATTGGTAAATTGGGAGAGAATGTCATTTAGCATATAAAATAGTCTGAAGATGAAGTAAAATAATCCACATAAGGCTGGGCGCGGTGGCTCACGCCTGTAATCCCAGCACTTTGGGAGGCCGAGGCGGGTGGATCATGAGGTCAGGAGTTCGAGACCAGCCTGGCCAAGATGGTGGGATTACAAGCATGCACCATCACGCCAGACTAATTTTTGTATTTTTAGTAGTGATGGGGTTTCGTCATGTTGGCCGGGCTGGTCTCGAACTCCTGACCTCAAGTGATCCGCCCGCCTTGGCCTCCCAAAATGCTGGGATTACAGGCGTGAGCCACCACACCTGGACAAATATGAGAACGTTAATGAGATTCAGCTCAATGGCTCCCAACATCTACTGGAAAGAAAGCAGATTAGTATTAGGACATTCAGACACATTTCAGATGAAGTAAAGCATACTCTAAAACCAGTAATCTTAGGAGGGAAAAAAGCCAACTAGCCTAAACATTGATTTTTAGATGTGAAAGAATTTTTTTCCTCCTCATCACAGTCCTTTTGAGGAATAGCAGGACCAGGGAGGGAGAAAAGAATCATGAGTTATCAGGCCTTTCCTTGAAGCACGGAATGCCTCCTTACACAATACCCTCCACGCCTTCCCTGGCGTTAAAACACATGGAGGTAGGAGAGAGGCTGGAATCTGGGTATGAGTTCACAGCAGGTTCCTGGGGTCAGAGCTTTGGGAAAGACGAGGTTCTGAGACAGGTAGCTCGCTCTCAGAGCTCACAAAGAAATAACCTCCCAGGCGTTTCCAATCTCACAGCAAGTCAATGCCTTCTTGCTGGAAAACTTGATGTAGAGTTCAGTATCCAACTTCCCTCTTGCAGACATTTTTTGTGTGTGTCAGCCGCAAGCAGCTGTGAGGAGGGAGGAGAGAAGCAGCAGCCGGGAACCTACAGCCACGACTCAAAGTGACACCGCAGTGCCACCGCAATCAACGTACACGAAAAGGACAAGCACCTCATATCCCCGTCACGCAAGCACAGCCACTCACTCACCTGTCACAGCCTCACAACAGCACCCACCGTCAAGGAGGCACATCCCAGCCTCTCGCACGCAGTTTCTCTGTCACACACTCTCAAACATTCCCCATCTGACTTATACAACATTCTCTCACGTGCGCACTCAAATCTCCTCCTCTGCTGTTCATGCACCCACGGGCCTGAGATTCCGATAACAACTGGCCATCCACACTACAGGCTTCCACGGTTTAAGGGCTTCCTCCACCACCCCGGCTGGTTTAAGTTGGGCTCCAACGTAACTTGATTGCCCAGAGCCCTGCCTGCGAATACTCTGTGCCCATTATATCCTGAAATGAGTTCAACCCACCTTGCAAAAGAACCACGCGAAAACAGAAGGGAAGCCATAGATTGGGTGTTCCCGTTGCCCTCTGGGAAATGTAGTTTAAGCCTAAAGCTCCATGACCGCGGAGGCTTGTGGGAAAAGTGGCTCGGAACCCCAAATCCCGGTAAGAGTGCAGGCACCGCCGGAGGCTGGCTCCCGGAGGTTTTAGTTTTCCCTCTACCAGGAGTGTGCAGACACAGAGACTTATTGCGCTGGCGAAGATGGCTGAGGCGAAGGCGTGTCCAACTTGTCCTCGGAGTTCTGAGGGTTTCAGTGACCCCAGAAGGCTGAGAAGGGGAATCCAAACTCGAGGCTGCCCGAAGCCTCGGGCTGTTTGAGTGTAGAGTCGGTCGGGGAGGGCGTTCAAGGTGTGGCCGCAAGGGCGAGCGTGGGGGATCGGGTGTGAGCTCCCGAGGGCGGGGACTCTGCTCTGTGTCCCCTGAGGAAGTCCAGCCTTGTTATAAGGTATGAGAAAAGTAACTTTTTAAAAATGGACAAATAATAATTGTATGTTTTATAAACTGATAGAGTACAATATGCTGTTTTGATCTATGTTTACAATGTGAAATGATTAAATCAAGCTAGTTAAATCCATCACCTCACTTTTTTGTGGTGAAAACGTTTAAAATCTACTTTTAGCAATTTTGAAACATACAACACATTATTTATGTAGTTGCTGTTCTATGCAATCGATTACCAAAGTTTATTTCTCCTGACTAACTGAAATTTTGTACTGTTTTAATTAACATCTCCCTTTTCCCCATTTTTCAGTCTCTGGTAAACACCATTCTCTGCCTCTTGAGAGTTAGACTTTTTTAGATTCCACAAATACCACTTATGTGGTATTTGGTATTTATCTTTCTGTTTCTGGCCTCTCTCACTTAGCATAATGTCCTCCCGGTTTGTCCATGTTGTCACAGATGACAGAATTTTCCTTGTTTTATTTTTATTTTTTATGTATTTTAAAAAAATCTATTTACTTATTTTTTTTTTTTTTTTTTTTGAAACGGAGTTTCACTCTTGTCACCTAGGCTGGAGTGCAGTGGCACAGTCTCAGCTCACTGCAACCTCTGCCTCCCCGGTTCAAGCGATTCTTGTGTCTCAGCCTCCCAAGTAGCTAGGATTATAGGCATGCGCCACCACATCGGCTAATTTTTGTATTTTTAGTAGAGACAGGGTTTCACCATGTTGATCTGGCTGATCTCGAACTCCTGACCTCAGGTGATCCACCCACCTTGGCCTCTCAAAAGTGCTGCATTTACAGGCGTGAGCCAGTGTGCCCGGCCGATTTTCCTCTTTTTAAAAAGTGAATAGTATTCCTTTATATATACATATATATGTATATAACGTTATATACATAATATATATAATATGTAACATTTTCTTTATCCACTTATAACATGCTGGACACCTAGGTTGCTTCCGTATCCAATGCAGAATAATGCTGCAGTGAATGGTAGTGCAGTTGTCTCTTCAGCATGCTGATTTCAATTCCTTTAGCTATACACCCACAGGTGGGGTTGCTGGAACATATAGTAATTCTATTTTTAGTTTCTGATGAATCTCCATATTATTTTCCATCATGGCTGTATTAATTTACATTGGAAAATGTACTTACTTTTGATGTTCTTGGGAATGGACTGGTTTATTCAATAAATTGTGTTAGGTACATTGACTAATAGTGTGTAGAAGTGAAGTTATATTTACTTAATTCTTAAAGGTATAGTCAAAACAGACTGAATAATTAAATGTAAAAATGATCTGGAGAAAACCTTTTTTTTTTTTTTTTTTTGAGATGGAGTCTCGCTCTGTCGCCCAGGCTGGAGTGCAGTGGCACGATCTCGGCTCACTGCAACCTCTGTCTCCCGGGTTCAAGTGCTTCTCCTGCCTCAGCCTCCCAAGTAGCTGGGATTACAGGCATGTGCCACCACACCTGGCTAATTGTATATGTTTTAAAATATTAACTTAGGAACAGATTTTCTAAGCTAAATTGAAGGGAAATGCTAAGGAAATAGTGAGATTTTACTTGATAATTATGCGTCTGGATGAATCAGCCAATTAATAAAATTAAAACAGGCCTGGGGCCATGGTGCATGCCTGTCATCCCAGTACTTTGTGAGGCCAAGACAGAGATCGCTTGAGTCCAGGAGTTGAGCCCAGCCTGAGCAACACATCAAAACGCTGTCTCTACAAAAAATACAAAAATTAGCCAGGCGGGGTGGCTCATGCCTGTAGTCCCCACTACTTGGGAGGCTGAGGCAGGAGGATCACCTGAGCCTGGAGAAGTCGAGGCTGCAGTGAACTGTGATCGTGTCACTGCTCTTCTAGCCTGGGCGACAGAGTGTGACCCTGTTCCAAAGAAACTAAAATAAAGTGAAATGAAAACAAATACAAGACAAAAATTGATCAACTTATTTTAATACATAGTATGTTGAACAGACATAGATAACAGTACTAACCCAGTGTGTTTCTGTTGATCAAACTCATGGTCACTAGTCTAAAGGAAATAGGAATAGTGACTATAAATTCACAACCATTTACAACATTAGAAATACTAATTATCATCAGATATATCAAACTCACAATTACTTGCCCCTTTAAGAATTCATCCTGTTCTCCATAAGGAAGAAAGTATCGATAACTCTTTTTTTCCCTTAACTTAGCCCTTTGTGCTTCTGAATCTCTGAATTTGTGTTCACATCTTAACACTTTTTTTTTTGCAATTATTTTCTGTAGCTTTTTGTCTTCAGTTGAGACATCTCCTATATTCTCTTTACACTTTTCCACAAATGACTGAATTTTTTTGTAAGCATCATTGATGAGTTCCATGTATGTGATGACAGTGTAATGATAAATTATCAATGTGGTTTCCCTCCAGTCTTGTTCCTTATTCAAGTGACTCTCCTTGGTTGAGCAACAGGCCAGGAGGTATCTGTGACATTTTGTTCAGATTAAGCAGTAAGAATAAAACAAAATCTACATTATCTTTTTCATATTTTAAACACAAGCCAACAAATAATTTGGAAGGACCCATGATTAGACAGTGAGGATTTTATGCTCCCTCAAGAGTAATTGAGATTGTTTAATTGTATGGAGGAACGAACATATCTTAAAGGGAAGCAAGAAGATATAATATTTAGATCACAGAATCATTAGGAAGTGGCTTTGCACCCTGGGTGCACCACTGTACACAGGAAATATCAGGGCACCATGGCGCACACCTGTAATCCCAGCACTTTGGGAGGCTGAGGCAAGTGGATCACCTGAGGTCAGGAGTTTAAGACCAGCCTGACTAACATGGTGAAACCCCATCTCTACTAAATACAAAAAATTAGCTGGGTGTGTTGGCGCACGCCTGTAATTCCAGCTACTCGGGAGGCTGAGGCAGAATCGCTTGAACCTGGGAGGCAGAGGTTGCAGTGAGCTGAGATGGCGCCATTGCACTCCAGCCTGGGCAACAAGAGCGAAACTCTGTCTCAAAAAAAAAAAAAAAAAAAAAAAAATCACTGCCACAAACTTTTTCACATAGGATGATGAAGGATTCCAAAGCCCCTGCTACCTCTAGGGGCTCCTACCCCTGCCATCCTACCCTTGCCATACCACACATATATCTTGACAGGGCCTGTTACAGAGAAGAAAAGGTCCAGGAAATTAATACTACAATCATTGACACGTACCCACCAAAAAACTCAAAATTTTGACAAAATTAAGTGTCAGCAAGAACGCAAAGATTTGGGAATTATCAGACATTGTAAGACTGTCGGTGTATTAACATTGGGATGAAACCAATAATACCTAGTAAAACTGAAGATATGTTTACCATGTAACCTATGGTTTTACCTCTTGCTTTATACTGTACATAAATACACACTAATGGTAACCAAATAGAAATACAAAAATGTTCACAACGGCATCATTTGTAACTGAAAAAAATGAACACAACCCACACGTCCACCAATCATGAAGGGATACACACTGATATACTGTTTTTTGTTTGTTTGTTTGTTTGTTTGTTTTTTGAGACACAGTTTCACTCTGTTGCCCAGGCTGGAGTGCAGTGGCGCGATCTGGGCTCACTGCAACCTCCACCTCCCAGGTTCAAGTGATTTTCCTGCCTCAGCCTCCAGAGTAGCTGGGATTACAGGGGTGCACCACCACTCCCCGCTAACTTTTGGTTTTTTGTTTCTTTGTTTGCTTTGAGACGGAGTCTCACTGTGTCGCCCAGGCTGGAGTGCAGTGGCCTGATCTTGGCTTGCTGCAACCTCCGCCTCCCGGGTTCAAGTGATTCTCCTGCCTCAGCCTCCCGAGTAGCTGGGACTATAGGTGCGTGCCACCACACCCGGCTAATTTTTTGTATTTTTAGTAGAGATGGGGTTTCACCGTGTTAGCCAGGATGGGCTCAATCTCCTGACCTTATGATCTGCCAGCCTTAGCCTCCCAAAGTGCTGGAATTACAGGCATGAGCCACCACACCTAGCTGGTGTACTGTTTTAATAGAATGCAGAATCGATGCTAAATGTGAATATTAAATACTTAATACCGAGTAGTAGAAGCCAGATGCAGCAGGATACAGACTATTACTCCAATTATGTAAGAGAGAAACCAGGCAAAATCAGACTATACTTTAGGCATATAAAAAATACATAATAAGTCCGAGATTCATGCTAAATGAGTAGACTTTAGCTTCCCTTGCCACACGCAAACAATGTGGGTATCTGTGAGATGATAGAGATGTTAATTTGCTTCACTATAGTAACCCCTTTATACTATGTATATGTATCCTATAACATCATGTTGTGTACCTTAAATATACAGAATAAAATACATTTAAAAAAAGAAAAAGTTTTGGCTGGGTGTGGTGGCCCATGCCTGTAATCCCAGCACTTTGGGAGGCTGAGGCATGAGGATTGCTTGAGCCCAGGAGGTCAAGAACAGCCTGGGCAACATAGTGAGACCCCATCGCTATCAAAAAAGAAAAAGAGGCCAGGCGTGGTGGCTCACGCCTATAATCCCAGCACTTTGAGAGGCCGAGGCAGGCGGATCACGAGGTCAGGTGTTCGAGACCAGCCTGGCCAACATGGTGAAACCTCATCTTTACTGAAGATACAAAAAATTACCCAGGTGTGGTGGCGCACATCTGTAATCCCAGGTATTCGGGAGGCTGAGGCAGGAGAACTGCTTGAACCCAGGAGGCGGTGGTTGCAGTGAGCCGAGATAGTGCCATTGCACCCCAGCCTGGGCGACAGGGCAAGACTCCGTCTCAAAAAAAAAAAAAAAAAGAAAAAAAAAGAAAAAGAAAACAAAATTATGAAAGGATGCACAACAAAATTAAAATGTTGACTCTAAATGACAGGGGTGCATGAGAGAAAAGGTTACTTAACATTTTTATACCTATTGAATTGAATCCTATGTATGCATTATAAATTTAAATGTGCAATAATGCAGATAACTGAAATGTGGGTATGCTTTGATTAGGACTTTGCATTTCCCATTTGCTCAACTTCCTTATGATTGTAGATGCATATGAATAGAAATACAAAATTTAAGGAGACACAGGACTTCTGATAGCCCTTTCTTCTTTCCACATTTTGTGTCTCTGGCTGTAGTTTGCCATATGTGTCCCTATGGCTAATGAGCAAAATATTTTTCAGTTGGATACCTGTGACCAGGCATTCCAAGTTAAAGATATTTCTGAATCTTGGACCTCTTAGTTACAGTGAAGCCCAGCCATGCATAATAAAGCAGAAAGGAATGTAAAAGGTTGCTGCATCGATAATCAATTTCTGGTGAGCAATAATTATAGGTAATGTAAAATGAGACAATTATTGCTTTTCATCATATCTTGAAAGAACTCCTACAGTCGATGATTTTGAACAAAACACCTAAGTTCACTCTCCTCTTTTCTATAATGAAAAGACATTATCCAGTAGAAGTTCAAGAGTAAAATCTGAAGGCAGCTTATCTGACCTGGCTACATGGCCTTGCCACTTATTCAACATAACTTTCTACACACTAACCTCTCCAGACCTCAGATCTTCAACTCTCGAAAATGGAAACATAGTAGTATTTACCTCTACAACTGCAGCTGAACTGTGCATTTTAGGGAAGGAGCAAACACACATGATATAGATAGTCAGATTATGAACCCAGCGTAGCCCAGAATACAGAAATTTCTCAGTAATAGAGACCTTCAGGAGAAAAATCAGATGTAGCCTATCTCAGTGGCCTTTCATGTGGCAAATGAAAAGTGAAAGTCCATAATGAGAAAGACATGGGCAGCCAGTGACACCATCCATTCAGTGTAGACTCTCAACATATCTGACAGTCATTGCCTGTTGTACCCCAACCCGTTTATATATTGGGTTTATATCACCTTTCAGTTAAAACATACATAAACCTGAAGCCTCAGTCAGAAATATTTATGGACAACCAGGTATTATTCTGTGTTTCCAGTCAAAACTCAGGTAGACCACATTTTATGTGACAGGAGAAGGCACAGTTGATGCCCAGTTAACCCTGAGATCATCCCTGCCTGCAGCTTCCTGTCATCACAGCAAGCTCTTTCCCTGCAGTCCATCATCTGTATCTGCCCTTTGCTATATAGGTAGCAAAAATAAGCATCTGAAAAGATGCTCAACACCGTATGTCACTAGAGAATTCAAATTAAAACAACGATGAGATACCACTACACATCTATTAGACTGGCTCAAATCCAAACGCTGACACCACCAAATCCTGGTGAGGATATGGAGCAACAGTGACTCTCATTGATTGCTGCTGGGAATGCAAGATGGTACAGTCACTGTGAAAGGTAGTTTTGCAAATTCCTGCAAAACTAAACATATGCTTACCCTACGATCTGGCAATTGCATTCTTTGGTACATACCCAAATGAGTTTAAAACTTAGATCCACTCAAATCCTGCACATGAATGATTATAGCAGCTTATACATAACCGACAAAGATTGGAAGTAACCAAGATATCCTACAATAGGGAAATGCATAAACTAACTCTGAAACAATCATTCAATGGAATATTCTTCAGGAATAAAAAGAAATGAACCACTAAGGCATGGAAAGACATGGAGGAATCTTAAACACGTATTTCTAAGTGAAAGAAGCCAATGTGAAAAAACCACATAGTGTATAGTTCCAATTATATAAAATACTAGAAAAGGCAAAACTAGGCAGATGGTATTATAAAAAGTTTGGTGGTTGCCAGAGGCTTGAGCAGAGGGAAGGATGAATAGGTGGAGCACAGAGGATTTTTAGGGCAATGAAACTTTTCTCTGTGACCCTATAATGGTGGATATATGTCCTTATGCATTTGTCAAAGCCCATAAGTGGTAGAACACAAAGAGTGAATCTTAATATAAGCCATGAACTTAATAATATTAATATTGGCTCATCAAGCATAACAAATGTACCACACTAACAAGATGATAATAGAGGAAGTGTGTGTACTATGGTGTGAGGGGGATATTAGATCTCAATTTGCCTTCTGCTCTATTTTTCTGTACACCTACAACTGTTCTAAAAATTAAGTCAATTATTTATTTATCTTTTAGAGACAGGGTCTCGCTCTGTCACTCAGGCTGGCGTGCAGTGGTGCAATCACAGCTCACTGCAATCCCAACCTCCAGGGCTGAAGCAATCCTCCCACCTCAGCCTCCTGAGTAGCTGGGACCACAGGCATGTGCCACCATGCTCAGCACATTTCGTAGGCATCTGAAAAGATGCTCAACACCATATGTCACTAGGGAATTCAAATTAAAACAACGATGAGATACCATTACACATATTAGACTGGCTTGAATCCAGACAATGACAACACCAAATGCTGGTGAAGATATGGAGCAACAGGAACTCTCATCTATTGCTGCTGGGAATGCAAAATGGTACAGCCACTGTGGAAGGCAGTTTTGCAAGTTCTTGCCAGACTAAACATACGCTTACCCTACAATCCGGCAAAAAAATAAAAAACAAATTTAAAATATATTTTATATACTTAGAATATATATGTTTAAAGAAATATATATTTTATATATTTAAAAATTTTTTTATTTCTTGTAGAGGGTCTCGCTATGTTGCCCAGCCTACAGAATCTATTAATTTTAAAAATGTTTTAAGCTCTTGAAAAAGGAATTATTTGAAGAGTGAAAAATAAAATGAAAGAGGATTGATTGGTAAATTCCAAATGTTGAATATTAAATAATTTGGATTAATTTTAAATTCCAAAAAGTGAAACTTTAAAAAATATTTTTAAAATTTCCTAATCTGAAGTCAATGCATGTTCAATAAATTCAAGAGCCAATTTCAGAGAAATAAGCACTCAATAAGTTCTTAGGTTTTGACTTTGTTTGTTGACTATTTGTATTTGTGAATGGCGAATTTTTAGATTTTGTTCCTTTCTTCTTAGGGTATTGACTAATATTTTATTAAGCCAGAGAGACAGTAAATTAGAATTATTATCTGTTTGTCCATTTTATCTGTTATAAATATTTCCTCCAAATTCACTTACCTAAAGGTTTTGGTTTTTTTAGCTAGGCGCAG
This sequence comes from Nomascus leucogenys, assembly GCF_006542625.1. NCBI lineage: Eukaryota > Metazoa > Chordata > Mammalia > Primates > Hylobatidae > Nomascus > Nomascus leucogenys. The sequence goes on along the minus strand of NC_044391.1, from coordinate 45,642,416 downwards.
TGGCTCACGCCTGTAATCTCAGTACTTTGGGAGGCTAAGGCAGGAGGATCACTTGAGGTCAGGAGTTCAAGACCAGCCTGGCCAACATGGCAAAACCCCATACCTACTAAACATACAAAAATTAGGTGGACTGCCGGGCCCGGTGGCTCAAAACTGTAATCCCAGCACTTTGGGAGGCCGAGGTGGGCAGATCACCTGAAGTCGGGAGTTTGAGACCAGCCTGACCAAGATGGAGAAACCCCATCTCTACTAAAAATACAAAACTAGCAGGGTGTGGTGGCACATGCCTGTAATCCCAGCTACTTAGGAGGCTAAGGCAGGAGAATCGCTTGAACCTGGGAGGCGGAGGTTGCAGTGAGCCCAGATCACCCCATTGCACTCCAGCCTGGGCAACAAGACTGAAACTCTGTCTCAAAAAAAAAAAAAAAAAAAAAAAAGAGCTGGCCATGGTGGCGCATGCCTGTAGTCCCAGCTACTCGGGAGGCTGAGGCAGGAGAATCACTTGAGCCCAGGAGGCGGAGGTTGCAGTGAGCCGAGATGGTGCCACTGCACTCCTGCCTGGAATGTGTCAACCCCACCCCCCTGGCTAATTTTGTATTTTAGTAGAGATTGGGTTTCTCCATGTTGATCAGGCTGTGCTTGAACTCCCGACCTCAGGTCATCTGCCCGCCTCGGCCTCCCAAAATGCTGGGATTACAGGCATGAGCCACTGCACCCAGCCTTATGCCATTATTAATAAGATTGATGTTAAATTATATAATCAATGGGTAAATAGTAAGGATGAATTACTCAGTAAAGAAGACAGGCTTAGGCCAGGTGTGGTGGTTCAGGTTTGTAATCCCAACACTTTGGAAGGCTGAGGCAGGAGGATTGCTGAGCCCAGAAGGTCGAGGCTGCAGTGAGCAGTGTTCACACCACTGTACTCCAGCCTAGGCAACAGAGCGAGACCTTGTCTCTTAAAAAAAAAAAAAAGACAGGTTTAAAAATCTATGCATAAATTAAGTGATATCCTGGTAAAATTAAGGAGACAGGCTGTCTTCTCGGCCTCTAAGAAAGTGATACTGAGCTCTGCATTGTGAGATGTCAACATCTTGGTGCCTCTGTTTCCCCGTCTCACTACACATGATAGGTCTGAAGATGAATCAAGATAATCCGTAGAAACAAGTACATGATAGCTAGTGTAATAACGTATCATCACAGAAGATAAAAAAGACCACCTGTCCATTAGTCTACTATTATAAAAGGAACTTAATTCTGTGCTTCCTGGTTTTCTTAATGTTTGTGCTTTGTAGGTTTCTCTTTCTTATAATTCCAATTTTACAAATTTCAAGGCTCACCTTTGAGAAAACATCAATCTTACTTAAAAAAAAACAACAGTTAGCTTTAAAAAAACAAGATTTTCAGACAGGTAAGGAGAAAATGCCCCTTTCCTTACTCCTCGGACATTACAGAAAACAAGGAAAACACCCTTCAGCCTCATATACATGTTCAATGAACGGGAGATTATGCTGAGAAAACCTATGAATGTAAAGAGTGTGGGGAAGCTTTTAGGACTGACCGCCAACTTTCTGTACATCATAGATTTCATTCTGGTGAGAAACCCTATAAAAGTTTGGAATGTGACAAGGCCTTTAGTGTGTATGGATGACTTAGTCAACATCAATATTCACACTGGTGAGAAACCCTTTTAATGTAACAAATGTGAGATGTCCTTTAGGCTCAACTCAGGCCTTAAAGCACATCAGAGTATTCATACTGGAGAGAAGCCCTATGAATGTGACAAGTGTGGGAAGGCCTTTAGTGTGTTTGGGCAATTTGCTCAATATCAGAGTACTCACAGTGGTAAGAAACCCTTTACGGCAGGGTGTGGTGGCTCATGCCTGTCATCCCAGCACTTTGCAAGGCCAAAGCCAGAGGATAGCTTGAACTCAGGAGTTTGAGAACAGCCTGGGCAACATAGTGAGACCCCATCTCTATTTTAAAAAATTAAGGCCAGGCGTGGTGGCTCATGCCTGTCATTCCAGCACTTTGGGAGGCCAAGGTAGGTGGATCACCTGAGGTCAGGAGTTTGAGACCAGCCTAGCCAACATAGTGAAACCCCGTCTCTACTAAAAATACAAAAAATTAGCCAGGTGTGGTGACGGCACCTTTAATCCCAGCTACTCGAGAGGCTGAGGCAGAAGAATCGCTTGAACCCGGGAGTTTGAGGTTGCAGTGAGCTGAGATGGCACCACTGCACTCCAGCCTGGGTGACAGAGTGAGACTCTGTCTCAAAAAAAAAAAAAAAAAACCACAACCCTTTGTGAATCCAAAATATCTGAGACGGGTCTCAGTCAATTTAGAAAGTTGATTTTGCCAAGGTTAAGGATGCCCTGTGACCCAGCCTCAGGAGGTCCTGACAACATGTGCCCAACCAAGGTGGCTTGGGTACAGCTTGCTTTACACATTTTAGGGAGGCATGAGATCAATCAATACATGCCAGAGTTACATTAGTTCAATCTGGAAGGGTGGGACAACTAGAAGGAGGTGCCTCCAGGTCATAGGTAGATTTAAAAATTTTCTGATGGGCATTCGGTTGAAAGAGTTATCAGTAGGTTATGTCTGGGTTATAAAAGGGGTTGTGGAGACGTAGGTTTTATTCTGCAGATAAAGCCTCCAAGTAGCAGGCTTGAGAGAGGACACAAATGTTATCAGATTTAAGGTCTGTGTTGATGTTCATGCTGGAGGGGTATCATGAGGCATATGCAAACCCCTCTTCCATCATGGCCTGAACTAGATTTTCAGGTAACTCTGGAATGCCCTTGGCCAAGAGGAGGGGCCCATATATATGTATATGTATATATGTACAGTGTGTCAATGTATTTATACCACTGAGAAACAATTTGGATAAAGACTACATGGGAAGGCTTTTAGATATGGTTAAGCTCTTATTAGGTATCAATTTGTTTGTACTGGTGTGAACTTTTCAAAATGTCAGTAATGTGTCGTTTTTTAGCTCTGAACCCAAATGTTACTCAGATTCAGATAGTTTATAATGTATTTTTATAACAACACAAGAAAACCTCTTTTGGGCTGGGCACAGTGGCTCACGCCTGTAATCCCAGCACTTTGGGAGGCCGAGGGGGGCGGATCGCCTGAGGTCAGTAGTTGGAGACCAGCCTGGCCAACATGGCGAAACCCTGTCTCTACTAAAAATACAAATATTAGCTGGGCATGGTGACGTGCACCTGTAATCCCAGCTACCCAGGAGGCTGAGGCAAGAGAATCGCCGGAACCCAGGAGGCAGAGGCTGCAGTGAGCCAAGACTGAGCCACTGCACTCCAGCATGGGCGACAGAGCAAGACTCCATCTCAAAAAGAAAAAAAAAAGAAAGAAAAGAAAACCTCTTCTGGCATTCTTCTATTTTTGCATTATCAAACCATTCATAATAGAGGAAAATTGAGAGGATATAGGAAAGCATTGCTCTTTATACTTTGTATGTAAAAGTCTTCCAGCACCAATTACTGTTAAATTGATGAAAAGTCATCAAACAGAGCTGTGTGATGTGGGAAAGGCTTTAGGCATTCTACATACCTTTTTTTTTTTTCTTTTTCTTTGAGACGGAGTCTCGCTCTGTCGCCCAGGCTGGAGTGCTGTGGTGCAATCTCGGCTCACTGCAACCTCTGCCTCCTGGGTTTAAGTGATTCTCCTGCCTTAGTCTCCTAGGTAGCTGAGATTACAGGTGTGCACCACCATGCCTGGCTAATTTTTGTATTTTTTTAGTAGAGATTGGGTTTTGCCATGTTGGTCAGGCTCGTCTCGAATGCCTGACCTTGTGATCCGCTTGCTTCGGGCCTCCCAAAGTGCTGGGATTACAGGCGTGAGCCACCGCGCCCTCCCCCGTGCTACATATCTTAATGATGGTCATCAGCGTTCAACTCCTTACAGCCAGTATGATATTGGGGATGATACTTATCCCCTCTGGGTATGTAAATGGCGATAGTAGTACCTACAGTATATTGCGGTATTACATGAGTTAGTACATGAAAAAACCTGGAACACTATCTAGAATGTACTGTTATGTTCAATAAATATTAGCTTCCATTTGTGATATCATTATGGGTGCTATTTTTTGTTAATTTTTTTCATTTCTATGGAATTGTTAGTGGATTTTGATGAGGTAAAGAATTCAGAAGAATGACAGAATTCAGAAGCATTTCATGTAATTTCTCATCCCTTTTTGAATTTGAATTCATTCTGGATAAACTCAAACAAGTAAAAACCATGAGAGGGTCTCATTCAAATTTCAAGGTGAATCACACACTTAATCCTGGAATGAAATTCAGATGTACAAATTTTTAAAATTTCAAAAGTGTGAAAATAATTTATATTCCTTTTGCACAATTCAAAATGCATTAGAAATTAACCAAATATTATCTAGTTTGCAATTTTACACTTTTATTACACATGTAATTATATATTTAAGTTTAAATATATAGAAGTTTTTAAAATTGCAGCAAATAAAATATATATTAATATATTGCCACGTTAGATTTTTTGCTCCTATACATTTGATATATAATTTGACAGTGTTATGGACAGTATAATTTTCTACTTCTAAATACATGAATCCAGCTCCCTGAAAACAATTTCCCATTTACTCAAAGTGTCATATAATCACACATAAGAAAATTAGTAATAATTTCCTATTCTAAAATTGAATCCATATTCAGATTTTTTCCATTTTCTCAGTAATATACAACTATTCATTTTCTCTTCTTTTCTTTCTTTCTTTTTTTGAGACAGACTGTCGCTCTGTTGCCCAGGCTGGAGTGCAGTGGCACGATCTCAGCACACCACAGTCTTCACCTCCTGGGTTCAAGCGATTCTCCTGCCTCAGCCTCCCGAGTAGCTGGGACTACAGGTGTACGCCACCATGCCAGGCTAATTTTTGTATTTTTAGTAGAGATGGGGTTTCACCATGTTGGTCAGGCTGGTCTCCAACTCCTGACATCGTGATCCCCATGCCTTGGCCTCCCAAAGTGCTGAGATTACAGGCGTGAGCCACTGCTCCTGGCCTACAACTACTCATTTTCAAAGTGGTAACCAGCTTATGCATTTGATTGGGAAACTCTGACCAGTAACCAAATGCAACTCACCACTTTTTAAATGTTTCGGCCCAGTGTGGTGGCTCATGCCTATAATCAAAGCACTTTGGGATGCTGAGGCAGGTGGATTACCTGAGGTCAAGAGTTCCAGACCAGCCTGACCAACATGGAGACACCCCATCTCTACTAAAAATACAAAATTAGCTGGGTGTGGTGGCATATGCCTGTAATCCTAGCTATTTGGAAGGCTGAGGCAGAAGAATCACTTGAGCCCAGGAGGCAGAGGTTGTGGTGAGCAGAGATAGCGCCATTGCACTCCAGCCTGGGCAACAAGAGTGAAACTTCGTTTCATAAAAAATAAAAAATGTTTCATTGCAAGATTGGCACACTCATTGTCTAGTTTTTGTCTATGGCTGCTTTCCTTCCTATTATAATAGCTTGAATAGTCAGTACAGAGACTCTGTGGAACAGGAAAGCACTCTTGACCTTTTCAGAAAGAGTTTCTCAACTCCTGGTTTACATGTCTTTTGTTCATGATTTTGGCTGGGTTATTTTCCTCCTAATTTTTAAAAATTGTGAAATACACATAAAATTTGGTGTCATAACCATTTAAAGCATACACTTCTGTTCAGAGTTATTAAGGACATTCATATTGTTGAGCAAACACCACCACCATTTATTTCCAGAACTCTTCATTTTGCAAAACTGAAACTCTATACCCATTAAACAATGACTCCCCATTTCCCCAACCCCTGCCAACCACCATTCTACTATCTGTTTCTATAATTTTGACTGTTGTAAGTACTTCATATAAGTGGAATAATACAGTATTTATTTTATAACAGACTTATTTCCTTAGTATAATATTCTTAACATCCATGTTGCAGCATATGTCAGAATTTCCTTCTATTTAAAGGCTGAATAATGTGCACTGTGTGTATTTACCGCATTTTGCTTATGTATCTATTGACTAAGGGACACTTGGGGTGCCTCTAACTACTGTGCATAATGCTGCTATGAACACGGTGTAACGGTTAAAGAAAGAAGAAACAAACACGAGAAGCAGCTTGACCATCAAAGACAGGTTTATTTGGGAAAATAAACCTGAGAGGGGCTTCTGGCTGATTTAGGCCAGGCATGCTCTCTTTTACAGAATAAGGATATTTAAGGGTTTAGGGAGTGAGAGCTTATCGCAGGTTCGGAATATTTTTGGGTAGAGGAGAGTTTTGTTGCAGGATCGCAATGTTTCTTTTCAGAGGGGGGTTTATCTTGGGGTTGGAATGTTTCTGGTCAGAAGTGTCATTTGTCATTTATGGTCAAACTGACATTAGCCATTAGGTTGTGTTTTTTTGGGCTGGATGTAGGCAGTTTTTAATCAACAGAATTTTTTTTTTTTTTGAGATGGAGTCTCGCTCTGTTGCCTAGGTTGGAGTGCAGTGGCGCGATCTCGGCTCACTGCAAGCCCCGCCTGCCAGGTTTGTGCCATTCTCCTGCCTCAGCCTCCCAAGTAGCTGGGACTACAGGCGCCCGCCACCATTCCCAGCTAATTTTGTTTTTGTATTTTTAGTAGAGACAGGGTTTCACTGTGTTAGCCAGGATGGTCTCGATCTCCTGACCTCATGATCCGCCCACCTCAGCCTCCCAAAGTACTGGGATTACAGGGGTGAGCCACCGCGCCCAGCCAAGGGGAATTTAAAATGGTGGAGTTTGTCCAAGATGGCGATGCTCCTGCTCTGTTGCATGGGTGTACAAATATCTCTTTGAAACTGCTTTCAGTTTCCCAGTGTCTACCTAGATGTGGAATTGCTGGATCATATGGTAATCCTATTTTAAATTTTGTGTGTGTGTGTGCGTGTGTGTGTGTGTGTGTGTGTGTGTGACAGATGAGTCTTTCTCTGTCGCCCAGTTGGGAGTGCAGTGGTCAAATCTTGGCTCACTGCAACCTCTGCCTTCTGGGTTCAAGCGATTTTCCTGTCTCAGCCCTCTGGGATTACAGGCACATGCCACCACGCCTGGCTAATTTTTGTATTTTCAGTAGAGATGGGGTTTCACCATGTTGGCCAGGCTGGTCTCGAACTCCTGACTTCAAGTGATCCGCCCATCTCAGCCTCCCGAAGTGTTGGGATTAGAGGCTTGAGCCACCACGCCTGGCCTCCATTTTCAATTTTTTAAGGAATTGCCATGCTGTTTTTCACAGTGGCTGTACCTTTTTCTATTCCCTGCAACAGTGCCTCAGGGTTCCCATTTCTCTACACCATTACCAACAGCTCTTATTTTCTATTTTTTAATGGCAGCCTTTCTAATGGAGGTAAAGTAGTATCTCCTTATAGATTTGATTAGCATTTCCCCAATAATTAGTGTGGTGAGCATCTTTTTACGTGCTTATTGGCCATCTGTATGTCTTTGGAGAAATAATTTTTGTATTTTTAGTAGAGACGTGAAGTCTCTAAAGTCTCTAAAGCTCAGAGACGTGAAGTCTCTGAAGTCTGTGGCAGATTTGTGGACCCTTTTAATTGTTGGATTTTACAGATTATATATTTAGCATCTTAATCCCTTATCAGGTTTATGATTGCAAATATTTTCTTTCATTCTGTGGGTTTCCCTTTAAATCTATTGATGTCTCTTGATTCACACTTCTTTTTTACTTTTCATGAATTTCAACTTGTCTGTTTTTTCTTTTGATGCCTGTACATTTGGTATCCTCCAAAAAAAATTACCAAATGCAGTGCTGTGAAAGCATTTGATCTCACAATTAGTTTATGGATCCATTTTAAGTTAATTTTGTATATGGCATTAAGAGTTCAACTTTGGCTGGGCACAGTGACTTGTGCCTGTAATCCCAGCATTTTGGGAGGCTGAGGTGGGTGGGTCACTTGAGGCCAGGAGTTCGAGACCAGCCTGGCCAACATGGTGAAACCCCGCCTCCACTAAAAATACAAAAAAATTCACTGGGCGTGGTGGTGCACACCTGTAATCCCAGCTACTCAGGAGGCTGATGCAGGAGAATTACTTAAACCCAGGAGGCAGAAGTTGCAGTGAGCTAAGATCGTGCCACTGCACTCTAGCCTGGGCGACACAGATTCTATCTCAAAAAACAAACAAACAAACAAACAACAACAACAACAACAACAAAAGAGTTCAACTTTATTCTTTTTTATGTAGATACCCAGTTTTCCCAGCACAGTTCAGAGCCCTGTCATATCCCCATTGACTGATCTTGGCACCCTTGTTGATAAGCATCTGGCTATATATGCATTGATTAATATTGGACTCTTTGATTACTCTCATTTTGCAGTAAGTTCCAAAATCAGAAAGTGTGATTTTTCCAGCTTTATTCCTAGTTTTTAGGGTTGTTTTGCCTACTTGGAATCCCATGAGGTTTCATATGAATTTCAGGATAGATTTTTCTGTTTATACAAAAAATGTCATTAGAATTTCAGAAGGATTACATTAAATCTGTAGATGGCTTTAGATAGTATTGACATATTAACAATATTAAATTTTCCAATCCATGAACATGGGGATGCCTTTCAGTTTATGTCTTTAATTTTTTTTCAGGAATGATATGTAGTTTTCATTGGACAAGTCTTTCAATTTGTTGGTTACCTTTGAAGAAGTTTATTCTTTTTGATGCTATTGTGAATGGCATGGTTTTCTCTTTTCTTGTGTTCTTCAGTGTAATTGTATAGAAGTGAAACTTTTTTTGTCTGTGTGTTGACCATCCTGGCATTCTGCTGAATTCATTTTATTGGTTGTTTTTTGTTTGTGGAATCTTTTGGGTTTTTTACACATTAGACCATATCATCTGCAAACACAGAAAATTCATTTCATTGTCTTCAATTTGGATGCCGGTTGTTGTTTTTTTTGCCACATTTTTGTGGCTAGTACTTTTAGTTCTCTGCTGAATGAAAATGGTGACAGCAGACCTTCTTCCTTTGTTCCTGATCTTGGAGAAAAAGCTCTCGGTCTTTCACCAGGTGTGCTGTCCACTGTGAGTTTTTCACATAAAACTTTTATTATGTTGAGGTAGTTTCCTTCAATTCCTAATTTGTTGCATGACTTTTTAAAAAATCATGAATGGTTTTTGAAATTGGTCAAAACTTTTTTGTGTGAATTGAGATAATCAAGTGGGGTTTTTCCTTCATTCTTAATGTGATATATTACACTGTTACGATTTCAAATATTTAATCATTTTTTCATTCCAAGAATAAATTCTACTTGGTCATGGTGTATAACCCTGGTTATACAAAAGGATTGTATGCATGCCACTGTATCTGGAAAAGCAGGTTTTCCTTCTATACTCATACCACTCTCAGTACTTCTCATACTACTTGTGTGGGGCTTTTCCTTGTGGACTCCAATTGGGCATCCTGCACTTCAATTCTGACACGAATCAGATTTAGGGTCAGATCCCACAGGCCAGGGGCTCAGTCCCACAAGACTACTCTCACTTCAGACACCAATCACAAGTCCAGCTGTCACCTGTACGTCTTACTGAATGAATCAGAAGTTCCCATGATCCTCTCCATTAGTTGCATCATTTGCTAGAATGGCTACAGATCTGTGGAAAACACTTAGGTTTACTAGTTTTTATACAATAAAGGAAACAGATGGTGATGATGTTAGCAAGATGGTGAAATATGTGGTCACCTGCTCATATCCCCCCACAACAGTAAGAATTCTGCACTTATCCATTGGCAAAAGTCTCTCTCTGGGAGCCTTGGGATTCATGTAGGAGGTTATGAAACCCTCGTGGATCCCAAGACCTAAGAGTGTTGTTTTGAAAGTAGTGACCCACATCTGGGTTATAGACCCAGCAGTCATCTTGCTTCAGACTTGGAAACAACCCAAGTCCCATAGAGCTTGGCTACTAACCTGTTTGGCCTTGACCCTACTACCAAAATCATCCTCCAAGGGGTCCCAGTAGCATCATGCAAACTAGTGCCTCAACAAACATGCCTGTCTGGCTGCCAGAAGCTCCTGCTTCTCCTCAGCACTGCTGTCCAGTAGTGACAGGAACGAGGACAAAGGCAAGCCGAAAGTGGAGCCGAGGTGGCCACACCTGGAACTGGCAATCCATGGGGACAGATAAGGTTGAGAGTGTGTCTCAAAGGCCGTCTGGGGCGAATCCAAGCCTCAGAAGGATGTCCAGGCATGCTCCCAATGGGCACTGAGGATCCCCAAGAAAGGGAAGGACAAGCAAAGCACAACTGGGACCACAGGAGGGGCCTGTGCTGGAGTCCAAGCCCTGTTCAGGGATTCCAGCCAGAGAAGCCAAGAGGTGCAAAGTACAAAACACCCCAAACCCCACACCGGATCACTACCCACCACCTGGCCTGCACCCAGCCAACTGCCAGTCCCTTTTGCTCTGTGAAATTCCTAACAGCCAGTGGTTCAGTGCTGAGAGGCAGTTCCAGTCAGGAATAGAGAAATGAGAGATCGCTCCACAATGAGAAAGGATGTGCAGAGGAAATGAAACACAGCCTAGATTAGAAGGCAAAGGCCAGCCATGGCTGACTACCTCTCATCCTACAGGAATCATGCAGCCATCTGATGGAATAGGAGGATCAAGAGTTTCCCTGCTGGTGGGAGCTACGAGCACCCACGGTTCAAGAATTATCCCAGCTACCCAGTCATTAGGAAACGTGGGTGTTGAGGAGGAAACACTCAAGACATGGATCTTCAGAAAGGTCGTCTTCGACTAACTGGGAAACGTTTGTTGTAGAGAACGTAGAGCCAGACCAAGGAAACCCTAGGCCCATGAGAAACACGGAAGGCAGGAAAAGAGGGAGGACAGAGAAGAGGCCAGAGCCCGGGCAGGATCAATCCATCCCACTCGCATGTGGCTCTGGGAATGAGGGCCCAACCTGGGAGGTGGCCAGAAAGGCCACAGTTTGCAGTCCAAATATTCTCCTCATATTCATGTCTTCTTCCATCAGCACCGGGCCATGGTGTGGACAGGTTATGCAGTGAAGAGGAAGGGGAGAATGAGTTGGAACCGGCTTCTTTGACATCTATCTGCACCTCTCCTGCTGGTGTAGTTGTGGGACCTCCTCCCCACCTCATCAGACTGTATCCTCACCCCGTCTCACCTTATTTCTGCACACATCATTTCTTTTTGACCCAGAATGGAACCGAAAGAAGATTGAGTGCCCACCTGACATCCTTAAGCTCCTGCCCTGCCAGCAACAGAATTTGAAGTGGGCTCAAGGGGATCCTGAGGACAGGACGGCTAGGGTCCAGCCCTGGATGTGCTGCAGGACCATGGGCCCCTGGGAGGCGTCTGTTCTTGGGTGTGTTGTGCTCATCTTCTTTCTAGAAGAGTGGCTCTTCGGGGTGGGGAGAGGATTTGGACCCCTGTGGGTTGGAGCCAGCCCCCCACTTCTCCGAGGCTTCAGGAACTACAAGAAAAACAAAGGACATGGGGCCCCGCAGCCCAAGTGGAGCCACAGAGTGAGAGCATCAGAAAGTAGGTGGACTTGAGAGAAACCGCACTCCAGCGCACGAGTCATATTTGTTTCATAAGAAACCACACACACACACACACACACACACACACACACACACACACAGAGAAAGAAACACACACAGAGACATCCAGCACCTGCACAGAAACACACAGCCAGGCAGCTCCTGAGGCTACGTGGTTCTGCTCACTGCCAGGAAGCCCCTCCGGGGAGAGAGCAGCCCTCGGGCACATAGGCCGTACCTCCAAATCCCGGGGGGACGACTTTCAAGGAGATTCACCCCTAAACCATCTAGGCAGGCCTGATGCATCATAGGGATCCTTAGGGATCCTGTGGTGCATTCTTGGGGCCCTGCTTGACGTTTCTTCAGCCTAGTTCGGCCCTGCCAGACATCAGCCCAACTCTACACACTGCTACAGAGGGCTCCTGATATGCCAAGCCTCTAAGACCCATCCCCAGGCAATGGTGGTGGTCCCTGGGAGGCGAGCCCTGGCTCAGAGCTTGCCCTGGTGCCTCGCGTTTGGTGCATGCGCATTCTCGTGGTTGGCTCGTGAGCGCTGCAAAGTCAGGGCTGTCAGGCTGCAGCCCCAGGAAAATGCTAGAGATGGACCCAGCGGTGGCTTGGGGAAGGCGGCTGCTTGCGACAAGCAGCGCAGGACCCTAAGAGTCCTGACCTCAGGACTTCCTTGAGCCGACTTTGTGTTCGGATCCCGATGGAGGAGGAGGCGCTTCAGACCGTGATGTGGGCACTCGGGACTGCTCTTCTGCTGTGATTCCGGATTGGAAGGTATGGGCAGAAATCGGGTCCCATGGGGCTGGTTATTCAGTCTGGTGAGGTGTGAAGGGGGTCGCTGGGGCACAGAAACAGCTGAGACCCACAGGGGAGGGAGTCAGCTGAAAATTCCCCGTTTCATGAGCTCACTGCCTGCCTTCGACCTGGGCCTCCCAGGGCACTGTCCTGGTCTCAAAGCTCAGGGAATCCTGCTGCTCAGCACTGCTGTCCTAAAAAGGCAGGAACGATTTTCCGTTTTGGCTGGGTGAAGGAAAGACACCTTGAGAAGTACCTACTCAATGGAGGGGTGGGGGTGAAGGGTACTTTGCAGAAACCTCTTGCCTCCTCCAGTAGGCCTCCCTGAATGGGCTTGTTCTCCGGCACAGGCCCTCTCCTGGTTCCCAGGTGTGATTTGCTTCTCCTTGGCTTTCTTCGGAAGGTCCCCACAGCCCCCTGAGCGCATGCCAGGACATCACTGTCAATCTCCACATCACCCCAAACGACCTTGGAGATACACGCTCACTACATCTGCTTATAGGGGACGCCAGTGCCACGTGTGGTCGCATTTGCTCCACCTCAAACTCACCCCTGGCCCTGTTGGCACTGGTCCCGGAAAGCAGTGTCGGGATACAGGAGCCCCTGGATTTTGGAAACCAGAGAAGGTCATTGCTCTGTCCAAGGAGAAGGGAGGCAGTGGGCTGATGAATAAATGAACTTTCAGCTGACACCACGGCTTGAGGCCCGTGGGACGGTTCTGTGCCCCAGAGAGGCCCTCCCCACCTCACCAGATTGTAACCCCATTCCTGCTCAACGGGTGGGATCCAAAATCAGATCCAAATGAGATTCCGGAGATTCCATCCGTCCCCTGAAGCTGGGATGCCGCGCTGCTTCTCCGTGACTCCGCATGCGGTTTCTTCATCCTGGTCGGCGACCTCCTCAAATCCGGGCATCCGGAGACAATCATGTCGACCACGTTGAGAGGTCAGGAAAAGCTCTGACACGGATGCACTGCCACGGAGTGATTGTGACCGGCAAGCCTCAGGGACCCATTCCCCAGACGATGGAGGGGGTCATTAAGACGCGAGAACCTGCTCACACCACGAGCATGCACATTGGCAAGGCCGACAGGCGCTTGGTTCCTGTAATCCCGTCAGTGGCCCCTTTAAAAAATAGTGACCGGGGACTGCTGTGGATGAAGTGACAGGCAGTGAGAGGCGAGTAGGGCGCATTAGCCAGGTCTACATGGGCCCAGAGCCTAAACGTCAGGCTGCGACCCCTTTAAAAAATGTGCTTAAGTGTGGTGTGGTCGTCTTGATCTTGGACAAGAGGCCTATCAGGATGGGGAGGAGAATTCAACTCCTGCGGGACCCACGATGCTCCCCACGTTGCCGAGGCTTTCACAAAACGCAAAGTGGACCCACAGGGAAAACTGACAACGGGCCACAAGACCCAGGAAAAGACGCAAAAAGAGGCTCAACAAAGACAGGCTTACAAGAAAGAAACAGCATTCCGGTGCACAAGACATTTTCGTCCCAACACACACACACGCAAACGGGCGCACAGACAAAGAAAGTAAGAAAGAGACAGAAACAGAGAGAGACAGAGATGGAAGAGAGAATGGGAGAGACACACATACACAGACATACAGCAGCAGCACAGAAGCACACACCCCCGGGCAACCCCTGAGGCTGCGGGGTCCTGCTCTCCAGGAGAACGACTCTCGGGCGAGAGAGCAGCCCACAGGCACACAGGCAGACCTGTCCTGGAGGTCGGGGGAGGGGGGGCACGACTTTTTGGGAGACTCACTCGAACGCCTTCCCGGCAGGCCTGAAGCTGGGATGTCGAGCTGCTTCCCCCAGACTCCGCCTGTGGCTTCATCATCCTGGTTGGACCTCCACCACTCCTGGCATCCGGAGGCCATCCTGTTGACACCCTGGAGAGGTCAGGCCGGAGCCTCAGGACCCCGACACCCAAGCACTGCAACGGAGGGCTCCTGCTTTGCCAAGGCTCAGGGACTGGTTTCTTAGGCAACCATGGGAATCACTGTGACGGGAGAATCCGCTCGCGCATGCGCATTGGCTAGGCCGACTCCGCGCTCGGCTCCTGGAAGTCAGGCTGCGGCCCCTTTAAATAATGGCAGCGGCGCGGCGGCAGGAGGGCAGCTGGATCCAAGGTCGAGGAGGGGACTTCGTGAGAGAGGCGGCTGTGGGCGCCCCAAGGCTGGACCCCCAGGAGTCCTGTCCTCAGGATCTCCTTGAGCCGACTTCTACCGGGGGAGGAAGAGCTTCGGGGCGCCTGCTAGGTCTCAGGACTCCTCTTCAGATCCGATTTTGGATCTCACCAAGTAAGCAGGGATGGGCTCACCTCATCTGGTGAGGCGGGCAGGGCCTCGCTGGGGCACAGAAAGATCCATGAGCCTCAAGGCGTGGTGTCAGCTGAAAATTCACTGACACATGAGCCCTCTGCCTCCCTCGCCCCTGGGAGGAGCAGTGGCCTGTTCCGCTTCCAAAGCCCTGGGGCTCCTGCAAGAAGACACCGCTTTCTAGTACACGTGCAAACAGGAACAGGGGCGACTCCGAGGTGGAGCCAATGCGACCACACGTGGCACTGGCGCCCCCCAGAGCAGATGGGTGAGTGTGTGTCACCGAGACCATATGGGGCGATGGCGAGACGAACAATGGTGTCCAGGCATGTGCCCGGTGGAAGGGGGGCACAGGTGACCTCCCTAACAACGTCAAGGAAAAGCAAAGCACACCTGGGAACCAGGAGAGGGCCTGTGCGTGAATCCAAGCCATATTTTGCTACCCCTGCTGGAAGAGCGGAGAGGTTTCTGCAAAGTTCACTTCACCCCCCACCCCTCCAATGCCTAGGTAGCCCCGACACAACCTCCCATGCACCCAGCCCCAGCCCAATCCCTTTGGCTCCCTGACATTCATGGCAGCCAGAATATTCAGTTCTGGGAGGCAGTCCACCCAGGAGCTCAGAAGAGGATGTCCCTCCAGAATGAAACATGAAGTGAAGAGGAAATGCGACACCGCCTTTCCTAGAAGCCAAGGCCAGCCATGGTTGCCTACCACTCATTCTAGGCCAACCACGCAGCCATCCCATGAAATGTGGAGACCAAGGGAGCTTCCCTGTCTGAGACAGGTATGGAAGCCCAGAGCTCCAGGATCATCAAACCTGCCCAATCCACCAGAAACGGGTTTGGAGAGAGAAACGATCATGACACGGATCACCACTTTCTCCCTCTTGGACTGGGAAGTGATCTTTGTTGAAGACATTGAACCAGACCAAGAAGCATCTAGGCCCCTCAGAAACAGGGCAGACAGAGCAAGAGGGAGGACAGAGCAGAGGCCAGAGCTCAGGCAAGATACAGCACAGTGCCACTGCCACGGGCTGAGGGGAGGAGTGCCAAATGGGTGACTTGTCCAGAGAGGCCAGGGGTTTTTGCCATGTCCCGTTCCCAGCTTCTTCTTGAAGATTGTGTCGTGGTGTGGCTTCATTTTTCAGAGAAGAGCCGTGAGGAGATAGAACTATCTTCTTTGATGTTTGTCTGCTCCCCTCCTGCAGGACAGTGAGCTCCTGTGAGGCTTCTGTCCTTGGCTGGAGTGTGGTCGTCTGGATCCTAGAAAAGAGGCCGCTCAGGATGGAGATGAGATTTCAGTTCCTCCAGGACCGACGCCTCTCCTCACGTCGTCCAGGGCTTTAGGAACCCAAAGTGGAACCGCTGCGAAACCAATTGACAACCGGCAACATGTCCCAGGTAGAGACACAGCAAGAGGCGCACCAAAGACAGGCCGACATGAAAGAAATCACTTTTTGACGCACAGGGCAGATTCATTCAACACACACACGCACACCGGCACACACACAGACAGAGAGAGAGAGAGAGAAACAGAGTGACAGAGAGAGAAGAGAGAATGGGAGACACACACACAGACATAGAGCAGTGGCACAGAAACACATAGCCCCAGGCAACCCCTGAGGCTGCGGGGTTCTGCTCTTTGCGAGAACGATTCTCAAGTGAGAGAGCAGCCCACAGGCACACAAGCAGACATGTCGTCGAGATCACGGAGGGCATGACTTCTGGGGAGACTCACTTGAACACCGTCCGGGCAGGTTAGAGGCTGGGATGCCACGCTGCTTCTCCCGGACTCCACCTGTGGTTTCCTCATCCTGGTCGGCCCTCCGCAACTCCTGGCATCCAGAGACGGTCCTGTCGACCCCCTGGAGAGGTCAGGCCGGAGTCTCGGAGCCCGGATACCCAAGCACTGCCGCGGAGGGCTCCTGCTTTGCCAAGCCTTAGGGACTGGTTTCTCAGGCAACTGTGGGAATCACTGTGATGGGATAATCCGCTCGCGCCTCGGGCATGCACATGGCCTAGGCCGACTCGCGCTTCGCTCCTGGAACTCAGGCTGAGGCCCCCTTAAACAGTGGCGGCGGCAGTAGGGGCTCCTGCTGCAGCGCGGTGGCGGCTGGATCCGGGATCAAGTAGGGGGCGGCGAGGGAGGAGGGGCTGCGGGCGCCCTAGGGCCGGACTCGCAGGAGTCCTGTCCTCAGGGCCTCCTTAAGCCGACTTCCACCAGTGGAAGAGGAGGTTCAGGGCGCCTGCTGGGGTCTCAGTACTCCTCTTCAGATCCGATTTTGGATCCCACCAGGTGACCAGGGATGGGCTCACCTCATCTGGTGAGGCAGGCAGGGCCTCGCTGGGGCACAGAAAGATACCATGGGCCTCAAGGCATGGTGTCAGCTGAAAATTCACTGAAACATGAGCCCTCTGCTTCCCTCCTCCCTGGGAGGTGCAGTGGCCTGCCCCGCTTGCCAGAGCCCTGGGGCTGCTGGGTGCTGCCACCGCTTTCCAGGACACATGCAAACAGGAACGGGGCGAGTCCGAGGTGGAGCCAATGTGACCAAACGTGGCACTGGCGTCCCCCAGAGCAGATGGGGTGAGTGTGTGTCACCGAGGCCATATGGGGCGATGGCGAGACGAACACTGGTGTCCAGGCATGTGCCAGTGGAAGGGGGGCACAGGTTACCTCCCCAACAATGACAAGGAAAGCAAAGCACAGCTGGGAACCAGAAGAGGCCCTGTGCCTGAGTCCAAGCCACATTTTGGGGAGCCTGCTGGAGGAGCCGAGAGGTTTCTGTAAAGTTCACCCCACCCCCATCTCTCCACCGCCCAGGTAGCCCTAACGCAACCTCCCATGCACCCAGCCCCAGCCCAGTCCCTTTGGCTCCTTGACATTCGTGGCAGCCAAAAGATTCAGTTCTGGGAGGCAGTCCACCCAGGAGCAGAGGAAGCAGATGTCCCTTAAGAATGAGACAGGAAGTGCAGAGGAAATGTGACACCGCCTCTCCTAGAAGCCAAGGCCAGCCACGGTCGCCTACCGTTCATTCTAGGGAAACTACGCAGCCATCAGGTGAAACATGGAGACCAAGGGAGCTTCCCTGTCTGAGACAGGTATGGATGCCCAGAGCTCCAGGATCTTCACACTTGCCCAATCCACCAGAAACAGGTTTGCAGAGGGAAACAGTCATGACACGGATCTCCTTGAGGTTTATCCGTGATGGACTGGAAAGTGTTCTTTGTTGAAGACATTGAGCCAGACCAAGAAGCATCTACGCCCCTCAGAAACGGGAGACACAGCAAGAGGGAGGACAGAGCAGAGGCCAGAGCCCAGGCAGGATACAGCACAGTGCCACCGCAACGGGCACCCGGGGAGGAGTGCCAAACGGGTGACTTGTCCAGAAAGGCCAGTGTGCCAGTGACAGGGATCCTTGCCATGTTCTGTTCTGGCTTCTTCTTTAAGCCTGTGTCGTGGTGTGGCTTCATTTGTCAGAGAAGAGTCTCGCGGACTTACAACCGTCGTCTTTGACGTTGGTCTGCTCCCCTCCCGCAGGACAGTGAGCTCTTGTGATGCTTTTGTCCTTGGCTGGGGTGTGGTCTTGATCCTAGAAAAGCTGCCGCTCAGGCTGGGGATGAGATTTCAATTCCTCTGGGTCCGAAGCATCTCCTCATGTCCCCGAGGTCTTCACAAACCCAAAGTGGAACCACCGGGAAAACGACTGACAACGCGCCACATGACCCAGGCAGAGACGCAGAAAGAGGCTCACCAAAGACAGGCCGACATGCGAGAAATGCCCTTTGGCGCACAGGGCACATTCATCACAACACACTCACACGGGCACACACACAGAGAAAGAGAGAGAGAGAAACAGAGAGAAGAAAGTGAGACACACACACACACTACACACACACACAGCAGTGGCACAGAAACACACACCCCCAGGCAACTCCTGAGGCTGCGGGGTTCTGCTCTCCACGAGAACGACCCTCGGGTGAAAGAGTAGCCTACGGGCACACAGGCAGACCTGTCGTGGAGTTGACAGGGGCACGACTTTTGGGGAGACTCACTCGAACGCCTTCCCGGCAGGCCTGAAGCTGGGATGTCGAGCTGCTTCCCCCAGACTCCGCCTGTGGCTTCATCATCCTGGTTGGACCTCCACCACTCCTGGCATCCGGAGGCCATCCTGTTGACACCCTGGAGAGGTCAGGCCGGAGCCTCAGGACCCCGACACCCAAGCACTGCAACGGAGGGCTCCTGCTTTGCCAAGGCTCAGGGACTGGTTTCTTAGGCAACCATGGGAATCACTGTGACGGGAGAATCCGCTCGCGCATGCGCATTGGCTAGGCCGACTCCGCGCTCGGCTCCTGGAAGTCAGGCTGCGGCCCCTTTAAATAATGGCAGCGGCGCGGCGGCAGGAGGGCAGCTGGATCCAAGGGCGAGGAGGGGACTTCGTGAGAGAGGCGGCTGTGGGCGCCCCAAGGCTGGACCCCCAGGAGTCCTGTCCTCAGGATCTCCTTGAGCCGACTTCTACCGGGGGAGGAAGAGCTTCGGGGCGCCTGCTAGGTCTCAGGACTCCTCTTCAGATCCGATTTTGGATCTCACCAAGTAAGCAGGGATGGGCTCACCTCATCTGGTGAGGCGGGCAGGGCCTCGCTGGGGCACAGAAAGATCCATGAGCCTCAAGGCGTGGTGTCAGCTGAAAATTCACTGACACATGAGCCCTCTGCCTCCCTCGCCCCTGGGAGGAGCAGTGGCCTGTTCCGCTTCCAAAGCCCTGGGGCTCCTGCAAGAAGACACCGCTTTCTAGTACACGTGCAAACAGGAACAGGGGCGACTCCGAGGTGGAGCCAATGCGACCACACGTGGCACTGGCGCCCCCCAGAGCAGATGGGTGAGTGTGTGTCACCGAGACCATATGGGGCGATGGCGAGACGAACAATGGTGTCCAGGCATGTGCCCGGTGGAAGGGGGGCACAGGTGACCTCCCTAACAACGTCAAGGAAAAGCAAAGCACACCTGGGAACCAGGAGAGGGCCTGTGCGTGAATCCAAGCCATATTTTGCTACCCCTGCTGGAAGAGCGGAGAGGTTTCTGCAAAGTTCACTTCACCCCCCACCCCTCCAATGCCTAGGTAGCCCCGACACAACCTCCCATGCACCCAGCCCCAGCCCAATCCCTTTGGCTCCCTGACATTCATGGCAGCCAGAATATTCAGTTCTGGGAGGCAGTCCACCCAGGAGCTCAGAAGAGGATGTCCCTCCAGAATGAAACATGAAGTGAAGAGGAAATGCGACACCGCCTTTCCTAGAAGCCAAGGCCAGCCATGGTTGCCTACCACTCATTCTAGGCCAACCACGCAGCCATCCCATGAAATGTGGAGACCAAGGGAGCTTCCCTGTCTGAGACAGGTATGGAAGCCCAGAGCTCCAGGATCATCAAACCTGCCCAATCCACCAGAAACGGGTTTGGAGAGAGAAACGATCATGACACGGATCACCACTTTCTCCCTCTTGGACTGGGAAGTGATCTTTGTTGAAGACATTGAACCAGACCAAGAAGCATCTAGGCCCCTCAGAAACAGGGCAGACAGAGCAAGAGGGAGGACAGAGCAGAGGCCAGAGCTCAGGCAAGATACAGCACAGTGCCACTGCCACGGGCTGAGGGGAGGAGTGCCAAATGGGTGACTTGTCCAGAGAGGCCAGGGGTTTTTGCCATGTCCCGTTCCCAGCTTCTTCTTGAAGATTGTGTCGTGGTGTGGCTTCATTTTTCAGAGAAGAGCCGTGAGGAGATAGAACTATCTTCTTTGATGTTTGTCTGCTCCCCTCCTGCAGGACAGTGAGCTCCTGTGAGGCTTCTGTCCTTGGCTGGAGTGTGGTCGTCTGGATCCTAGAAAAGAGGCCGCTCAGGATGGAGATGAGATTTCAGTTCCTCCAGGACCGACGCCTCTCCTCACGTCGTCCAGGGCTTTAGGAACCCAAAGTGGAACCGCTGCGAAACCAATTGACAACCGGCAACATGTCCCAGGTAGAGACACAGCAAGAGGCGCACCAAAGACAGGCCGACATGAAAGAAATCACTTTTTGACGCACAGGGCAGATTCATTCAACACACACACGCACACCGGCACACACACAGACAGAGAGAGAGAGAGAGAAACAGAGTGACAGAGAGAGAAGAGAGAATGGGAGACACACACACAGACATAGAGCAGTGGCACAGAAACACATAGCCCCAGGCAACCCCTGAGGCTGCGGGGTTCTGCTCTTTGCGAGAACGATTCTCAAGTGAGAGAGCAGCCCACAGGCACACAAGCAGACATGTCGTCGAGATCACGGAGGGCATGACTTCTGGGGAGACTCACTTGAACACCGTCCGGGCAGGTTAGAGGCTGGGATGCCACGCTGCTTCTCCCGGACTCCACCTGTGGTTTCCTCATCCTGGTCGGCCCTCCGCAACTCCTGGCATCCAGAGACGGTCCTGTCGACCCCCTGGAGAGGTCAGGCCGGAGTCTCGGAGCCCGGATACCCAAGCACTGCCGCGGAGGGCTCCTGCTTTGCCAAGCCTTAGGGACTGGTTTCTCAGGCAACTGTGGGAATCACTGTGATGGGATAATCCGCTCGCGCCTCGGGCATGCACATGGCCTAGGCCGACTCGCGCTTCGCTCCTGGAACTCAGGCTGAGGCCCCCTTAAACAGTGGCGGCGGCAGTAGGGGCTCCTGCTGCAGCGCGGTGGCGGCTGGATCCGGGATCAAGTAGGGGGCGGCGAGGGAGGAGGGGCTGCGGGCGCCCTAGGGCCGGACTCGCAGGAGTCCTGTCCTCAGGGCCTCCTTAAGCCGACTTCCACCAGTGGAAGAGGAGGTTCAGGGCGCCTGCTGGGGTCTCAGTACTCCTCTTCAGATCCGATTTTGGATCCCACCAGGTGACCAGGGATGGGCTCACCTCATCTGGTGAGGCAGGCAGGGCCTCGCTGGGGCACAGAAAGATACCATGGGCCTCAAGGCATGGTGTCAGCTGAAAATTCACTGAAACATGAGCCCTCTGCTTCCCTCCTCCCTGGGAGGTGCAGTGGCCTGCCCCGCTTGCCAGAGCCCTGGGGCTGCTGGGTGCTGCCACCGCTTTCCAGGACACATGCAAACAGGAACGGGGCGAGTCCGAGGTGGAGCCAATGTGACCAAACGTGGCACTGGCGTCCCCCAGAGCAGATGGGGTGAGTGTGTGTCACCGAGGCCATATGGGGCGATGGCGAGACGAACACTGGTGTCCAGGCATGTGCCAGTGGAAGGGGGGCACAGGTTACCTCCCCAACAATGACAAGGAAAGCAAAGCACAGCTGGGAACCAGAAGAGGCCCTGTGCCTGAGTCCAAGCCACATTTTGGGGAGCCTGCTGGAGGAGCCGAGAGGTTTCTGTAAAGTTCACCCCACCCCCATCTCTCCACCGCCCAGGTAGCCCTAACGCAACCTCCCATGCACCCAGCCCCAGCCCAGTCCCTTTGGCTCCTTGACATTCGTGGCAGCCAAAAGATTCAGTTCTGGGAGGCAGTCCACCCAGGAGCAGAGGAAGCAGATGTCCCTTAAGAATGAGACAGGAAGTGCAGAGGAAATGTGACACCGCCTCTCCTAGAAGCCAAGGCCAGCCACGGTCGCCTACCGTTCATTCTAGGGAAACTACGCAGCCATCAGGTGAAACATGGAGACCAAGGGAGCTTCCCTGTCTGAGACAGGTATGGATGCCCAGAGCTCCAGGATCTTCACACTTGCCCAATCCACCAGAAACAGGTTTGCAGAGGGAAACAGTCATGACACGGATCTCCTTGAGGTTTATCCGTGATGGACTGGAAAGTGTTCTTTGTTGAAGACATTGAGCCAGACCAAGAAGCATCTACGCCCCTCAGAAACGGGAGACACAGCAAGAGGGAGGACAGAGCAGAGGCCAGAGCCCAGGCAGGATACAGCACAGTGCCACCGCAACGGGCACCCGGGGAGGAGTGCCAAACGGGTGACTTGTCCAGAAAGGCCAGTGTGCCAGTGACAGGGATCCTTGCCATGTTCTGTTCTGGCTTCTTCTTTAAGCCTGTGTCGTGGTGTGGCTTCATTTGTCAGAGAAGAGTCTCGCGGACTTACAACCGTCGTCTTTGACGTTGGTCTGCTCCCCTCCCGCAGGACAGTGAGCTCTTGTGATGCTTTTGTCCTTGGCTGGGGTGTGGTCTTGATCCTAGAAAAGCTGCCGCTCAGGCTGGGGATGAGATTTCAATTCCTCTGGGTCCGAAGCATCTCCTCATGTCCCCGAGGTCTTCACAAACCCAAAGTGGAACCACCGGGAAAACGACTGACAACGCGCCACATGACCCAGGCAGAGACGCAGAAAGAGGCTCACCAAAGACAGGCCGACATGCGAGAAATGCCCTTTGGCGCACAGGGCACATTCATCACAACACACTCACACGGGCACACACACAGAGAAAGAGAGAGAGAGAAACAGAGAGAAGAAAGTGAGACACACACACACACTACACACACACACAGCAGTGGCACAGAAACACACACCCCCAGGCAACTCCTGAGGCTGCGGGGTTCTGCTCTCCACGAGAACGACCCTCGGGTGAAAGAGTAGCCTACGGGCACACAGACAGACCTGTCGTGGAGTTGACAGGGGCACGACTTTTGGGGAGACTCACCCGCACACCGTCCGGGCAGGCCTGAGGCAGGGATGCCATGCTGCTTCCCCCAGACTCCTCCTGTGGTTTCTTCAT
Source organism: Nomascus leucogenys (assembly GCF_006542625.1). Taxonomy (NCBI): domain Eukaryota; kingdom Metazoa; phylum Chordata; class Mammalia; order Primates; family Hylobatidae; genus Nomascus; species Nomascus leucogenys. The sequence goes on along the minus strand of NC_044391.1, from coordinate 45,618,991 downwards.
CCTGCTCTCCCCTCTGCGACTCCTGGCATTCGGAGAACGTCCTGTCGACCTCCTGGAGAGGTGAGGCCGGAGTCTCGGAGCCTCGGAGCCTCGAAGCCTCGACACCGACGCACTGCCGCGGAGGGCTCCTGCTTTTTCAAGGGACTGGTTTCTCAGGCAACCGTGGGGGTCATTGTGAACGGGGAAACAGCTGGCGCCTCGCGCATGCGCATTGGCTTGCCCGGCCAGGGTTCTGCTCCAGGAAGTCAGGCAGAGGCTTCTTTAAACAGTGGTGGCGCTCGGCGGCCTCCGGGTTGGGGGAGGGGGTGTACTTGCTGCAGCCACGGCGGCGGCTATAGCGGGAGTCGAGTAGGAAGGCGCCATGGAAGAGAAGACTGCGGGCGACCCAGAGCCGGACCCCCAGGAGTCCTGTCCTCACGACCTCCTTGAGTCGACTTCTGCCGGTGGAGAAGGAGGTTCAAGGCGCAGGCTCGGGTCTCCGCCAGGGGTAAAAGCAACTCAATCTTGGATGCTAATCCACCATGTTGACTCTTGATTAGCCCCAGTTCCAGGAACACCTTAAATGTACTTTCATGTACTTACCTTAAATTCTTCCCCTTAGGTCAAACAACCTTGATGTTTGCTCACGAACCATACTTATTATAGTCCTGCCCTTATGCAAATTCCCTATGGTATATAAAGCCAGGAACTTTGCGGTAATGGTGCAGGGATCCACCATCTTGCAGCTGCATGGGACATGACTTCTGTTCCTAGTCTTTATTAAATGGTTCTAAGATGCTGGGTGTGGTGGCTCACGCTCATCCCAGCACTTTGGGAGGCCGAGATGGGCGGATCACCTGAGAGCAGGAGTTGGAGACCAGCCTGGCCAACATGGTGAAAACCCATCTCTACTAAAAATTCAAAAATTAACCAGGCATGGTGGCACATGCCTATAATCCCAGTGGCTCGAGAGGCTGAATTCAGCAGGAGAATCACTTACCCGAGATGGCACCACTGCACTCCAGCCTGGGCGACAGAGTGAGACTATCTCAAACAAATAACAACAACAACAAAAACCCAAACCAAACAAAAAAAGTTTCCGAGAAACTAGATTTTTCAGCCTCTTTCTTTGGCCCCTCAGCTTCCTCGGCGTTTGGGGTTTGCTTAAAACTGCTCACTGTGGAAGTTTGCAGCATCCAGGCCCTCAAACACTAGGTGATGAGCAGTGGGTAGCAGTAGCCCTGACACTTTTCCTTGAACAGTACAGTGGTGGATCTAAGCCTCTCTGCTTACAACTTTTTTCTAGGTTGTAAAGCCCACAAGCTTTCTTGGCTCTACTGAACATTCTTCAAATTACAAAAATCCTTTATTAAATCCTGAGTGCTTAAAATATATAGTTTTTTTTTATTTACAACTGTTTTTCTCTAATAAAGGGACTTCACTGAATAAATTGTATAAAAACGCAACACAGGCCGGGCGCGATGTCTCATGCCTGTAATCCCAGCGCTTTGGGAGGCCGAGGCGAGTGGTTTATGAAGTCAGGAGATCAAGAACATCCTGGCTAACACGGTGAAACCCCGTCTCTACTAAAAATACAAAAAATTAGCCGGGCGTGGTGGCAGGCGCCTGTAGTCCCCGCTACTCGGGAGGCTGAGGCAGAAGAATGGCGTGAACCCAGGAGGCGGAGCTTGCAGTGAGCCGAGATCGCGCAACTGCACTCCAGCCTGGGTGACAGAGCGAGACTCCGTCTCATAAAAAATAAAAAATTTAAAAAAAAAGGGAAAACATGAGAGGCCAAGAAGCAACGTTGTTGAATGAGCAGTGGCAACCCAGATGTATTGTAATAGGATGCTAGAAGGAAATTATAGATGGAATGATGGAGAAGTAAGCAAAACGTTAGCATTTGAGAATTTTCTTCTTTTTTTTTTTTAAGAGACGGAGTCTCACTCTGTTGCCCAGACGGGAGTGCAGTGGCGCGATCTCGGCTCACTGAAACCTCCGCCTTCCGGGTTCAAGCAATTCTCCTGTCTCCCAAGTAGCTGGGAATACAGGCCCACGCCGCCAGGCCTGGCTAATTTTTTTTTGTATTTTAGTAGAGATGGGGTTTCACCGTGTTGTCCAGGCCGGTTTCGAACTCCTGGGCTCAGGCAATCCACCTGCTTCAGCCTCCAAAGTGCTAGGATTATAGGCATGAGCCACCGCGCCCATTCGAGAATTTTCTAGTATTGAAGAAAGGCATGACTCCCCAGGTGGCACAATAAAAACCAATTATATTCTGGACTGACTTCTGGAATGGTTAAGTGAGGAGTTTATGAAATCCTCTCCCCTAAAAGCAATGATAAAAGTGTACAAAATTGTCAAAAACCACTATTCAAAAACGCTGGAAGCTGATCAAGAGCATGGACATAATTAAGAAGCATTTGTTGAAAACAAGTCTACTGACTCTTGGAAAGAACAGGGGGATCTATGGTATTTTAGCCAGGTGCTGTTCCCATCCTGCCCGCCCCTCCCCTCAAGTCTACCTTCAGGACTGGCAGTTCGACGGTACTATCAGAGGGGGCAGAATGGAGTTAGTAGCAGATATGAAAAAAATGCATGCCCTGAGTACTGCTGAAAACAATGGAGAGCTCAGTGACGAACAATCAGGGAATTCTAATAATAGCCTGAGCTCCATACCGGTTAGGGTAATTAACAAAATGGCAGACCAGACAGTTACAGGAAGAACCATGGAATGAGACAGCAATAGAAGGCCTTGCTAAGATCCCACAGGTTCCTAGAGGTCTGGAAGGCTGTGCACATGCACACAGCTGTGGCTGCTCAGGAGAAAACCAAAAGAGGCCTGGCGTGGTGGCTCACACCTGTAATTCTAGCACTTTGGGAAGCCGAGGCAGGAGGATTGTTTGAGCCCAGGAGTTGGAGATCAGCCTGCACAACATGATGAAACCCTGTCTCTACAAAAAATTAATTAGCCAGCCGGGCGCGGTGGCTCAAGCCTGTAATCCCAGCACTTTGGGAGGCCGAGGCGGGCGGATCACGAGGTCAGGAGATCGAGACCATCCTGGCTAACACGGTGAAACCCCGTCTCTACTAAAAATACAAAAAATTAGCCGGGTGTGTTGGCGGGCGCCTGTAGTCCCAGCTACTCGGGAGGCTGAGGCAGGAGAATGGCATGAACCCGGGAGGTGGAGCTTGCAGTGAGCCGAGATCGTGCCACTGCACTCCAGCCTGGGGGACAGAGCAAGACTCCGTCTCAAAAAAAAAAAAAAAAAATTAATTAGCTGGGCATGGTGGTGTCTGCTTGTAGTTCCAGCTACTCAGGAGGCTGAGGTGGGAGGATCACTTGAGCCTGGGAGGTCGAGGCTTCAGTGAGCTGTGATTGCACCACTGCACTCCAACCTGGATGACAGAGTGAGACCCTGTCCCAAAAAAGTCCCCAAAACAAAAATTAACAAACAGAAAACACGGGATACTTAACTTTTACTTAGGGGCTCCTATAAAAATACTTATATACATATACATATAATCACCTTTAAGGTGATTAAAAATCTAACATGAACAAAACAAATCAACAGATATAAAAAGCTCCATATGTTTTCAAAGACAAGTTCTATCTCTTTTTTAAGGAACTGATATGACATATCAAATCTGGAAAATATAATACCGAAGGAAATTAGAATATAATCTCATATATAAATATAGATGCAAACTTTTTTTTTTTGAGAAGGAGTCTTGCTCTGTCGCCCAGGCTGGAGTGCAGTGGCACAATCTGGGCTCACTGTTACCTCCGCCTCCTGGGTTCAAGCGATTCTCTTGCCTCCCAAGTAGCTGGGACTACAGGCGCCCACCATGACGCCTAGCTAATTTTTATATTTTTAGTAGAGACAGGGTTTCGCCATGTTGGCCAGGCTGGTCTTGAACTCTTGACCTCAGGTAATCTGCCTGCCTCGGCCTCCCAAAGTGCTGGGATTACATAGGCATGAGCCACCGTGCCCAGCCAGATGCCTCTAAGACCTTCTAAGGAAAGGAATAGTAGCCAAAGAGAAAGGGCCAGAGCAGACTTTTCTATGAAAAAGTGATCAGATACTGGCCCTTGCCCTCTAAAGGATATACTGCACTGACCGAAAAAGTGTCCCCTTTAGGACAAAGGGCATCTGTTTTCTCTGGCCACTTTCCAAGGGATTCTAGGCTTGAGGAAGAAGAGAAGCTAGAATATTTGTTACAGCTGAGAAATGTCACTTTATTCAGTACACAGTAGCAGTTTTCCGGAGCTGAATGAAAACGAGTCTTCATCTAGCCCCACCTCAAAGTGGGGAACAAGTAAAGAGGCTTAAAATCTGTGGCCCAGACTCATTTTCCCATAGGATCCCAAAGTCCTAATATTAAGCCCAATCATAGTAAGAGTAGGAATACTGGGCAGCCTCTCAATACGGTGAGGACTGAGTTGTGGTAGGCTTTTCCAGGCAAGTTCTAGGAAGCCATACTGGGCAATGCCCTCAGGTTGGATAGTATGGACTTTGTTCTGCCCAGGGAGGGGTACCACATCCTGGAACTTGAGGGGACCCGCAGGGTCATGGGAATGACCACAAAACAGGTGGTAGAACAAGCGCTCACCATGTGCCAGCTCCTTGGTCTTCAGGGCATTTTTGTAGATGGTCTCTTGGTGTTGAAGTTCGTCTCTCTGCAGTAACTCTAGTAGAAGCCTCTGGATTCTGGGGGACTTAAGTTGGTACAAGTCCATGAGCTGATAGAACTGTTCCATCCAAGCAGCACTGTCTTTTGCATATCGCTGCTGCAGCATCTGCAAAACATGGTACAGTGCCACAAACGTCTCCCACAAAGGCATGTCTTCCTTCTTTTTAGAAATTGGTTGTGCCTTCTTCTCCAATTTGGGTAATTTGGGTGGCCTGCCCTTACCCTTAAAAGCCCCGAGATCCTTCTGGAACATTAGTGCTAGAGTTTGTTTGTCCACAGAGGCATGGGCACCTGTGAAAATGTCTCTTGTGGCAGGATAAAAATGTTGCATCTCCATCTCTTTGAGGGCATCAGATAACTGTTGTACCCGTGCGCTCCTGTGAGGCTCTCCCAAAAGATGCCAGTTTATAGCTTTGGGGACTTGAATCCTCGTGGTAGTTGATGGTATCACTGGAGCAGGGATGGGCAGTGCTTCCTTCTTTGCCGTTGGAAATTTGGAGCTCTCACCCTTCCTCATCAAGGCTGGGAAGTCCTTCTCAAATACCAAGGCTAGAGATTTCTTATCCACAGAGGGACAAACAGCTGCAGGAACATCCCTTGTGACTGGATAAAGGTGCTTTATCTCCTTGAGAGCAGTGGATAACTGTTTTGCCTGCTTCTTCCTGTAGGACTCAGCTAAGAGATGCCAGCTGAAAGCCTGTGGGGTCTGAGTCCTCTTGATGGCTGATGGTAATACTGGTTTGGGCATAGAGGATGGCCCCAACCACTTCTGTGTTTCTTTTCTTCTAATTGGAGGGATCTCTTTTAAGGGCACTGGACTCAAAACCTCCTTGCAAGGTTGCAATATATCAGTGTGACTTAACTCTAGGTTCTGCCTGAGATGTTTAGCAATGACCTTAAGATTGGACATACGCATCCCTTTCAAGTATCTCTTTGAAGTAAAGTCTCTGAGGATCTGACTCAGTCGATGAAAACTGTCCCTGGAAAGTTGCTTTCCTGCTTCCAGCCTTTTTAAGGCATTGTTAATCCAGTCCTCATCTGAGAAGCTTGCTTCTGAGAAGGCTGGCCTTCGGTATCTCCTACCTGGCATTTCAGGTGAAAAGGCTGGGGCTACAGCTGGAGCCTGACCCTCAGTTTCCCCCATCAGAGAATCCTGATACCCCAAGAACCACTTCCATCTTTCACCTTTGGGTCTGTGTTTAGGTTTCTGTGATTCCATGAAAGTATCAGATAATTGAAACTCTGGCCTATGGAGACCTTCTGGGACCTGAGTCTCTAAGCCTGTTTCCATGGCTTGTAAAAACATGCCCCTGGCTTTCTCCAAGAGTTCATTCTCTTCTCTTCCCAATGAACTTGTCACGGGGTGTACTCCAAGAAGTTGACTGCCTTCTCTGTCTTCAAAATCCAAGTGATCCTCTAACACTTTCAGGGGAATTCCCTCTTTTTCCTCCAGGGTTACCTGGAATGGTATTTTGGAGGGGCTCTTCAGAACTGTTGGCCACATAGCCTTGTCCATAAGTCTGGAGTATTTCCTTACATCAAGCAAGCCCTCTTTCTTAAAATGCATTTCTCCTTTAGCTGTACCCTCCCTCTCCTCAGCAAGATCCTCACCTTCAGTCACCAGCCTACATAATCTCACTTCTTCCTTTGAGAACTTTGTTTTCAATACTCTCTCCTCTTCTGAGAACATTGCCTCCGTAAGTCTGCTCTCCTTTTCCTTCTCTTCACTCAGGCTTTCCACATCCTTCTGTCTTTCCTCCTCCTCCTTCTCTTTTTCCTCCATTTCCTCTTCCTCCTCTTCTTCACTCAAGCTGTCTTCTTCCTCACTCAAGCTCTCCTCCTCCTCACTCAGGCTCTCCTCCTCCTCCTCCTCCTCATTCCAGCGCCCCCACTCCTCTTTGCTAAGGCTCTTCTCTTCCTCTTGTAGGCCCTCTTTTTTCTTACTCAGCCTCTCTTTCTCCTTAGTCAACCTCTTTTCCATTTTCCTTTTTTGAGTCGAACCCTTTTCCTTTAGCTTCTCAGCCAAGTTATCCTCCGATTCCTCTTCACTTGTACTTGCTTTCTTCTTCTTCAGACGTTTCCTTTTCTCTGTCTTGGGCAGAATCTCCTCCTCTTTCCCCTTCTTAATTAGACCTTCCTCTGTTTCCTTCTCCATCAAGCTCTTATATAAGTCCTCAAATAGTATACCTCTGAGATTATCTAATAACCACTTCATCTGAGTCTTCTCTAGTTTATGCTCCTCAACTCTCTTCAGAAGCTCCCCTATCTGCCTTTTTTCTAACAAATTTGTCTTCTGAAACTCCTTTAACATAGTCTGTACCTGGATTTTATTGAATAGTATCTTTTCCTGGACCTCCTCTAATAACTTTCGGTCCTCCTCCGACCTCTCTTTATCAGTTACCATTCTCTCTTTGGTGGCCAGTCTATCTTCTAGTTTCCTATCTTTCTGAGCCTGTTCCTTCTCTTCTTCAATTATTTCCTCCTGTTCCTTAAAAAATTGCCACCTGCGGCCATCAATTTCACTCTTTTCTATAAGGGATGATGTCTCTCCCTCAGTTATTTTTCTTTCTTCTGAAGGAACTGTAATCAATTCTCTGACTATCCCTGCCAGGATCCTAAACAGTTGATTCTCTTTCATTCTTATATTTTCTTCCCTGGAGCGAGCCTCTTTCTCTTCAGAAGCAAGCCCTTTTTCCATATCCAGTTTTCTCATTGCCTGTTTTCTTTCCTCTTCGGTCTTCTTTTTTTTCTTGGCAACATCCCTCTCCTTGGTCGTAAGGTCATAGGCCAGTTGCCTGTCTTCCTGGGACAATTTGCCCTCTCCTTTCATAATTTCTTTCTCTTCTTGGGTTATTTTTTTCTTTTTCTCAGTTATGCCAATTCCTTCCCTGGCCATTGCCTTTTCTTTCTCAGCAACATGACTCTTTTTCTTGGCCAGTTTACTGTCTTTTGGGGCCTGTCTCTTTGCCAATGCCCTTTTCTCTATTTCCTTAGCCTCTTTCTCTTTTTCCTGGAACTTTTGTTCCTCCATTTCACCAGCCTGTTCCTTCTCTTCTAGGGACAATTTCTCTTTTTTCCAGACTCGTTGTTTTTTTGGCTCTACCTCTTTCTCCTCTTTCCAGGACTGTTTCTTGTCTTTCTGACTCCATACTCTCTCTTCATGGGCCAGTTTCTCCTTTTGTAAGGCTAGTTTTTCCTGAATCCATTGTTCTTCCTCAACTGCTTTCTCATCTTTCTCAATCTGTTTCTTCTTTTTCTTAGCTTTTTTCTCTTTTCTTATGGTCTGTTTCTCTTCTTTTGGGGACCCTTTCTCGACTTCCTCTGTGATTTTTTCCTTTTCGGAGACCCGTTTTATTTTTTCTCTGGCCCATTGTTTTCTTTTCTCAGCTTCTTGCTCCATTTTTTGAGCTAATTTCTCTTCTTCTTTTGACAATTTCTCCAGTTCTCCAAACTTTTCATTGTCTTCTAGGTACAGTTTCTTTCTTTCCCAGGCTAACTGTTTGCTCTCCTCTTTTTGAGCCTGCCTCTCTGTCTGGTCTTGTTCTTCCTGTTCCCCATAAAGCACCTCTTTGCCAAACCATTTCTCTTTTTGGATTAATTTACTCTCTTGCTCTGCTATCCTCTCTGTTTCTAATGTCTGTTCTCTCTCTTTCCCAGACAGTCCTTCCTCTTCTCTAGACCAATGATCCTGAACCAGTTTCCTCAGTTCCCAGGCCTCTTTCTCCTCTTCCTCAACATGTTTCTCCTTTTCCCAGATGTGTTTCTTCCTTTCTCCAACTTGTTTCTCTATGTCTAGGATTAGTGCTTCCTTTTCCTCAGCCACTTCCTCCTCTTCTTCAGCCAGTTCCTCCTCTTCCCAACCCAGTTCCTTCTCTTCCCAGGCCAGCTCCTCCTCTTCCCCAGCCACCTCCTCCTCTTCCTTAGCCAGCTTCTCCTCTTCCCCAGCCAGCTCCTCCTCTTCCTCAGCCAGCTCCTCCTCTTCCTCAGCTAGCTCCTCCTCTTCCCCAGCCAGCTCCTCCTCTTCCTCAGCCAGCTCTTTCTCTTCCTGGGCCCTCATGCTTTCCTCCTGGGCCTGCATCTTTTCCCATTCCAACCTTTCCCTTTTCAGGATTGGCTTCTTCTTTTTCCTGATCACTTCCTTTCCTTTCCCTAGTAGTCGTCTCCTTTTTCCAGTTAGTCTTTTTTCTTCTAGGACTAACTTCTGATCTTCCATAATTAATTCCTTTTGTGGGGAAGCAGGTATTTCTTCTTCCTGGGCCATTTTTTCTTCTGGATGGGTCAGTTTCTTTTTATCTTTGGTTGGTTTCTCCTTTCTCTGCATTTTTTCCTCTGGCTCTGTCAGTTTCCTTTCTTCCTTAGCTATTTTCCCTTCTTGCTTGGCTAGTTTCCTCATTTTTCTTTTAAATTTCCTTTTCTCTAAGACTAAGCGATCTGCTGGGAATACAGCTTTCTTTTTCTTTTCTTCTTGAGAAAATTCCTCATCTTCCTTTAACACTTTTTTATCCTCTCGTTCTGTCAATACTGCTGTCCTTTTGTCCTTGACAGCCCCTTTAATGACTTTTTTTGTTATGGTGGGTGTTTCTTCCAATACTCTGCCATCTAATTCTAATGAGACTGAGCTTGAATCCTTTAAAAGGGGGCATATCTCTTGGAAGAGAGTCCAGCTGGGCTGTCGGTCAGCAAGTATCACCCTAGCCAGGCCTACCAATTCTTTGCCCAAATCCCTTAACATTCCTGGATGGGAACTTGCTATCCTTGAAGTGACAAGAGAACAAATGCCATCCCTCCAAGATCTGGTGTCTGGTCTACCTGCACGTCCAGGAGTCCCAGCCAAACCCCGGCTCTTCTTCTTTTCACTTTTCTTCCTTTTACCTTCTTCTTGCTCATCAATTTTTATGATGTCTTCCTTCAGTTCTTCTGTAGTCACCTCTGAAATATCCTTCAAATCTTTTTTCTCTTTCCACTGCACATCTGCTATTCTGCCTTTTCTCATTGCCTTTTTCCAAAGCCTTTTAATGTGTTCTTTTCTTTCCAGCTTAGAGATCACGTCTCCGTAATCTTTCATGCTACCTTGATCTATGGCTTCCATGGTGTCTGTGGCCTCCAGGGTTTCTGTGGCCTCCATGGCCTCTATAGCTTGTAAAATGACCTCCTCCTCTGTTTCAGCATAATCCTGGGATTTGACTGTGCTTAAAGAACCCAGTGGTAGCTCTGGCTCTAAGGTAACATGTTGGGTTTCAACTTGCTCTGACTTCCCGGCCTCTCTTTGTTCACCTGCATCTTCTGAAGGCATCAACACGGAACTAGACTTTTCCAGTTTTGTCTTTCTGTGCTTCCTGGCAACTCTCAGGTCCTTTTTAACTGCAGAGATATTGGGAGAAAAACAGTTAACAGAAACACAGAGGTCTTGAGTAAGATCCTTTGTAAAATCTAATTCATTGAGCTATCATAAGAGACACAAAGCAGGGGGACTAAGGCTTTATCATATGGAAATGCTCGGTTTCATCCCACCATCCATATTCTAACGAAATAACGGCTTGGTATTTGCTGTGGGGTAGATCTTTCTCAGGAATGTCTCTTTCTGTGAATAAGATTCTCCCACTGAACTCCATTCTCACTAGTATCCTTTTATATACCTTGGCCTTACCCACCCTGCCTTTTGGGGCCCTGAGATTGGCCCCAAACATGCCCCATATATCACCCTATACATACTAAGCTTTCTGCTCCTTGCTTGAAAATGTCTCTTTCTTTTCTTTGGTTTGGTGATCTTTACAGGTTCTGACAAAGGTATGAACATGTCTTCAGAAAAGACCTTAAGTTCTTCAGACCATGGTATATCAAAAGAAAAAGTAAATGACTTTTCTCTTTGTAACAAGGTCAAGTTTTCATTTAGCTGCTGCTCCACATGAATAAGCAGGGACTGTATATCTTCAGCTTGAATATTCAGCAGTTGGCCCAGAGTGATTTCTCCGATAATTTCTTGCCTATATAAGTCAAGGGAAAAGAAGGACAGTACTAAGCTAGTGACAGAAGAAAATTCAAAAAAGAAAAAGTTACAATGGAAGAGAGGGATAAGGCTGAAGTAAAGTCTGGTTAAAGAAGAAAGAATGTGGCTGGATGCAGTGGCTAACGCCTGTAATCCCAGCGCTTTGGGAGGACAAAGCGGGTGGATCACTTGAGGTCAAGAGTTCAAGACCAGCCTGGCCAATATGGCGAAACCTCATCTCTACTAAAAATACAAAAATTAGCTGGGCATGGTGGTGGGTGCCTGTAATCCCAGCTACTCGGGAGGCTGAGGCAGGAGAATCACTGGAACCTGGGAGGCAGAGTCCGCAGTGAGCCAAGATAACATCGCTGCACTCCAGTCTGGGCGACGGAACGAGATTCCGTCTCAAAAAAGAAAGACTGAGGGATGGCAAGGAATATAGTGACACATAACTCGTTCTATTGTGCTTTGCTTTATTGTGCTTCACAGACACTGTGTTTTTTACAAATGGAAGGTCTGTGGCAACCCTGCCTAAAGCGAGCCTCTCAGCATCATTTTTCCAACAGCGTGTGCTTGCTTCTTGTCTCTGTCACATTTTGCTAATTTTCATAGTATTTCAAACTTTTTCATCATTATTATTGTATCCATTTTGGTGATATGTTATCATTGATCTTCGAAGTGACTATTGTAATTGTTTCAAGGCACCCATGTGAGCTGCACCCATGTAAGATGGTGAACTTAATCAATAAATGTTGTGTGTATTCTGACTGCTCTATTAACCAGCCATTCCCCCATCTCTTCTCCTCAGGCCTCGCTATTCCCTGGGACACAACAATATTGAACGTAGGCCAGTTAATCGCCCTACAATCTCCTCTAAGTGTTGGAGTGAAAGGAAGAGTCACATGTGTCTCACTTTAAAACAAAAGCTAGAAATGATTAAACTTAGTGAGGACAGCATGTTGAAAGTCCAGACAGGCTGGAAGCGAGGTCTCCTGTGCCAAACAGCAGGCCAAGTTGCAAATGCAAAGGAAATGTTCTTGAAGCGAATTAGAAGTACTACTCCAGTGAACACTCAATGATAAGAAAGTGAAACAGTTTTATTGCTGATGTGGAGAAAGTTTTAGTGGTCTGGATAGAAGATCAAACCAGCCACAACGTTCTGTTAAGCCTAAACCCAATCCAGAGCAAGGCCCTAATGCTCTTCAATTCTATGGAGGCTGAGAGTTGAGGAAGCTGTGGAAGAGAAGTTTGAAGCTAGCAGAGAATAATTCATGAGGTTGAAGGAAAGAAGCTGTCTCCAGAACATAAAAGTGCAAGGTGAAGCAGCAAGTGCTGATGGAGAACCTCCAGCATGTGATCCAGAAGACCTAGCTGAAATAACTGATGAGGGTGACTGCATTAAATAACAAATTTTCATTGTAGACAAAACAGCCTTCTATTCAAAGAAGATGCCATCTAGGACTTTCATGGCTAGAGAGGAGTCAATGGCCGGCTTCAAAGCTTCAAAGGACATGCCAGATCTCCTGTTAGGGGCTAATGCACCTGGTGACTTTAAGTCAAAGCCCATGTGTATTTACCATAATGAAAGTCCTAGGATCCTAAAGAATGGTGCTAAATCTACTCTGCTTGTGCTCTATAAGTAGAAGAACAAAGCCTAGATGACAGCACATCTCTTTATAGCATAGTTTACTGAAGATTTTAAGCCCAATATTGAGACCCACTGCCAAGAAAGATAGATCATTTTCAAAATATTACTGCTCACTGACAATGTGCCTCATCACCCAATAGGTGTGATGGAGATGTACAAGGAGATTAATGTGGTTTTCATGCCTATTAACACAACATCCATTCTTCAGCCAATGAATCATGGATGACTTTCAGAGGTTCAAGACTTCGGTGGAGGAAGTAACTGCTGCAGTTACTTGTGGTGGAAATAGCAAGAGAAATAGAAGTAGAGCTTGATGATGTGACTGAATTGCTGCAACCTCATGATCAAACTTGAATGGATTAAGAATCTACTCCTGTTGAAGATGCTTTGAACATTGCTGAAAAGACAAGGACATTAAAATATTACATTAATTTAGTTGATACACCAGTGGCAGGGTTTGAGAAGATTGACTCTAGTTTTGAAAGAAGTTCTATTTGAGTAAAATGCTATCAAACAGCACCACATGCTACAGAGACATCTTTCATGAAAGGGAGAGTCAACTGATGCAGCAAACTTCTTTGTCTTATTTTAATAAGATGTCATACCCACCTCAACCTTTAGCACCCACCAGTCAGCAGCCATCAATATCAAGGCAAGACCATTCATCAACAAAAAAAAATGACAACTCACTGAAGGCTCAGATGATCATTAGCAATTTTTAGCAATAAAGTATTTTTAATTAAGGTATGTGCATTGATTTTTTTTTTTAAGATGAAATTTTGCTCTCGTCACCCAGGCTGGAGTGCAGTGCTGCGATCTCAGCTCACTGCAGCCTCCGCCTCCCAGGTTCAAGTGATTCTCCTGCCTCAGCCTCCTTAGTGGCTGGGATTACAGGTGCCCAGCACCACGCCCAGCTAATTTTTATATTTTTGGTAGAGATGGGGTTTCACCATGTTGGCCAGGCTGGTCTCGAACTCCTGACCTCAGGTGATACGCCCGCCTCAGCCTCCCAAAGTGCTGGGATTACAAGTGTGAGCCACTGTGCCCGGCCTTTGCATTGATTTTTTAGATATAATGCTACTGCACACTTAATAGACTACAGTCTAGGGTAAATATAACTTTTATATGCACTGGGAAACTAAAAAATCCATGTAACTTGCTTTACTGCAGCATTCACTTTATTGCAGTGGTCCGGAACCAAACCCACAATATCTCCAAGGTATGCCTGTAGTCAGTGGGACACATGATGCTTCTTTGGTTGGGAGACTTGCGGACATGAGTCTTGAGGAATCTTGAGAAATTGAAGAAATGATGGAAAGACAGGCTAGTCAGTGGTCAGAAGGAAAGGGGTAGGTGCTGGGTAAAAGAGCAAATTGAAACAAAGAACAAAGGGGGAGGAAGAGAATTTATTTATTTTTATTTTTATTTTTTTGAGACTGAGTCTCACTGTGTTGCCCAGGTTAGAGTGCAGTGGCACGCTTGCCGCAACATCCGCCTCCCGGGTTCAAGCGATTCTTGTGCCTCAGCCTCCCGAGTAGCTGGGACTACAGGCATGCACCACTACACCCAGCTAATTTTTGTATTTTTAATAAAGACAGGGTTTCACCATGTTGGCCAGGCTGGTCTCAAACTCCTGACCTCGGGTGATCTGCCCGCCTTGGCCTCCCAAAGTGCTGGGATTACAGGTATAAGCCACCGTGCCTCGCAGGAATAGAATTTAAAAAGCGTTTTTGAAATGGGAAGAAACAGTCAGATTTTGGAGGATAGGAGATGGAAGGAACCAGAAGAGGAGAAGGTCACCATCCAACTTACTGCATTTTCTGGAGAGTTTCTTGTTTCTTCAGCAGGTGTACCAGCCTGGTCTTGGTTTGGATGCCTGTGACTCTTACCATAAGGTATAAGGCCTTAGCCCGCACATTCTCATCACTGTCCATCAATCCCATAGCCAGTGGAACAGCAAAATGATGGTTCATGAGGCCTAGCCTATCCAGTGCCTCCCAGGCTAGCTCACGGATACGTGGATTGGAATGGGCTGTATCTTGTAGGAGGCGATGGGCAGTCTTAGAAACCAACTCTGAAGATATCTGGCAAGTGGCAAAAATACGTTTAAGTACCCTAAAATATCTCTTGTATTCCTCTACAGAGCAGTAAATTGTGAGGTTGAGGATGGCCTCTATTAAATCATCCATAAGCCTTTCACTATATTTTCTTCTCATCCAATTTTGGTTTGCCATGCTTTCAAGAATATCAAGGGAAGTTCCTTTTCGCACCTTGGATTTATCCTTTTGTTGACTCCTTGAAATTTTCTCTTCTACTAGAGTCATAGATGACAAGTCCCAATTCTTAACTTGGTAGGATGAATACAGATCACAGCATAGGAAGACTGGGGTACCCTCAGGCCAAAGGCGGGCACGGATCACTGAGTTGGGGATGTAGCCATCAGGAGCAAAGGGCCATTGCTGCCCTTGACCAAAGAAGCACTGTAGCATTTGGTAGGCACTGAATCCATCCCAGCTAGCCAGCTGCAACGGAGCAGGAACCTCATGTCGGGGATGATTATACTTGGAATCAAGAGTAGAGAAATCAATATCCTTATCCTCCAAAAGAGGAAATTTGGTCTTTTGAATCACAAGGGACATGCTTCTCTCTTCTTCTACAACATGAGGCACAGTATTGTCAAAAGCAATGAACCGTTTGTTGACAAGGGTCTCTAGCCCCTGTAATTCCTGCCGCCCTTTTCCAAGGTAGACAAATCTGGGTACAAATACTGTTTCAAACATAAAGAAGAAGCTAGGAAGGAAGGGTTTAGGGACTTCTTGTATTTCATCTGCATTTTTTAGGATACGCAGGTGAACCAGCTGAGCTGGAGGTAGCAGCTTTAAGCAAGATACTATGTAGATACTCTGGTTGAAAGTCAACAACAGGTCACCTCGATTATTGGCAAAGCAGAGTGGGCCAAAATGCAGGGCTGAGTCGAACTCGGTTACAAGTCTACCGTGGAAGTCCCAGATCCGGACTGAGCCGTCAATGCCACCTGTGACAAAAAGTTTCAGGGGAAGGCAGACATCAAATGAAGTGATGTCACACTCATGCAGGCATTTTGTCTCTCTCCACACAAAGCTCTGTTTTGATTCTGAAGATGTCAGAAAGCCTTCATAGTGCCAGAGACACCAGCAGTAGCTTTCAGTGATGGCACCCACAGAACCTGGCAAGAGTATCACACGTTTTAGGGGGCAGCCACAGAGGATTTTGCCGACAGGCTGAAGGACTACCTTGTTCACCTGAAGCACGGCCTCTGTCAAGTGTATGATGTTATCCGTGCCATAGGAACAGAGCAAGGCATTTTCCTGAGGGCCTTCCAGGGTAGACAATGCCAATACTGCCCCAGAGTGAACAGTTTTCTCTATTCGGGCACAACTATAGTGGGAAAGGATTCTCACAACGCCACTCTCATGCCCACAGAACATCAATCCTCCTAGGCCTTTTTGCAGATGGGACCTCCCATAGGCCAAGCATCTTACTCTATCCTTATGGTCTGCTGAAGTGCACACAAGATACTTGGCTGTACAAGGAGAGCGTGTTGCATCAAACACCAGCACCTCTGAACTGCCTATTGCCACAAAGAGCTCCTCTCTCTCTGAGTCATAGGCCCAAGCCAAAGCCTTATCCATAACAAGTAGAGGCCAGGTGATAACCAGGAGATCCCCTGTTACTGGAGACAAGAAGCGTAATAAGCCATCCTCAGTGGCACATAGAATCCGAGTCCAGTTATGGCCGCAGCAGACCCGCTGCACCTGCTGGGGAGCAGAACCACAGACATTGAAGAGGCTATAAAAGTAGGGCAGGTGATGCAATGAAAAACTGTAGGTGGTCTGGCAGAAAAAAGTGGTATTATCAATAAACTGCAGTCTCTGAAGATCCTCGTCAATATTTAGCTGCCGCAGCAAGTTCCCATAAGTGAGATTCCATTCCCTCACTATGCCTTCACTGCCTGCTGTTAGTAAGGTGTGGATCTCTGGCCGGCTATGGATACATATCACTGATGAGGAATGGGCTTGAAAGCTGTGGAGGAAGTTACCTTGGTCTAAACCCCAAGCGTGGATCTCTCCAGCCCTGTTTCCAGCGTAGAAATTGCCCTGAGAGACACAAGTAAAGGAGCAAGTGATGGAAGAGCCACTGGCGACAGGAGTGAACTTCTTCACTTCTTCCAGCTGACCCTGACCCCGGTGAATGAAGACCCTTACTGTATCCTCACACAGAGCCAACAGGGATCCCTGGGGGCCATTCGGGGAAAATCCCTGTACAAGCTCATGATCAGCCATAGGTACTATTTGAGCCATCTCGATGCTCCTGCCATTTGGTAAGATAAACCAGGTAACCACAGCCCCCAGGGTACCAGATAGCAGCAACTCAGCTTCTGGATCATAGAAGAGGCAGCTGGTGGAGAAATGACAGGGCACTGTACCCAGAAATCTGAACGCTCGACGGTGATCTCCAAAAAGCCTCAGGCGCATGTCACCACAGTAAGCAATTAACATGTGGTGGGAACCTGTGTGGACCATTGCTTGGATGGGCGGCAGCTGATCCATCGTGCGAAGACTCATCTTCTCTACCATTCCTTTCATTTCTGTACCCTTTTTCTGTATCCAAAGTACTGCCTAGAAGAGGATGAGAGATGAAAGCCTGACTGTGGAGGCAGATCATTTCCCAAAGTGTGGGGTAGGGAAGGCTAAATATTCAGATCCCTGTTCCCTCTGGTGTGACTAAGGAAAGACTAGACAGCTTGACTTTAGGAGTCTCCTAGTACAGCAGCCCCCACTTACCCATGGTTTCCCTTTCTGTGGTTTCAATTACCTGTGTGGTCAACTGCAGTCCAAAAATATCAAATGAAAAACTCCAGAAATAAACAATTCATAAGTTTTAAATTGCATGCTGTTCTGAGTAGCAGGATGAAATCTCAGGCAGTCCCATTCCATCTTGCCTGGGACTTGAATTATCCCTCTGTTCAGCCTATCTACACTATATACCCTATCTGCCTGTTAAGTCACTTAGTAGCCATCGCAGTTATCAGATTAACTGTCACAGTATCGCTGTGCCTGTGTTCAAGAAACCCTTATTTTATTTAATAATGGTCCCAAAGCACAAGAATAGTAATACTGGCAATTCAGATATGCCACAGAGATGCCACAAAATGCTTCCTTTAAGTGAAAAGGTGAAGGTTCTTGACTTAATAAGGGAGCTTGCAGTGAGCCGAGATCGCGCCACTGCACTCCAGCCTGGGCGACAGAGTGAGACTCCGTCTCAAAAAAAAAAAAAAAAAGGAAAGCAATTGTATGCTGAGGTTGCTACAATCTATAGTAAGAATGAATGTTCTTGGGCCGTGTGCAGTGGCTCACGCCTGTAATCCCAGCACTTTGGGAGGCCAAGGCGGGCGGATCACAAGGTCAGGAGTTTGAGACCAGCCTGAATAACATGGTGAAACCCCGTGTCTACTAAAAATACAAAAATTAGCCAGGCATGGTGGTGCGTGCCTATAATCCCAGCTACTCAGGAGGCTGAGGCAGGAGAATCACTGGAACCTGGGAGGCGGAGGTTGCAGTGAGCCGAGATCGTGCCACTGCACTCCAGCCTGGGCAGCAGAGTGAGACTCTCTCTCTCTGTCTCAAAAAAAAAAAAAAAAAAAAAGAAGAAGAATGAATCTTCTGTGAAATTGTGAAGGTGGAAAGAGAAATTCATGCTAGTTTTGCTGTTGCACCGCAAGTGCACGCATTATGGCCACAGTGCATGATAGCACTTAGTTATGATGGAAAAAGCATTGAATTTGTAGGTGAGCCACATGAACAGAAACATGTTCCAATTGATGGCAGTCAGGTTTGGTACTATCTGCAATTTCAGATGTCCACTGGGGGCTTGGAATGCATCCCCCATGAATACATGGGGACTATTATACTAGGAATTGGGTATGTGATAGAAGCACCACGTTCAAGGCCCTTTTCTTGGCCTTCAGTCTACTTTATGGAGAATATGAATTCTGAGGGCCTGATAACATGAGGTGAGGAAGGATCACTGCATCCAGTCAAACTGGGATATGGAGATGGGTGCTAAAATGAGCTAATTCACAATCACTACCATCATTCTAAAATGAGGGCAGTTCAGGTGTGATGCATGTAAATTGAATTAAGAAGGAGAGGGGGAAGAATGAGGTGGCTTTACCTGCATTTTTCCACAGGGTTCCATCCAGTTTAAGGAGACAAAACAGTTGACCTTGATGGAGTAGTAGAAGCAGACAAAAGGCTTGTTCTGGGGATGGTGAGACTCCCGGTATAGAGTCTCAGGCCAGTCACTCAGTAGAACCACATCATTCTTTGGTTCTTCATCAATCTGAGAGAGAAGAATGACCTGAGTTAGGAGTTCTGAGTCCCCACTCATTCATTCATTTAAGAAATATTTACTGGCCAGGTGTGGTGGCTTGCACCTGTAATCTCAACACTTTGGGAGGCCAAGGCAAGCAGATAGCTTGAGCCTAGGAGTTCGAGACCAATCTGGGCAACACAGCAAAGCCCCATCTCTACAAAAAATACAAAAATTAGCTGGGCGTGGTGGTGCATGACTGTAGTCCCAGCTACTCGGAAGGCTAAGTAAGACAGGAGGATCACTTGAGCCCAGGAGGTCAGGCCACAGTGAGCCATGATTGTACCACTGCACTCCAGCATGGGTGACACAGTGAGACCCTGTCTCAATAAGTTAAATAAATAAATAAATATTTAATGAGAAATGAGTGGTCATTTGTTGTTTTTGAGCTAACCAACATTTACCCTACTACTGGAAAGCAGCATTGAAGGAGTCATCCCTCCCTCGCCCTCAGTTTGCAACAGAATACATCTGTATCAATCGGTCTCTTCTACGCTTTCTCAACCAAATTTCCATTAAAAAAGTAAGCCCTCACGTCCTAAAGTATCCAATCTACATAATGAATTAATTTCTCTCCTAGGTATCTAGAATGCTACTAGTTATGAGGCATTGAGAGGAATGAGAAAATAGCCCCTCAAATCATGTTCTGTGTTCCATGGTTCGGATGAAGAGCCACAGTTGAGAAAGGCTGACAGGTTCTATGAAAGGCTCTGAGGGTACAGTGCTGAGCAAAACAGACATGGCTCTGGCTCTTAAGAAGATGAGTCAGAGGGGAAACAGACGTTAAACAAATAACTAACAACTGAGTATACAAAACAAGTAAGTGCATACAAAGAAAGGAATACACGGTGGCTCACCCCTGTAATCCCAGCACTTTGGGAGGCCGAGGCGGGTGGATCACGAGGTCAGGAGATCGAGACCATCCTGGCTAACACGGTGAAACCCAATCTCTACTAAAAATACAAAAAAATTAGGTGGGTGTGGTGGCGGGCACCTGTAGTCCCAGCTACTCGGGAGGTTGAGACAGGAGAATGGCGTGAACCCCGGGGAGCAGAGCCTGCAGTGAGCCGAGATCGCGCCACTGCACTCCAGCCTGGGTGACTGCGAGACTCCATCTCAAAAAAAAAAAAAAAAGAAAGGAATACAATTCTGTATGAGTATGACAGATGACAGAGGAACCCAACCATGGCAAATATTTATACCTGTCACAGTTGGAACAACTTTTTCAAGTTCCAGCCTACACCAAAAGGACCACTCTTGTTAGAATCACACACACGATACACCGCCTTTGGGAAACTCATACTTCACAGTATGTAATAGAATGACCACCATGTGTGGCAGACCTTGTGGCATGCACTTCTGTCACTATTCTTTCTTTCTTTATTTATTTAGATGGAGTCTCGCTCTGCCACCCAGGTTGGACTGCAGTGGCGCAATCTTGGCTCACTGCAACTTCTGCCTCCTGGGTTCAAGTGATTCTCCTGCCTCAGCCTCCCAAGTAGCTGGGATTACAGGCGCCTGCCACCATGCCCGGATAATTTTTGAATTTTTAGTAGAGACAGGGTTTTGCCATGTTTGTCAGGCTGGTCTTGAACTCCTGACCTCAAGTGATCTGCCCAACTCAGCCTCCCAAAGTGCTGGGATTACAGGCGTAAGCCACCATGCTCAGCATTCTGTGACTATTCTTATGTGTACCCAAGGGGAATGTGTGCTATTTACAACATGGAGTTAGCTGTGTGTCAGCTCTTCTGGCCATGTGGGGTGTGTGTATATATATATGTACCTATCAAGGGAGTTACATACCTTGTAATAGGTTACACAGTAGAACATATACAATACATACCACCTTCCAGTGATGTAGCAGATGTCTGTAATATACGTACATGAACTCCCCATGCTGATCAGCCAAAACTGAGTTCATGAAGTTTACTTTTGGGGTCACTCTTCTCAGTAGCTACTTGAACTATACCCGCTTCCTGAACAATGCCCCGTGGATCTAACTCTCCAAGTTTCTCTGCATCAGAATTTGTGCTCTGACTACCTAAGTTGGAAGGTATAATACTAAATCAACTGAAGTATTAAAACAACTTTACTTATAATGTCCATCATACCTGCTTCCTGCATCCACAAAGGATTTGAGACTATACTGAGGCCAATATCTATCTACAACTTAGAATCTCTCTTCTTTCTGTATGTCTTTTTTTTTCTTTCTCTCTCTCTTCTTTTTTTCTTTTCTTTAGAGACAGAGTCTTGCTCTGTTGCTGTTGACCTGACTAGAGTGCCATGGTGTGATCATAGCTCACTGTGACATCAAAATGCTGGGCTCAAGCAATCTTTCCACCTTAGCCTCTTGAGTAGCTGGGACTATAGTCACGCACCACTACACTTGGATTTTTTTTTATTTTTGTAGAGATGGGGTCTCGCTATGCTGCTCAGGCTACTCTTGAACTCCTGGGCTCAAGTGATCCTCCTGCCTTGGCCTCCCAAAGTCCTGGGATTGCAGGCATGAGCCACCATGCCCAGCCCTATCTGTATTTCTTATTTTCAGATCTCAA
Source organism: Nomascus leucogenys (assembly GCF_006542625.1). Lineage (NCBI taxonomy): Eukaryota > Metazoa > Chordata > Mammalia > Primates > Hylobatidae > Nomascus > Nomascus leucogenys. The sequence continues at coordinate 45,597,720 of NC_044391.1, read as the reverse complement.
GAGCTTACAGCACCATTGTCATTGCTGATTCAGTAGCAATAGCAGAGTTGAGTGAAAGGACCCTGGTGTCTGAGCTCCCAACCCCTCATCTCTCTTAATCAGAAAGCTCATTTACATACCTCTTATTCCATTAGTTAATCATCATTCCTTTTCTCCTTTCCAGCCTTTATGTACAAACAATTCATTCACTCATTAAACAATATCAATGCTTTGCTATGGAAAAAAACTAAGAATATCTTAAATGAACGCAATGTATCTGCCTGATATTACTGCTACCTACTCTACATCAAACCCTTCTCCTTTCTCTTCCCCCTCTTTCCATCCGAATAAAATTCTGATTTGGTTTAGGGTGATCATGGACCCAGAAACTCTAGCAACATAGAGTACTACTATGGTACTCCAAGGCTGGCATGGCCCTGTGGCTCTCTGACCTTCCCTCTTCTGTCTTCTATCTACTTGCAGTTTGAGGCTGATACCTGGAAGTGCAACAACTATCTTGTAACCCTAGGATAATAAGCTAACATAATAGAAATGGTGGAAAAGAAAGCAAAAGACAACACGTAAGACAAAGATGCCTCCTACTTGTTTAATCCATATAAATCCATTTTCTGTTATTGCAGCAGAAAATGTTCTAACTTACCTAATGTGATCATCTTAATTTAGCAGGGGAAGTTATTGGGGGATGTGGAAGGGCCTTTCCTAAGTTGCCTATGTCTTGCCCATGCCACAGCCTGCCTTGGCAGGAATAATTAGTCCAGGGCCCCCATGTGCACAGCTCTCATACACATCACCTTTATGTCCTTCAGGATCTTATTTATGAGGAACTTCAAGTTCTTCCACTCAGGAATAAGTCTGTATGAAGATGATTTCCTAGTGATATCCCAGCTCTTTATAGACATCTTGGATTACAGAACCTGTGGAAGGTAAAGGTCTCTTAATCAACAACATCTGATGTTAAATGGGAACTTAAGGGAATTGGGAAAGAGGGAAGGGCAGCAAGATAAATTAGAGAAGTACTCCTTTAGAGGCCAGGCATGGTGGCCCATGCCTGTAATCCCAGCACTTTGGGAGGCCAAGGCAGGAGGATCACTTGAGCCCAGGAATTTGAGACCAGCCTGGCCAACATGGTGAAACCCCATCTCTACTAAAAACACAAAAATCAGCTTGGCATGGTGGCAGGTGCCTGTAATCCCAGCTACTCGGGAGGCTGAGGCAGAAGAATCACTTGAACCTGGGAGGAGGAGGTTGCAGTGGGCCGAGATTGCGCCACTGCACTCCAGCCTTGGCGACAGAGTGAGACTCCATCTCAAAAAAAAAAAAAAAAAAAAAGAAGTGCTCCTTTAGAAACAGGAGAAACTCCTTTGTTTTAAAAAAGATAGGAATGAAAATGAACTACTAGTATTTGCAACAACATAGATGAAACTCAAAAACTTAATACTGAGTACAAGAAGGCAGACACAAAACAGCACGTATTGTATGATTCCATCTGTATGAAATTCTAGAAAAGAGTCATCTAGGCTGGGCGCAGTGGCTCATGTCTATAATCCCAGCACTTTGGGGGGCCGAGGCAGGTGGATCACGAGGTCAGGAGTTGGAGACAATCCTGGCCAACATGGTGAAACCTCATCTCTACTAAAAATAGAAAAATTAGCCAGGCGTGATGGCGTGTGCCTGTGGTCCCAGCTACTCAGGAGGCTGAGGTAAGAGAATCGCTTGAACCTGGGAGGTGGAGGTTGCAGTGAGCCAAAATCATGCCACTGCACTCCAGCCTGGGCGACAGAGTGAGACTCCGTCTCAAAAAAAAAAAAAAAAAAAGTAATCTAGCCAACGGGGGCAGAAAGTAGATCAGTGGTTACATGGGGCCAAGATTTAGGAGGACTGAGTGGGAAGGGATGAAAGGGAACTTTTTGTAGTCTTGTAATGTTCTGTATCTTGACTGTGGTAGTGGTTACATGGGTATAGAAATTGGTCAAAACTCATAAAAAAAAATATGGTATACTTATTACATGAAAATTATACCCAAATAAATTTGATTTTATTTGTTTGTTTAGAAAGTCTTGCTCTGACACTCAGGCTGGAATGCACTGGAGTAATCAAAGTTCACTGTAACCTGCAACTCCTGGGCTCAAGGGATCCTTCTGCCTTAGCCTCCCAAGTAGCTTGGACTACAGGCACATGCCATCATGCTCAGCTAATGTTTTATTTTTTGTAGAGATGGGGTCTTGCTATGTTGCCCAGGCTGGTCTCAAACTCCTGCCCTCAAGCAGTTCTCCTGCCTCAGCCTCCCAAATTGCTGGGATTACAGGTGTGAGCCACCACACTCGGCCTTAATTTCATTTTTAAAAGGGAATAGAGTGACCTGGCATAATGGCTCATGCCTGTAATCCTAACACTTTGGGAGGCTGAAATGGAAGGATCACTTCAGCTCAGAAGTTTGAGACCAGCCTGGGCAACACAATGAGGCCTTGTCTCTAAAAAAATTTTCAAAAATTAGCCGGGTGTGGTGGCAACTACCTGTAGCCCCAGCTACTCGAGTACCTGAGGCAGGAGGATTGCTTGAGCCTGGGAGGTCAAGGCTGCAGTGAGTTGTGATCATGGCACCGCACTCCAGCCTGGATGATAAAGCAAGACCCTGTCCTAAAAAAAAGAAAAAAGCCAGGCGTGGTGGCTCATGCCTGTAATCCCAGCACTTTGGGAGGCCGAGGCGGGTGGATCACGAGGTCAGGAGTTCAAGACCAGCCTGGCCAAGATGGTGAAGCCCCATCTCTACTAAAAATACAAAAATTAGCTGGGTGTGGTGGTGCATGCCTGTAATCCCAGCTACTAGGGAGGCTGAGGCAGGAGAATCGCTTGAACCTGGGAGGTGGAGGTTTCAGTGAGCCAAGATTGCACCACAGCACTCCAGCCTGGGCAACAGAGCAAGACTCCATCTCAAAAAAAAAGAAAAAGAAAAAGAAAAAAAGGCCGAGTGCAGTGGCTCACGCCTGTAATCCCAGCACTTTGGGAGACCGAGGCGGGCGAATCACGAGGTCAGGGTCAAGAGATCGAGACCATCCTGGCCAACATGGTGACACCCCGTCTCTACTAAAAATACAAAAAATTAGCTGGTCGTGGTGGTGCACGCCTGTAATCCCAGCTACTCGAGAGGCTGAGGCAGGAGGATCGCTTGAACCTGAGAGGCAGAGGTTGCAGTGAGCCAAGATTGCACCACTGCACTCCAGCCTGGCGACAGAGCGAGACTCCGTCTCGAAAAACAAAAAGAAAAAAAGAAAAAGAATAGAGTGAAGTGGGTGCTTTATATAGTCTAGAAACAGAACAAAAAATACATTAAGAAAGCTTTTAGGTGAGTTTAGGTGAGCCAGCTGTAGCTTAGCTGAAATAATGCAGGGGCCTAACTCTCCCTTAGCTCTCTTTATTAGGAATCTAATATTTGTGGACATAATTATATTTATTAACCATCATCCTTCTTTCCTACTGAAGTCCTCATATATGTAAAAGTCTTACCCACTTTCCACAAATATTTCCTCACGGCTCATTATATGCCAACTGTGCTGAGAGCTGGAGATGAAGCAGGGAAGAAGAATGAGTAACTGCCTGGATGGGGTTTACTGTCTAGCAAAGAAGGCAGGCACTGAACAAGTTCATATAGATATCCAGTTATGACAAGATGCCAGGCTAAAATAACCTGAAAGCCTCACACTACAGAATCCGAGAAATTCTGGGTAAAACGACAAGTACCTGAGCTTCAGGAACCAGAAACTAGGGAAGTAGAGGGTAACCCACAGCAACAAGTGCTGACTACTGTTGTGCTGGTCCTGAGAAAGTGTAGTTAGCAGAGCCCATAAAGACCACAAATATCAATGACCATAATAGCTAGTGGCTTGGATAGTATTGTCCTGGTAAAGAGAAGACCCAGGACTCGGGCCAATGATAGGGAGTTGGAATTAAAACCCTTCCATGAAGCACTGGAACGCTTGACAAAAACAAACCTTAGAGAGAGAGACTTCCACAGACAGAGCTGACTCATGACCAGCTTCCTGAAAGCTTACACTTCTTTAAACTTTTATCCAGGCATACCCCAAATTCACAGGGGTACCTATCACGTTCTCCAAATGATTCTCTGACATGTCCCTCACTTGGACTGACAAGGGAAAAAAGCAAGAGAGAAGGAGAAACACCACAGAGCACATCAACAGTTCTCTCTGGAGAAATCATCATTTTAATTTTTATACCCAAGAGGATAATAATTTAAGAGTCACAAAAAAATATCCTTCACGCCGGGTGCGGTGGCTCACGCCTGTAATCCCAGCACTTTGGGAGGCCGAGGCAGGCGGATCACAAGGTCAGGAGATCGAGACCATCCTGGCTAACACAGTGAAACCCCGTCTCTACTAAAAATACAAAAAATTAGCCAGGCAAGGTGGCGGGCGCCTGTAGTCCCAGCTACTCGGGAGGCTCAGGCAGGAGAATGGCGTGAACCCCAGGGGGCAGAGCCTGCAGTGAGCCAAGATCACACCATTGCACTCCAGCCTGGGCTACAGCGAGACTCTGTCTCAAAAAAAAAAAAAAAAAAAAAATAATATATATATATATATATATATATATATATATATGTCCTTCACAATCTCTTAGCATGCTCTTCATATGTTATCAAACACCTACTGATCTCCAATAAAACTCCCAGAACACGGAAAGTCAGATTTAACATTCTGTTATATGTGTATATTAAAAATCTTAAGGAAACTACCATAAAGAAAAAAACAAAAATAGAGGCCGGGCATGGTGGCTCATGCCTGTAATCCCAGCACTTTGGGAGGCCAAGGTGGGCAGATCACCTGAGGTCAGGAGTTCTACACCAGCCTGGCCAACATGGCAAAACCCCATTTCTACTAAAAATACAAAACTTAGCCAGGCGTGGTAGCATGCACCTGTAGTCCCAGCTACTCAGGAGGTTGAGTCAGGAGAATCACTTGAACCCAGGAGGTGGAGGTTGCAGTGAGCCGAGATCGCTCCAATGAACTCCAGCCTGGGTGACACAGCGAGACTCCATCTCAAAAAACAAAAAAGAGAGAGATAAAAAGAAAGAAAGAAAAAAAACGAATAGAATGCATGATTTTACCAGTTGAGGAAAAGGGGTACGAAATAAAGAAAACATTAGAAAACATTAACCAATCCAACATTAGAAATAAAATAAGAACGAAAAAAGAGGTATGATATATAGAAATGAGGTGATAGAAACAAATATTTCATTATCCTAATAAATATAGATTAAACTTATCAGATAAAAGAGAGACCAAACTGAATATTTAAATGAATTAAGTATGTGCTGTTTATAAGAGAAAAATCTAAAATGTAAGACATAGAAACTTTACAGTATCATGTGCTTCTGTTCCTTAAAATTATCTGAAAGCAATAAGGAGAATGAAAAAAATCTTTGCAAGCTCAACATTCAGGAAAACAAGGATAAGCATAATCTGTAGACAACAAATTACATGTAAAAGCTGGGAAAAGCAGCTCAAATGAGGAACAACTATAGGGAGGAAGTGGAGACAAGAAACTATGGAAAGAAATTTGAGCAGAAAGAAAGACAAACAGAAGCAGATATAAGAAAACACTTGGGGTGGCTCACGCCTGTAATCCCAGCACTTTGGGAGGCCGAGGTGGGTGGATCACGAGGTCAGGAGATCAAGACCATCCTGGCCAACACGGTGAAACTTTGTCTCTACTAAAAATACCCAAAAATTAGCCAGGTGTGGCAGCGTGTGCCTGTAGTCCTAGCTATTCAAGAGGCTGAGGCAGGAAAATTGCTTGAACCCGGGAGGTGGTGGTTGCAGTGAGCCAAAATCTCGCCACTGCACTCCAGCCTGGGTGACAAAGCAAGACTTCATCTCAACAACAAAAAAAAAAAAGAAAAAAAAAGAAAAGGAAAAGAAAATACCTGGAAAATTAAATGTCCTACATGCGAGGAGTTCACCATCAGGTAGGGATCTATACCTCTTGTTTGCAACTACACTGTAAGAAACTGGAAAGCAAAAACAGAGGAGACAGAGTTATCAGTCTCCTACAAAAGCCGTATGTGAGGGGGAAGGAACCTCTTACAAGAAAAACTCATCCAGGAAAACCCAACTTAGGCAATGTTCTGCAAGAAAAAAGGGACTAGCTACATTAACCCAAAACTACAAAATGAACTCTGAAGGAAAGAGTAACAAAATAAACTAACATATGAAGAGCTTTCACTGGAAAACTGCCTCAATGGATGAGATAAAAATTATAACTAGGCCAGGTTTGGTGGCTCTTGCTTGTAATCTCAGCACTTCAAAAGGCTGAGGTGAGAAGATTGCTTGAGCCCAGGAGTTCAAGACCAGCCTGGGCAACATAGCGAGACCCCGTCTCTACAAAAAATAAAAAATTAGCCAGGAGTGGTGGCACACTACTGTAGTCTCAGCTACTCAGGAGGTTGAGGTGGGAAGATTGCTTGAGCCCTGGAGGTTGAGGCTGCAGTGAGCTATGATCTCACCACTGCACTCCAGCCTGGACAACAGAGTGAGATGCTGTCTCAAAAACAAAAAAAAATTATAACCAAATATTTTGCCATGAATGAAAAAAAAACTTGATGCAATTGCCTCTATGATGGAAGACCACAAAGCAAAAATACAAAAATCCAGGGAAGAGATGCTGAAAGTACAGGGTAAGAACAAATGGAGAGCAGGCAGAAATCAAAGAAAAATCAAGTATCGCAAGCATAAGGACAAGCTGAAAGAACACAAGGGAGAAAAACCCAGTGAAGAACCTAGAGGATGAAAATGGGAAAAGCAGGCCAGGCGTGGTGGCTCACACCTGTAATCCCAGCACTTTGGGAGGCCGAAGCGAGAGGATCAGTTGAGGTCAGGAGTTGGAGACCAGCCTGGCCAGCACGGAGAAACCCCATCTCTACTAAGAGATACAAAAATTAGCTGGGCGTGGTGGTGTGTGCCTGTAATCTCAGCTACTTGGGAGGCTGAGGCAGGAGAATCGCTTGAACCCAGGAGGCAGAGGTTGCAGTGAGCCAAGATGGGACCACTGCACTCCAACCTGGGCGATAGAACAAGATTCAGTCTCAAAATGAAAAAACGAACAAACAAACAAAAACCAGAAGGATTACTTAGAAAATACGTAGTTTCAACAAATGTTGCTGGGACAACTGAGTATCTACATGCAACATAATGAATTTGGACTTCTACCTCAAACCATTAAAAAAATTAGCACAAAATAGATCAACTACCTAAATATAAGAACTAAAACCAGGAATCTTTGTCACTTTGGACTAGGCAACGGTTTCGTAGACACAACAAACCATAAGCAACTAAAAAAAAACTGGACTTCATCAAAATTAAAAACTTTTGTGCACTAAAGGACACTATTAAAAAAACTGAAAGATTTCACACAGGTCCAAGATTTGCTGAAAAAGGTAAAAAAAAAAAAGAAAGTGAAAAGACAACCCACAGAATGAGAGAAAATATTTGCAAATCATGTATCTAATATGGGCCTAGTATTCTGAATATATAAAGAACTGTTACAACTGAACTACAAAAAGGCAAATAACCCAATTAAAAATTGGACAAAGGATTTGAATAGAAATTACTACAAATAAGATATATACAGGCTAGGTGAGGTGGCTCATGCCTGTAATCCCAGCACTTTAGGAGGCCAAGGCAGGCAGATCACCTGAGGTCAGGAGTTCGAGATCAGCCTGGTCAACATGGCAAAACCCTGTCTCTACTAAAAATACAAAAATGAACCAGGCGTGGTGGCATGCGCCTGTACTCCCAGCTATTCGGGAGGCTGAGGCAGGAGAATCCCTTGAACCTGGGAGGCAGAGGTTGCAGTGAGCTGAAATCGTGCCACTGCACTCCAGCTTGGGTGACAGAGCCAGACTTCGTCTCCAAATGTGTGTGTGTGTGTGTGTGTGTGTGTATACAAATGGCTAAGACCCACATGAAAAGATGTTCAACATCACTGGTTATTAGGCAAATGCAAATCAAAACCTCAATAAGATACTTCACATCTACCAAGATGGCTTTAATTTTTTTTAATGGAAAATAACAAGTGTTGGCAAGGAAATGGGGAAATTGGTACCCTCTGACATTGCTTGTGGGAATGTCAGATGGTGCAGTGGCTGTGGAAAACAGTGTAGTCAATTGTTTTAATTTAATGTTGTCTTGGTATCAATTTTAAATACAAGTTTAACTTTCTCATACAAGAAACAGGAATCAGTCACCCTTGACACAGTTTTCAGTTCCATACCACACCCAAAGGACTCAGGACAGTGGCCAGAGATAAGAACTTAGAGGCATCTCTCCCACCTAGAAGACTGGGCTCCCTGCTTTTCCACAGCTTCCTTTAAAAGAATTTGTCAGCTGGGAGGAGTGACTCACACCTGTAATCCCAGCACGTTGGGTGGCTGAGGCGGGTGGATCATTTGAGGTCAGGAGTTCGAGACCAACCTGGCCAACACGGTGAAACCCTGTCTCTACTAAAATACAAAAAATTAGCTGGATATGGTGGCAGGCACCTGTGATCCCAGCTACTTGGGAAGCTGAGGTAGGAGAATCTCTTGAACCTAGGAGGCGGGGGTTGCAGTTAGCCAAGATTGTGCCACTGCAATCCAGCCTGGGCGACAGAGTGAGACTCTGTCTCAAAAAAATAAATAATATGAAATAAGGCCGGGCGTGGTGGCTCAAGCCTGTAATCCTAGCACTTTGGGAGGCCGAGGTGGGCGGATCACGAGGTCAGGAGTTCGAGACCATCCTGGCCAACATAGTGAAACCCGGTCTCTACTAAAATACAAAAAAATTAGCAGGGCGTGGTGGCAGGCACCTGTAGTCCCAGCTACTCGGGAGGCTGAGGCAGGAGAATGGCGTGAACCCGGGAGGCGGAGCTTGCAGTGAGCCGAGATGGTACCACTGCACTCCAGCCTGGGGGACAGAGCCAGACTCTGTCTCAAAAAAATATATATATATATGAAATAAAAGAATTTGCCTATGGGCTAGGCACGATGGCTCATGCCTGTAATCCCAGCACTTTGGGAGGCCAAGGTGGGTGGATCACTTGAGGTCAGGAGTTCAAGACCAGCCTGGCCAACATGGTGAAAGCCCGGCTCTACTAAAAATACAAAAATTAGCCAGGCGTGTTGGTGCACACCTGTAGTCTCAGCTACTTGGGAGGCTGAGGCCGGAGAATTGCTTGAACGTGGGAGACAGAGGTTGCAGTGAGCCAGGATCAGACAGAACAAAACTCCATCTCTAAATAAATAAATAAATAAATAAGCCTGTGAACTTAAAGTGATCCACTCCCTATTCCCTTATATATACTGCCAGTTTCTTCTCTCTTTCTCTCTGGCCACCTGACTCTTCATTCCTGCCTTGCATGTTCCGGGAACATCTGGACTGCCTTCCAGACTCATTGTACCTTCCCTGCCCAGGATCTGTAAGTAAAAAAATCTTTGAACCTGTTTTCTATTGTGGTAGTGTGTTGGATTTGCGCCTTCTATCTAAAAAACTAGGGGCTGCCTCAGGCCGGGTTTCCCCAAGGATGCGAGAGGGAACATAACGCTGGGCTTCTGGTGTCAGAGCTGGGGCATGGGTCAGACAAAAGCCACAAGGACATCTGCCAGTATAAACAAGTTTCCTGCACAAAGTTTCCCCGGTCATGGGTGGGACAACTGAGTGTCAGGATGTCTGCCAGGTAAAAGAAGTATTCTAGGCCAGGTGTGGTGGCTCACACCTGTAATCCCAGCACTTTGGGAGACCGAGGTGGGATGATCTCCTGAGTCTGGGAATTTGAGACCAGCCTAGGCAACATAGTGAGACATCATCTCAAAAAAAAAAAAAAAAAAAAGTATTCTGTGAAAGTCACACTGTAAACACCCATATCCAGCTCCCCTTCATTTCCCATTAGGTTTAGGATTGCTAGCTGCTCTGGTACTGGAACCCCCCTTTTTTTTTTTTCTTTGAGATAGAGTCTTGCTCTGTCACCCAGGCTGGAGTGCAGTGGCACTATCTCAGCTCACTGCAACCTCTGCTTCCCAGGTTCAAGTGATTCTCCTGGCTCAGCCTCCAGAGTAGCTGGGACTACAGGGGTGTGCCATCACGTCCAGCTAATTTTTGAATTTTCAGTAGAGATGGGGTTTCACCATGTTGGCCAGGCTGGTCTCAAACTCCCGACCTCAAGTGATCCAACCACCTCAGCCTCGCAAAATGCTGGGATTACAGGCGTGAGCCACCTTGATTTTTTATTATTAAGTTCAACAGACATTAGATTACTCTGTAAAACTGCTATAAAAGTTCCTAAATGCTTACTCTGAATTTCTGTACTTATCTTGTGGGGGAGAAGGACAAATAGCTCCCGGCTGACACCAGTGTGCTAATGGAGGACCTCCTTTGGGATTCCTATCCCTAGCTGAACAATTCCAGCCCTTTCTTTTCCACCTAGCAAGTCACTACCTCTTTTTCTTCTTCTATCTCACTAAATTCCTACCATAAGTAAAGCGTATTTATTTTATTATTATTTTTAGATGGATTCTCACTCTGTCACCCAGGCTGGAGTGCAGTGGTACAATCTCGGCTCACTGCAACCTCTGCCCCCCGGGTTCAAGCAATTCTCCTGCCTCAGATTCCTGAGTAGCTGGGATTACAGGTGTGCACCACCATGGCTGGCTAATTTTTGTATTTTTAGTAGAGACAGGGTTTCACCATGTTGGCCAGGCTGGTCTGGAACTCCTGACCTCAGGTGATCCGTCCGCCTCGGCTTCCCAAAGTGCTGGGATTACAGCCGTGAGCCACCACACCCAGCCTACCATAAGTAAAGTTTAAACTTTCCAAAATCCTGCATACAACTCTCAACTACATGCAAGGGAAGACCAAGTGGCCCCTGCAAAGAAGGATTTTTTAAAATGAGAAAATCAAACATATTTAAAAGTCAAGGGGAATAAGCCACTAAGAAGAGAGAGTGAAAGTACAGGAAAGAGAGAGTGGGCTGCTACAGCAAGCTGATACGTGAAGAGAAATAAGAGTTAGATCCCACAATCTCAGAGCCTTCCCAAAGTTTCCTCTGGTAATTCACGACTAGGAGCTCTAACTGGGAAAATGGGGGTTTCCTGACACTTCTAAATCTTAGACTAAGACTTCATTCCATTAAGTTTTTGGTGAGAGTCAGATATTTCACTTTAACCCTTCTTGACCTCAGAGAAATTCCCTTTTCTTTTTCCCTACTAAAGCATTTAGAAAAAGAAAGTTGCCGGGCGCCGTGGCTCACGCTTGTAATCCCAGCACTTTGGGAGGCCGAGGCGGGCGGATCACGAGGTCAGGAGATCGAGACCACGGTGAAACCCCGTCTCTACTAAAAATACAAAAAAATTAGCCGGGCGTGGTGGCGGGCGCCTGTAATCCCAGCTACTAGGAGAGGCTGAGGCAGGAGAATGGCATGAACCCAGGAGGCGGAGCTTGCAGTGAGCCGAGATCACGCCACTGCACTCCAGCCTGGGTGACAGAGCGAGACTCCGTCTCAAAAAAAGAAAAAGAAAGTGAGGCTAGGTGCAGTGGCTCATGCCTGTAATCCCAGCGCTTTTGGAGGCCAAGGCAGATGGATCATCTGAGGTCAGGAGTTCATGACCGGCCTGGCCAACACGGCGAAACCCCATCTCTTCTAAAAGTACAAAAATTAGCATTCACCTGTAATCCCAGCTATTTGAGAGGCTGAGGCAGGAGAATCGCTTGAACCTTGGAGGTGGAGGTTGCCGTGAGCCGAGATCGCGCCACTGCACTCCAGCCTGGGCGACAGTGAGACTTTGTCTAAAAAAAAAAAAGAAAAAGTGAGATAATGAAATAAAAATGCATTATAATTTTAAAATGCAGTATTAATGCAGGGTGCTATTAAGTATGAGAGAAGTGAGGGGCGCACTTAAATCAAGGGAGAATAAGAGAGATGGAACAGAAACTTTAGAGTCAAATAGACTTACGTTTAAAAAGCTAGATTCTCCCCTTCAACTTTTTTTTCCTTTGGACTTCTCAGATTGAAGAAAGTTTTATCTCATCTATGGCAGACGTCTTCATGAGCTCAGTGGGACCAATGCCACTCAACATACATTCTCCCCATGGGGAAAACCTGTTACTAACATCATACAAACATCATAGGCTTCCCCTCTGAATCTCCATTGCCTCCTGGCTCACACACAGAGGATTACATGCCCCTAGTTCTAGAAGACACAGACTCCAGCTACAATTTCCCCTAGAAAGAGTGTCACTGGCTCCAACATCATAATGCCTTGGACTCCCCCAGCCCCTCCCCCATATGTCCAGTGAAAGTAGCAACAGGAAGAGCATGAAAATCCCCACATGAACGTGCCAAGCGCTGGGAGGCAGGGGAAATCTGGTATTTGTGATAGTGGAAAGGGGTCACTACATTGTGGTGGGATGGCGAGATTTAAACTGTCCTTTTATGACACAGTGACTTTCTGAGGGCTGGCCATTTGAGATCCTACAGCCGGATGGATGAGTAGAGACACTAATATATTGTGAGGGAGGGCAGGGAGTGTGACCCTTTTATCTAAATAAACTTTATTGTGTGCTTACATGTGCCATACACTGCTCTAGGAACTGTTCATGCCTTGTCTCCAAACAATGCCTTAAAGCAGGGCTGCCAGATAAAATACAGTTAAATTTGAACTTGATGCCTGGTTACATTTGAATTTCAGTGAACAATATTTGGGAGATAAATGCTAAAAAATTCTGTTTTCTTTCTTTCTTTTTTTTTTTTGTTCTGTGTTGTTTTTTGAGATGGAGTTTCACTTTTGTTGCCCAGACTGGAATGCAATGGCGCAATCGCAGCTCACCGCAACTTCTGCCTTCCGGGTTCAAACGATTCTCCTGCCTCAGCCTCCCGAGTATCTGGGATTACAAGCACCGGCCACTACGCCCAGCTAATTTTTGTATTTTTAGTAAAGACAGGGTTTCTCCATGTTGGTCAGGCTGGTCCCGTACTCCTGATCTCAGGTGATCCACCCGCCTCGGCCTCCCAAAGTGCTGGGATTATAGGCGGGAGCCACCGCGCCCTGCCCTTGTTTTCTTTTTTAACTGACATCCAAACTTAATTGGGTGTCCTCCATTCTAATTTGCTAAATAAAATGTGGCAACACTACTTAAAGCTACTATCATTCTCCTTCCTCCAGGTGAGGAAATGCCCCACGACACAGCCAGAATGTGGCAGGGCCAAGAGTCAGACTCCAGACATGTTCTGAGCCATTATGCCATTGTCCCGCCTGGCCGTGCTGGGATGTGCGTGGGACGCTCTGGCCTTTGTGACAGAGGCCCTGCATCAGCGGTTTGCAAGCACGGCCGGCTCTTTATGGTTCTACGGGATCCCATGCAGCCCTTCATAAAGGCAACGCTTGAGTTCCACCAGGCCGGAAGAAGCCATGAAACAAAAGCTATGAGAAGGCCGGGCGCTGTGGCTCACGCCTGTAATCCCAGCACTTTGGGAGACCGAGGCGGGCGGATCACCTGGGGTCAAGGGTTTAAGACTAGCCTGGCCAACATGGCGAAACCCCGTCTCTACTACAAAAATTAGCCGGGCATGGTGGCGCGTGCCTGTCATCCAAGCTACAAAGTAGGCTGAGGCAGGAGAATCGCTTGAACCCGGGAGGCGGAGGCTGCAGTAAGCCGAGATCCCGCCACTGCACTCCAGCCTGGGCAACAGAGGCGACTCTGTCTCAAAAATAAAACACACACACACACACACACACACACACACACACACACACACACACACGGAAAACACGGCCGTGGACTCCGTGTATAGAACCTGGTGTCTCAGGGCGTTGGGCAGGAGCAGGGGCAGGTGTCTAAGCCGGACCATGGGCTCCCTTCCGCGCCAGTCCGGTGCGCTACGAGAACCTTGTTGCCGCCTAGCTGAAGCTGGGAAAAGCAGCCGCCGCATTTTGGCGAGAAAGCACGCGGGACCCACCGAACGCGCGTGCGTGCAAGCTAGGGCGGGGCTAGGGCGCGCGCGCAGAGCAGGGGCTCTACCATCCGCGGAGCCACGCCCCCCGCCACATCCCACCTCCCCTCCCGGGAGCTTCCGCGAGGCTCGCCCGGCAGCTCCTGCTCCACAGCAGGCTTCCTACCTTGATGCCTCACGCGCTCTTCAGCCCTCTTTTTCTGTGGGTCTCGCGGCTCTCCCCCTCTCCAATTCCGAGTAGTGCCTTGCGCCGGGCGTTCGGAGACTGACACAAGAGGGACAGGAGGGGGACAGCGGTATTAAAGGGTGGTGACTCAGGAGTTCAAGACCAGCCTGGCCAACATGACGAAACCCCGTCTCTACCCAAAATACAAAAATTAGCCAGGCATGATTTTTTTTTGCATTTTTAGTAGAAACGGGGTTTCACCATGTTAGCCAGGATGGTCTCGATCTCCTGAACTCGTGATCCGCCCGCCTCGGCCTTCCAAAGTGCTGGGATTACAGGCGTGAGCCACCGCGCCCGGCCATGTTCTTATCTAAAGTTCATTCAGCAATTAGGCACTAGATTCCACCCCCTTTTATCTGTGCAGTGTTTGTTTGTTTGTTTGGTTTGTTTGTTTCGATGGAGTCTTGCTCGGTCGCCCAGGCTGGAGTGCAGTGGTGCGATCTCATCTCACTGCAACCTCCGCTTCCCGGGTTCAAGTCCTCCCACCTCAGCCTCCCGAGTAGCTGGGACTACAGGCATGTGCCACCACACCCAGCTAACTTTTGTTTAGTAGAAACGTGGTTCACCATGTTGGCCAGACTGGTCTCAAACTCCTGACCTCAAGTGGTCCACCTGCCTCGGCCTCCCAAATGCTGGGATTACAGCGTGAGCCAGCGTGCCCAGCCAAAAGCAGGAGCTCTGTCCAGTTCTTGACTCCAGCAATTCCCTCACCTTGAAAACAAATACACATGGCTGGGCGCGGTGGCTCACGCTTGTAATCCCAGCACTTTGGGAGGCCGAGGCGGGCGGATCACGAGGTCAGGAGATCGAGACCACGGTGAAACCCCGTCTCTACTAAAAATACAAAAAATTAGCCGGGCGTGGTGGCGGGCGCCTGTAGTCCCAGCTACTCGGAGAGGCTGAGGCAGGAGAATGGCGTGAACCCGGGAGGCGGAGCTTGCAGTGAGCCGAGATCGCGCCACTGCACTCCAGCCTGGGTGACAGAGCGAGACTCCGTCTCAAAAAAAAAAAAAAAAAAAAAAAAAAAAAGAAAACAAATACACACATGCACACACACACATGCACACACACACACACACTTTAAAAAATTCCCCTACTCCCATCAACCACTGCTCCATTCCAGGCAGAACTCAGAAAGTGTTGTCTATATTTCCTGCCTCTAATTTCTCTTTTCTTGCCCTCTATTGAACCCATTCCTATTACACTTCAGCATCTATCACTACCAGAACTGTCCTTGTCAAGGTTTCCAACAATCATCTTGCTAAATTTAATGGTTGACTTTCGATTGTTATTCTACCTGACCTGTTGGCAGCACTTAACACAAATAATTACCCCCTCCTCCTTAATACACTTTCTTCACTTAGTTTCCTTGACATCACGCATTCTTGGTTTTCTTTCTACCTCATTAGCCTCTCCTTCTCCATCTCCTGTGCTGATTCGTCCACTTTTCTTTAACCTCAGTATCAACGCTCCTCCAAACTCAATCTTTGTTCCTCTTCCTTATCCACACTCCCTTGGTCATCTCGTCCAGTCTCATGGCTTTAGGTATCTTCTCATCTGAAGTTCATAATATGGCCCCTTGTTACTTTTTTTTGAGACGCAGTCTTCACTCTGTCACCCAGGCTGGAGTTCAGTGGTGCAATCTCAGCTCAAGGCAACCTCCTCCTCCCAGGTTCAAGCAATTCTCCTGCCTCAGCCTCCCAAGTAGCTGAGATTACAGGCGCCCATCACCACGCCTGGCTAATTTTTGTATTTTCAGTAGAGAAGGGGTTTCACCGTGTTGGCCACACTGGTCTCGAACTCCTGACCTTCAGTGACCCGCCCACCTCAGCCTCCCAAAGTGCTGGGATTATAGGTGTGAGCCACCGCGCCCGGCCTACTTTCTGACCTCATTTTCTGTTACTCTTCCCTTCACTCAATTTGCTCCAGGTATACTGGCTTTTTTGCTGTTCTTCAAACCTGCCAGGCACCTCATTGGTATCAATGTTTGCCACATTTATAACTCCAGCTCATACCTTTCCCTTCAACTCCAGAGTCATATATCCAATTGCCTATTAGACAAATTCACTTAAACATCTAATAGGCATCTTAATCTCAATTTGTCCAAAACTGAATTTATGAGTTCCTAATCTTCCTTCCAGTATCCACTTCCTTGTTAATCTTCCCCAACTCGATTGTACCTCCAACCTTCCAACTGTTCAAGCCAAAAAACCCTGAAGTCATCATTAACTCTTCCTTTTCGCTCATATCCATACCCAGTCTTATCAGTAAATCCTTATGGCTCATCCTCCAAATAGATCCGGATCTGCCCAATATTCCTCTTTCCCCTAGATTACTGTAGCAGACTCTTCATTCATTCCCCTGCTTCCACTCCCCTTCCCTGCACTTCTGACTACCTCACTGCAACCTATTCTCTACATAGCAATCAAGGTGCTTTTTAAAAATAGAAGACTGCAACACTCCTCAGCTGAAACTCTCCCATTGTTTCCATCTCATGCAGAGTAAAAGCCAAGACCTTAAAATGGTTCCAAAGTCCCAACATAATCCGGCCCCGTTACTCCAGGAACACTGGCCTTTTTGCTGTTTTCCAAACCTGCCAGGCACCTTATTGCCATGGTTTTGCCATTGTGTAGATAAGTTTATTTATTTATTTATTTATTTATTTATTTATTATATATTTTGAGATGGAGTTTCATTCTTGTTGCCCAGGCTGGAGTGCAATGGCACGATCTCAGCTCATTGCAACTTCTGCCTCTGGGGTTCAAGTGATTCTCCTGCCTCAGCCTCCCAAGTAGCTGGGATTATAGGCATGTGCCACCACGCCCGGCTAACTTTGTATTTTTAGTAGAGACGGGGTTTCTCCATGTTAGTCAAGCTGGTCTCGAACTCCCAACCTCATGTGATCTGCCTGCCTCGGCCTCCCAAAGTGCTGGGATTACAGGCATGAGCCACGGCGCCCCGCCATAGATAAGCTTTTGATTTGCTTGTAACCAATAAAAAATGTTTTTTAAAAAAATTAGCCAGGCACAATGGTGTACACCTGTAATCCCAGCATTGAACCCAGGAGCTTGAGGTGGCAGTGAGCATGATTGACTGTGCCACTGCACTCCAGCACAGATGACAGAGCAAGACCCTGTCTCAAAACAAAACAAAACAAAAAAAATGTCTAACTTGTAAGGAGCAGGAAACAGAATTTTTAAAATGTATGTGGTATATATTTATTGGTATTAAAGTTTTATAAGTAGCTAAAGGTTGAAGCTATTGATATTAAAGGTTCAGTGCCTTTATATGCTATCTACTTATTGTATATGCCATTTATTGGAATTAAGGTTCTATAATTAGCTAAAGGTTGATAGTATTGTTTAGATCCTTGGGATCTTTTCTTTCTCTGATTAAATCTCTCAACCATTTATTTCTCTCCGCTTTCTGTTAAAATATCCAAAAGCAGGCTGGGTGCAGTGGCTCACACCTGTAATCCCAGTACTTTTGAGAGGCCGAGGCAAGTGGATCACTTGAGGTCAGGTGTTTGAGACCAGCCTGGCCAACATGGTGAAACCCTGTCTCTACTGAAAATACATAAATTAGATGGATGTGTCTGGGCACGGTGGCTCACGCCTGTAATCCCAGCACTTTGAGAGGCCAAGGTGGGTGGATCACGAGGTTAGGAGTTCGAGACCAGCCTGACCAACATGGTGAAACCCCATCTCTACTAAAAATACAAAAATTAGCCAGGCAGTATGGCAGGTGCCTATAATCTCAGCCACTTGGGAGGCTGAGGCAGGAGAATTGCTTGAACCTGCGAGGCAGAGATTGCAGTGAGCTAAGATCACGCCACTGCACCACTCCAGTCTGGATGACAGAGAGAGACTCCATCTTAGAGAGAGAAAAAAAAAGCATGTTACAGTTTCGTATTGAGTATTCAAATTTCCAACAATCTGTTTCTCCTTATGGTTTTGTCACTTTGCTGTATTTTAGGCAGGATTGTTAGCTGCCTGTTTAAGATTAACATATTTCCTTCTGTTGTACTTTTTATTAGTATATTTTTCTTTGTCCTTTATTATTTTTTATATTTGTATGCATATGTCCTAGTTGTACATATTTGGGGGGTACGTGTGCTATTTTGATACCTGTAAACAATGTGGAACTATCAAGTCAGGGTAATTGGGATACCCATCACCTCAAACATCTGTCTTTTCTTTTCTTTTTTTTTTTTTTTTTTTGAGACGGAGTCTCACTCTGTTGCCCAAGCTGGAGTGCAGTGGTGCAATCTCGGCTCACTGCAACCTCCACCTCCAGGGTTCAAGCAATTCTGCATCCGCCCCCACCTAGTACCTGGGATTACAGGCGCATGCGCCACCATGCTCAGCTTATTTTTGTATTTTTAGTAGAGATGGGGTTTCACCATGTTGGCCAGGCTGGTCTTGAACTCCTGACCTCAGGTGATCCACCCACCTCAGCCTCCCAAAGTGCTGGGATTATAGGCGTGAGTCACCTTGCCAGGCCAATTTGTCTTTTGTGTTGAAAACATTACAGTCCTTCTCTTCTATTTTGAAATATATACTAATTGTTCACTATAATTTCCCTACTGTGCTATCGAATATTAGAATTTATTCCTTCTATATAACTATAGTTTTGTACACATTAACCAACCAACTTCTCTTTATGTACCCTCTCTCCCCTTCCCTTCCCAGACTCTGGTAACCACCATTTTACTCTGTTTTATCTTGACTTTAAATTTTATTTTGTGAGCTAGTAAGACTGCTACTTTAGGTGTCTTTTAATTCATATTTATGTAGCATATAATTTTACTTCCTTTTATTTTCAAGCTTTCTTTTTATTTTAAATGTATTCCTCCTTGACAACATATTATTTGGACCTTTATTTTTTTTAATCCAGTCTGAAAGTCTCTGCCTTTTAAAGGGTGAGTTTGGCTGGATGTGCTGGCTCATCGTGGCTAGCCAGCATGGTGAAACCCCGTTTCTACCAAAAATATACAAAAATTAGCCAGGTGTGGTGGTGCATGCCTGCAGTCCCAGCCACCTGGGAGACTGAGGTGGGAGAATCGCTTGAACCTGGAAGGCAGAAGTTGCAGTGAGCTAAGATCATGCCACTGCACTCCAGGCTGGGTGATGCCCGGCCCCCTATTTATATCTTAAATTTATCACTATTTATACCTTCTGTGTCAGTCTCGATCCATTTAAGAAGTATAAAACACACAGTGGGCTAAACGAAAGAAGTTTACTATAAAGAGTTTTTAAATTCTGATCAAATAATGATTACAGGCCAGGCGCGGTGGCTCACGGCTGTAATCCCTACACTTTGGGAGGCTGAGGCAGACAGATCACCTGAGGTCAGGAGTTCAAGACCAGCCTGGCCAACATGGTGAAACCCTGTCTCTACTAAAAATACAAAAAGTAGTTGGGCATGGTGGCGGACACCTGTAATCCCAGTTTCTTGGGAAGCTGAGGCAGGAGAATCACTTGAACCTGGGAGGCGGAGGTTGCAGTGAGCCGAGATGGTGCCATTGCACTCTAGCCTGGGTGACAGAGAGAGACTCTGTCTCAAAAAAAAAAAAAAAAATTACAAGCTATAAGGAAACTCCATATGGCAACCTAGGACTAAGGGAGAATACTCAAAGAAGGACAAACTTGGAAAAGGGCTCCCTCCCCAAAGCTGGAGTTCAGATGTAACTGGAGAAGACAAAGCCCATTAGCCAAGCACAGTGGCTTACGCCTGTAGTCCCAGGTACTCAGGAGGCTGAGGCTGAGGCTGCAGTGAGCCATGATCATGCCACAGCACTCCAGCCTGGGCAACAGAGCAAGACTATGTCTCCCCAAAAATAGTAATAATAATAAGGAAGAAGAAGAAAAAGAAGAAGGAGGAGGAGGAGGAAGGAGGAAGGAAGAGAAGAAGGAGGAGAAAAGAAGAAGAAGAAAGAAGAAGAAGAAAAGAAGGAGGAGGAGGAGAAGGAGGAGGAAAGAAGAAAGAAGAAAGAAGAAGAAGGAGGAGGAGAAGAAGGAGGAGGAGGATGAGGAGGGGTCGGGGGAGGAGGAAGAGGGAAGCAGAAGGAAGCAGGAAAAGTTTGCCAGTTTTCCCTGGCTGGAGCTGGTCTGCAGTTTCTGAGCAAACAGAAAGCAACCATCTAGAGTGCAGGCAAAGCACAGACAATCAGCGACCTGTGGCATGGCTGTGCAGAAGAAGCAGAGACGTCTGGGGCACTGGTTTTCCATATTAGTACAGGAAGGTAATTGTAAGGCCAGACCAAAGCTGCAAAGTCACCAAGAGACCACACATTCTGAGAACATGGCTGTGGCAGAGCTCTATTGGATGTTCTCTCCCCAACACCCACCATGCAGCAGCCAGGAACAGCAGGAAAGCCCCTTCCTCTGTAGCGTCCTTCCAGAGCCCCCAGTGACTCTCACAAGCATCTCTCACTGTAGAGATGCTTAAAGGAATTCTGTCCATTATGGCAGAGCATATGTTAAAGGGTGAATTTGGAGCTGAGAGACGATAATTTTTTTTATTTTATATATTTCTTTATTTTTATTTTTTGAAGACAAGAGTTTTACATTGTCACCCAGGCTGGAGTGCAGTGGCATGATCTCAGCTCACTGCAACCTCTGCTTCCCAGGTCCAAGTGATTCTCGTGCCTCAGCCTCCTGAGTAGCTGGGATTACACGTGCCCACCACCCACCTGGCTAACTTTTGTATTTTTAGTAGAGACGGGGTTTCGCCATGTTGGCCAGGCTGGTCTCAAACTCCTGACCTCAAGTGATCCACCCACCTCAACCTCCCAAAGTGCTGGGATTACAGGTGTGAGCCACTGCGCCCAGTCTGAGAGGCAGTAAATTGACAACATCAGCTCTAACAGGACAAGTACTTTACCATGATCCTCATGTCCCTCTGATCTTCTCCCATCCCTCTATTCATATTGATATTGTCCAGAATTTTATTTTAGAGTTATGAATGTTCTCTTTATTTCATTAGATCCTAGCCTTATTAGTATAGCAATAACAAGGAGCAGTTATCAAAATAATTACCAAAATAAATCACCCTTTCTTTCCATTTTTCGTTTTTTTGTTGTTACTGTTGTTGACACGGAGTCTCACTCTGTCACCCAGGCTGGAGTGCAGTGGTGTGATCTAGGCTCACTGCAACCTCAGCCTCCCAGGTTCAAGCGATTCTCATGCCTCAGCCTCCCGAGTAGCTGGGATTATATGTGCTCATCACCACACCCATCTAATTTTTGTCTTTTTAGTAGAGACAGGGTTTCACCATGTTAGCCGAGCTGGTCTTGAACTCCTGACCTCAAGAAATCAGCCTGCCTTGGCCTCCCAAAGTGCTGGGATTACAGGCGTGAGTCACCGCGTCCGGCCTCTTTCCATTTTTCTTGCAGCATCTGTAGGATTTCTCTCTCTGTCTCTCTCTTTTTTTTTTTTTTTTTTTTTGGCCTTTCTTCCAAAACTTTTTCAAAATGGGCCTCTATGTGGCAATCTTTGTGAGGCCTTGTGAGCTTGAAGTTATTTTTTTTCAGGTTTTAAAAATAACTTTTATTGGTCAGGCACGGTGGCTCACGCCTGTAATCCCAGCACTTTGGGAGGGCTGAGGCGGGTGGATCACGAGGTCAGGAGTTCGAGACCAGCCTGGTCAACATGGTGAAACCCCATCTCTCCTAAAAATACAAAAAATTAGCTGGATGTGGTGGCCAGCGCCTGTAGTCCCAGCTACTCAGGAGGCTGAGGCAAAAGAATCACTTGAACCTGGGAGGCGGAGGTTGCAGTGAGCCGAGATCATGCCACTGTACTCCAGCCTGGGCGACAGATCTAGCTAGACTTCGTCTCAAAATAAATAAATATAACTTTTATTTTTTTTTAAGTTAATGTGTGCATTATAGGAAACTGAAAAACACAAGAAGCAAAGAACAAAGTCATCCACAATCACAAGCACTTTACAGTTTGACGTGTCCTTCTAGGCCCTGTGTGTGTATAGACACATTTCATTTTATGGGATTGAGATCGTTCAGTGTGTATCATGCTTTTTCACACATCATGAATATTTATCAATTCAAAATCCCCAAGCTATTTGAGTATTTTGATAACCAAGAATACACTACACCAGCTCAATCTGTTAGAAAAAAATGTAATCCTGTCTTTCTTGGGACAAAAATTTCATAGAAGACAAAAATGGCAACAAGCCTGTAGATGAAAGCATTGGCAGAGTTCGATTAAAATACTGCATTCCCTTAACGCTCAATTTAAATGAAGTTATTTTTTGTAAAGTCTTCATTGATTGACAATTCAGTTGTAAATTTCTTGGTTCACAATTCTTCCCCTTCAATATTTTACTCCCTGGTCTATTTGCATCCAGGGTTGCTACAAAGAAATTTGATGTCAGTTTGAACCTTGTTCCTTTGTAGATAATCTGATCTTTCTCTCTAGAAGCTTCTCTCTTTCATTCCCTCTCCTTCCCTTTCTATATATCTATATATCCATGTATCAGCTTTCTCAGCCTATTTGCATGCACGTGGCCAAATATGGCTATTCCAGCCCAATATTACAGTTCCTCAGTTCAAGCAGCCAGCAGGGTTTGACCAGATGCTCTCAGTTTTACTTCCAAATTCCTTGAAAGGAGAAGCTGATTGGCTTAGCTTGGATCTGGTATACACTCTGGGTCTAATTAAACATGACCAAAAGGAGGGTCATGGCTGCTAGGCTCACCCCTCTGGGGGAAGGGATAAATCTTATAGAAGAGAGAATGGCGTGATATTGATGATTCTCTCCCTTGTCCAGAGGCCAGATTTATACCTGGCTCCTGTGCTTCCTCTCCAGCTACTGGTATGCAGTTGTCCTGAGTGATAGCTCCTCTGAACATGAGTTTCTGTTCCCTGGACTCACTAACTTACCTATCTTTTCTTATTCCCCCATGAACCCTGAAAATTTGAGACAGGTCTCAGTTAATTTAGAAAGTTGCCAACGTTGAGGACACGCGCCTGTGACACAGCCTCAGGAAGTCCTGATGACATGTGCCCACGGTGTCGAGGCACAGCTTGGTTTTATACGTTTTAGGGAGAAGAAACATCAATCAATATACGTAAGAAGTACATTGGTTCTGGCTGGGCGCGGTGGCTCACACCTGTAATCCCAGCACTTTGGGAGGCTAAGGCGGATGGATCACCTGAGGTCAGGAGTTCAAGACCAGCCTGGCCAAGATGGTGAAACCCCGTCTCTATTAAAAATACAAAAATTAGCCGGTTGTGGTGGCGGGTGCCTGTGATCTACTCGGGAGGCTAAGGCAGGAGAACCGCTTGAACCTGGGAGGCGGAGGTTGCAGTGAGCCGAGATGGTGCCATGGCACTCCAGCCTGGGTGACAGAGTGAGACTCCTTCTCAAAAAAAAAAAAAAAAAAGTACATTGGTTCCCTCCAGAAAGACAGGAACAACTCAAGCAGGGAGGGGACTTCCAGGTCACAGGTTGGGGAAAGACAAATGGTGGCATTCTTTTGAGTTTCTGATAAGCCTTTTCAAAGGAGGCAATCAGAATATGCATCTATCTCAGTAAGCAAAGGGATGACTTTGAATAGAATGGGAGGCAGGTTTGCCCTGAGCAGTTCCCACCTTGAATTTTCCCTTTAGCTTAGTGATTTTGGGGGCCCAAGATTTTTTCCTTTCACAACCCTCGCTATGCTGGAAAGGTACATCCCTGTCCCCTTGTCTAAAGCTAATTCTTCCACCTGGACCCTCGACCCCATTCTCTTTTGCTTTATCAGGGACCTGGCTTATCCCAGTATTCCCCTGTCCATCCTACGCCTTCAAGCTTACCATCTCCATGATTTGGCCATGTCAGCATGACAAACATGACAGAGCAGGAGTATCACCACCTTGGACAAGCACTGTCCTTTTAAGTTCACCTTGATCAAAAACTGCCTAAATCCAAAGGGCATCAGCCTAATGGCTAAGGTCAGCATGACCATAAACCACAAATAACATCTCTGACCAGACACATTCCAGACTCCTCCCCGACCAGAGACATGCCAGCCCCGAGATAACCTCCCTGCTGGCTGGAGAGATGTCAGCCCCAACATAACCTCCCCTCCAATTAGAGACATTCCAACCCCACCATAAACTTCTCCCCGACACAGAAACATTCCAAACTCTCTCACCAATAAATACTTAGTCTGTAATAGAGCGCACTCCTGACTGAAATCAGCCAGAAGCCCCTCTCAGGTTTATTGCTCCAAAATAAACCTGTCTTGACTGTTGAGCCGCTTTTCATGTTTCTTCTCTCTTTCTTTAACTCTTTGCAGAGTTAAAGAAAGTGCTTTAACTTTCTTTGCTTAAGTGCTTAAGTGTCTCCTGTTGACAAAAAGAGTTAAACTCTGTAAAGTATTTGCAGAGATTTATTCTGAGCCAGATACAGTGACTATGGCCAGTGTTACAGCCTCAAGAGGTCCTGACAACATGCACCCAAGGTGCCCAGGCTGCAGCTTGATTTTATACATTTTAGGGAGACATAAGGCATCAATCAATACATACAAGATGTAGATTGGTTTGATCTGGGAAGATTGGACAACTGGAAGTGGGGTGCGTCCAGGTCATAGGTGGATTCAAAATTTTCTAAATGGCAGTTGGTTGACTTTATCTAGGCTGGCCATGGTGGCTCATGCCTGTAATCCCAGCACTTTGGAAGGCTGAGGTGGGTGAATCACCTGAGGTCAGGAGTTCAAGACCAGCCTGATCAGTATGGTGAAACCCCGTCTCTACTAAAAATACAAACATTAGCTGGGTGTGGTGGTAAGTGCCTATAACCCCACCTACTTGGGACGCTGAGGCTAGAGAATTGCTTGAACCCGGGAGGCGGAGGTTGCAGTGAGCCGAGATTACGCCCCTGCGCTCTAGCCTGGGTGATAGAGGGAGACTCTATCTCAAAAAAAAAAAAAAAAAAAAAGACCTGGAATCAATAGAAGGAGTGTCTGGGTTAAGATAAGGGGTTGTGGAGACCAAGGTTCTTACTACGCAGATGAAGTGTCCAGGTAGCAGGTTTCAGAGATAATAGATAATACATGTTTATTATGAGACTTAGAAAAGTGCCAGACTCTTAGTTAATTCTCTCATTCTCCCCTGGATCAGGAAAAAGACGTGGAAAGGGAAGGGGATTCTCTACAAATGTTGATTTTCCCCACAAGAGTCAGCTTTGCAGGGCCATTTCAAAATGTGTCAAAGAAATATATTTTGGAACAAAATACTTCCATTTCTTTCGGGGCCTCCTATCTGTCATGTTGGTATCTTATTGCTACAGAAAGTATGTTTTCTTAGTCTTTTTTTTTTTTTTTTTGAGACAGAGTCTTGCTCTTTCACCCAGGCTGGAGTGCAGTGGCGCAATCTCGGCTCACTGCAAGCTCCGCCTCCCGGGTTCACGCCATTCTCCTGCCTCAGCCTCTCCGAGTAGCTGGGACTACAGGCGCCCGCCACCACGCCCGGCTAATTTTTTGTATTTTTTAGTAGAGAAGGGGTTTCACCGTGGTCTCGATCTCATGACCTTGTGATCCGCCCGCCTCGGCCTCCCAAAGTGCTGGGATTACAAGCGTGAGCCACCGCGCCCGGCCTGTTTTCTTAGTCTTAAGGTCTCTGTTTCACTGTTCATGCTGGTCTGCTGTGCCTGAATTCCAAAGGGAAGAAGGTATAAGGAGACATGTCTGACCACCCATTCCCATCATTGCCGGAACTAGTGTTTCAGGTTTACCTTAGAATACCCTTGGCCAAGAGGAGGGGTCCATTCAGTTGTTTGGGGGGCTTAGAGTTTTATTTTTGGTTTCCACTCCCATATTGAAATCTTCTCACCTGGCCGGGCATGGTGGCTCACACCTATAATCCCAACACTTTGGGAGGCTGAGGAGGGCAGATCACCTGAGATCAGGAGTTTGAGACCAGTCTGACCAACATGGTAAAATCCTGTCTCTACTAAAAATACAAAAATTAGCCCAGCATGGTGGTGCGCGCCTGTAATCCCAGTTACTCGGTAGGCTGAGGCAGGAGAATCTCTTGAACCTGGGAGGTGGAGGTTGCAGTGAGCCAAGATCACACCACTGGACTCCAGCCTGGGTGACACAGTGAGAGTCCGTCTCAAAACAAACAAACAAAAAAAAATTCTCCCCACCTGAACTTACCGGCTGTTGCTTTCTCTCCTCCCTTCACTTCCTGGTCAATTCTATCGAGTTTACGTTGTCTTTTCTTCTTATCATCCATGGTGAGAAGGTGGGTTAGTGAAGCAGCCTTGTAGTCTGGAGTAACACCCAAGGTTCGTTGTCTCACAGCCACAGAGAACAAGGATGCAGACACACCAAGAGTGAGGTTGAGAGTGGAAGTTTACTAAGCAAAAGAAAGAGAATAGCTCTCTGCTGCAGAGAGGGGTCCTGGAAAAATGGGTTGCCAGATCCATGGTGAAATGCAGGGGGTTTATAGGTGATCTGGCGAGGAGACAGTGTCTGGTTTACATAGGGCATGGAAAACTGATTGGATCAGGTGTGCCATTGGCATAGGCATGAATCTCTGGTAACCCCAGCCTGATCTTTTATCATGCAGGTGGGTTCTCTGCCTGGCCTGTGCTATGTTGCCCATTTCTTTATTGCTGTACAGGTGGTAACAAAAAAAGGGAAGATGGAGCCTCCATGTTGGACATGCCTGGCCCCAGATAGCCCTTTTCTGTTGGCACTGTTGCTGGCATTCCCCCATGGAAGCTTCTAGCTTCCTTATTTATGTTTGCAGCTCCATTTTTCAAGCTGCTCTTTGTTTAGAAAAGAAATGATTTGGGGGCTGCTTTTTGTTAGAAAAGAAATTCTGCCGAGGACTTTTGCCCTCACTACCTCCCTAGATAATTTCTTTCTACCTCCTGTATCTTTAGGACTTGGGGAATGTATCTGAGTTGGGGGGGCACTCTTCCACCCATTACAGTCTAGCTTCAACCCTCTTTACTCACTGAATTGGCTTTGGTCAAGGTCGTCACAATCTCCTTGTTGCTAAATCCAGTGAAGCCCCATCAGTCCTTTTCTTTGCAGTAGCTGACCCTACTGGCCACTCTCTCCTTGAAGCACTCCTCTTCCTTTGGCTTCTCTGCTCCTACACTTTCTGATTGTTCTTCAGCCTCTCTAGCCTTTCCCTCAAAGTCTCTGTCAATGCTCCATGATTATTTTTGTGTTTCTGCATGGTTTGGTTTCCTGAGCAAAGGAGAACTTGCTTAGATGTGCTAGAAAATGTCTCCTTTTCTCCAGACCCGTTTGCTCGTCACATGCCAATGATGTTAAACTTGGAGCCGTCTGCCCCTGTTCAAAGGATAATAAAACTAGCCAGGCGCAGTGGCTCACGCCTGTAATTCCAACACTTTGGGAGGCTGAGGCAGGTGGATCATTGGGTCAGGAGATCGAGACCATCCTGGCTAACACAGTGAAACCCCATCTCTACTAAAAAAATACAAAAAAATTAGCAGGGCGTGGTGGCGGGTGCCTGTAGTCCCAGCTACTTGGGAGGCTGAGGCAGGAGAATGGCATGAACCTGGGAGGTGGAGCTTGCAGTGAGCCAATCGTGCCATTGCACTTCAGCCTGGGCGACAGAGCGAGGATACTAAAACTTATCTTGGCTGAGTGTGGTAGCTCTTGCCTGTAATCTCGGCACTTTGGGAGGCCAAGGCAGTCAGACTGCTTGAGTCCAGCAGTTCAAGAGCGACTGGGCAACATGCTGAAAACCCGTCTCTACAAAAAAATGCGAAAATTAGCCAGGCATGGTGGTGCATGCCTGTAGTCCCAGCTACTTGGGAGGCTGAAGTAGGTGTTAGCACTTTAAGGAATGTATCTGAGACACACAGCAACAAAATATGTTAGTGGTGGTGAATCCATAGGGTCTGTAGCAACCTCAATTCTTGCCTCCTCAGAAGAATTCGAACGAGGGGCATAAGGCAGGGTGAGAGACTGAGGCACATTGTAAAGGAGAAGTGAAAATTAATTAAAAAGCTTTAAAGGCTGGGTGTGGTGGCTCACACCTGTAATCCCAGCACTTTGGGAGGCTGAGGAGGGCGGATCATGAGATCAAGAGATTGAGACCAGCCTGGCCAACATGGTGAAACCCTGTCTCTACTAAAAATAAAAAAATTAGCCGGGCGTGGTGGCATGTGCCTGTAGTCCCAGCTACTCAGGAGGCTGAGGCAGGAGAATCACTTGACTCGGGAGGCGGAGGTTGCAGTGAGCCAAGATCGTGCCACTGCGCTCCAGCCTGGGCAACAGAGTGAGACTCCATCTCAAAAAAAAAAAAAAAAAAAACTTTAGAGCCGGAAGGAAATAAAATACACCTGGAGGAGGTCCAAGCGGGCGGAGATCAGGTGTGTGGTTTAACCCTGGACTTGGGGTTTTATACGGACTTGGAGTTGTATCCATTGGTATGCTTCTGGGCGGTGGCATTCCTTCCCTGATTCTTTCCTTGGGGTGGGCTGCCTACTTGTGGCCAGCACTTGGTAGGGGACGCATGCACAGTGTGTTTACCGAAGATGTACACATGCCCACTTGAAGCATTTTTCCCTTTACTAGTCAAGTGTTCTTAGAAGAAGGTCATACACCAGTTAAACACTGCCATTTTGCCTCTTAGTGCACATGCTTGAGCCCACTTGCCCAAGTCCTAAGATCTTATAGGGAAGCTGCTGATCAGCAGTTCCAGGAGTTTTCTATCTATTGGGATACTGCCTTTCCCTAGTGCCGACTGTGACCAATTATTATTTTAGAGAGATGTTTGGGGCAGGGCACGGGGGACATGGACTAGCAACCTACTTAACAGGTGGATCCCTTGAGCCCAGGGAGGTTGAGTCTGCAATGAGCTGTGACTGCACCACTGAAATCCAGCCTAGGTGGCAGAGTGAGACCCTATCTCAAAAGACAACAACAGGCCGGGCGTGATGGCTCACGCCTGTAATCCCAGCACTTTGGGAGGCTGTGGTGGGTGGATCACAAGGTCAAGAGATTGAGACCATCCTGGTCAACATGGTGAAACCCCGTCTCTACTAAAAATACAAAAATTAGCTGGGTGTGGTGGCATGCACCTGTAGTCCTAGCTACTCGGGAGGCTGAGGCAGGAGAATTGCTTCAACCCGGGAGGTGGAGGTTTCAGTGAGCCGAGATCGCGCCACTGCGCTCCAGCCTAGCGACAGAGTGAGACTCCCTCTCAAAAAACAACAACAACAAACAAACAAAGACTTATTTCAGGGAGAAATGCTTGCATTCCAAGGTAGGGACTCTCCCTTCTCTTCGTGAGAGAATTTATTCACATTCCAAAGCACTTGTTTACACTAGGGAGATCAGTTGTCTCTCCCTCTCTCAGGAGGGCCGCGAAGCATGCGAGCAGCACGTAGTCTACATAAACGGTCAGGTTCACACTTTCAGGGTTTGTCCCCTGTGAGACAAGAAACTCTGTTGCATGGTCATGGTCCATCTGGCTCCTGCCATGTCACCTGTAGGGTACTGGACATGGGAAACTGATGCAGTTCTTGCTGTGTGTAATAATATTGTCTGATTTCTGAGCTAGAAACCCCATGTTTGTTTTGTAACAGGAAAAAATTTAATTGGGAGGTCATTGGGCTGAGACAGATCCAGTGATTTGGGTTCCTACATAAGCAACCTGAAGCCCAGTGTAAACAGTAAAACAAAACTAGAGACTTAGCCAGTCAGAAACTGCTAACTGTAAACCAAAAATAAAAACCTAAGCTCCCCCACCAACCAACTGAAAGGAACTCCTCCAGGCCAAGGAGACCCCAGAGAAACCTGAAAACCTGAATTCCCTGCCATGACGGGAAAGGAGATCAGACACGCCTGATCCTATGCCCCGCCCCCACTTTTTTGGAGTTTAGGCACAATTGACCAGACTTAAGGTTAAAATAGAGATCCTAAGACTGAAAAAAACAGACTCTTTGTGACAATAAGATACAAAATTCCAACCTAACTCTGGTATAGCATCACATGACAGCCGACCCTGAAGGAAATCAAAATATTTTACCCCAAAATATATTTCTTTTATATATTTTAAATGGTCCTGGCCAGGTGCAGTGGCTCACGCCTGTAATCCCAATACTTTGGGAGGCCGAGGCGGGTGGATCACCTGAGGTCAGGAGTTTGAGACCAGTCTGGCCAACATGTGAATCCCCGTCTCTACTAAAAATACAAAAATTAGCTGGGTATGGTGGCGTGTGCCCACTCCAGCCTGGGTGACAGAGCGAGACTCTTGTCTCAAAAAAGACAAAAAACAAACAACCCCCCCCCGAAAAAAAACTGATTTTCTTCATAGAGTTGACATTCTGGTGGGGAGAGACGAGCATTAAATAAATATATGCCAATTGCTAAGTACTACAGAGAAAAATAGAGCCAAGTAAGGAGAATGCAGAATGCCGGGGGGCGGGGAAGGGAAGGCCTCTCTGATAAAGCAATATTTCAGTAGCGATCTGGAGGAAGTGAAGAGTGAACCATATGTTTATTTTGGGGAAGAACATTCCAGGAAAAGGAACAGCAAGTGCCAAGGCCTTGAGGGGGGATTGCACTTGACATATTTGAGCATGGTTGCTGGAGCTGGGTGAGAGGAAAAGTGATAAGACATGTACTCAGAGAGGTGAGGGGAGGGGCTCGGCTGCAAATCATGTCAGCCTTTTAGGCCATTGTAAGGACTTTGGCCTTTCCTCTTAGTGAAGAGCCACTGGAGAATTTTGAACAAAGGGAATGGCATGATCCAAAGTGTGTTTTTTATTTTTCTAATTTTCATTTTTTACAAACAGGCTCTCAGTCTGTTGCCCAGGCTGGAGTGCAGTGGTTTAATCATAGGTCACTGAAGCCTCGACCTCCTGGGCTCAAGCGATCCTCCCATCTCAGCCTCCCAAGTAGCTGGGACCACAGGTGGTGCCACCATACCCAACTAATCTTTTTCTTTTTTTGTAGAGACAGTATCTCACTATGTTGCCCAGGCTGGTCTCAAACTCCTGGCCTCAAGCAATCTTCCCACCTCAGCCTCTCAAAGTCTGGGATCACAGCTGTGAGCAGGGAAAGTGCTGGGATTACAGGTGTGAGCCACTGGGCCCGGCCTGATGTTTGTTTTCAAAGGATCCTTCTGGTTGTTGTGTGGAGAACAGAATATGGGAGGTCTAGGGCAGGAGCAGTGAGGTGAACGAGTTCATTATAATAATCCAAATAAGAGATGGTAGCTTGGCCAGTAAAGCCAGATAGGACCTCCTGTGGGGTGTAAGTGAAAGGGAGGAATCGAGAATGATTTCAAGTGGCTTGAGTAAATGGAAGAACATAAATTGCCATTTGATGAGAATGGGAAGAACTGGAGGAGTAATAGTTTTGGAAAGATGAAATGAGGATGTTACTGGACACAGTGGCCCACGCATGTAATCCTAGAACTTTGGGAGGCCAAGGTGGGATGATCACTGGAGTGCAAGAATTTGAGACCAGCCTGAGCTACATAGAGAGACCCTGTCTCTAAAAAAATGTTTAAAGCTTAGCCAGGTGTGAAGGCCTGTGCCTGTAGTCCCAGCTACTTGGGAGGCTGAGGCAGGAGAACTGATTGAACCTGGGAGGTGGAGGTGGCAGTGAGCTGAGATTACGTCATTGCATCCAGCCTGGGCAACAGAGTGAGACTCCCTCTGAAAAAAAAAAAAAAAAAAGTTACAGTTGTCAATTTTATGTTTTATATATTTTACCACAATTTAAAATGGCAATATTATACAAGGCAAATAAAGGTTGCAGAAATGTTCCAGATTAAAGGACATAAAATAGACATGATAACTAAATGCAATCAATACCTGACTCTAGATTAGTTCTTTGTTTGGTTAGAGATGGGGTCTCATTATGTTGACCAGGCTGGTTTTGAACTCCTGGCCTCAGGCAATCCTCCTGTCTCAGTATCACAAAGTGCTAGGATTACAGGCATGAGCCACTGTGCCCAGCCTAGGTTTGCTCTTACAATGGAAGGGAAGGAATGCTTTAGACTGGGCGTGGTGGCTCACGCCTGTAATCCCAGCACTTTCAGAGGCCAAAGTAGGTGGATCACCTGAGGTCAGGAGTTCGAGACCAGCCTGGCCAACATGGTGAAACGCTGTATCTATTAAAAATACAAAAATTAGCCGGGCGTGATGGTGAGCACCTGTAATCCCAGCTACTTGGGAGGCTGAGGCAGGAAAATTGCTTGAACCCCGGAGGCAGAGGTTACAGTGAGCTGAGATCACGTCACTGCACTCCAGCCTGGATGACAAGAGCGAAACTCCATCTCAAAAAAAAAAAAAGAATGATTTAAAGGACATTATTAGGACAACGGACAGAATGGGATTATGGATGTAAAGTATTGCAAATGTATGAAGTTGATAACTGTACAACAATTATATAAGAGAATATCCCTATCCTTAGGAAGTACATACTGAAGTGTTCTATGTAACTTACCCTCAAATATTCCGGATAAATATTAAATTGTTTATGTGTACGTGTGTGGAGAGACAGAATAAGCAAATGAGGCAATATTTTAACAATAATTTAATCTGAATAAAGGGCATAGGGGTTTATTGCATTATTTTTTTTTTGATTTTTTGGGAATTTGAAATAATTTCTAAATAATGTTCTAAAGTTCAAGCTGGGCATGGTGGCACACACCTGTAGCCCCAGCTACTCAGGAGGCTGAAGTGGGAGGATCACCTGAGCAGAGGAGGTTGAGGCTGCAGTGGGCCGTGATCATATCACTGCACTTCAGCCCGGGAGAGAGAGAGACTCTGTCTCAAAATAAAATAAGTTCAAAAACAAACAAAAACCCCAGTGAGCCTGTTCCTTTTGTTCCATTCTCTTTTTTTCTTTTAAGACAGAGTCTTGCTCTGTCGTCAGACTAGAGTGCTGTGGCGTGATCTCCACTCACTGCAATCTCCAACTCCCTGGTTCAAGCGATTCTCCTGCCTCAGCCTCCCAAGTAGCTGGGATTGCAGGCACGTGCCATCATGCCCAGATAATTTTTGTATTTTTAGTACAGACGGGGTTTCACCATGTTGGCCAGGATAGTCTCGATCTCCTGACCTCGTGATCCGCCCGCCTCGGCCTCCCAAAGTGCTGGGATTACAGGCATAAGCCACCACGCCCGGCCCCATTCTCTCTTAAACCCACTCTAATCAAACCACCTATCCCACAACTCCACTGAAATGTATTTGTCAAGGTTACCAAATATACCCATTTGCCAACTTCAGTGGTGACTTCTCTCACTCTTTCTCTTACTTGACCCATCAGCAGTATTTGACATAGTTTACCACTCCCTCCTTCTTGAAATGTGTGCATCTTTTCACTTCTGGACACCACTTTTTTGGTTTTTCTCTTACATTCCTGGCTGCTCCTTCTAAATATCCTTGACAGTTCCCCTTCCAAACACTGGAGTGCCCAGGGCTCAGTTCTCACAGCCAACCCATCTAGGAGTTTCTGTATGCCCTCAGGGTCATTTCCCAATCTCAATCTAGTGTCTTTCTTTTTTTTTTTTTTTTTTTTTTTTTGAGATGGAGTCTTGCTCTGTTGCCCAGGCTGGAGTGCAGTGGCATGATCTCGGCACACCGCAACCTCTGCCTCCTGGGTTGAAGCAATTCCCCTGCCTCAGCCTCCTGAGTAGCTGGGATTACAGACACACACCACCATGCCCAACTAAGTTTTTTGCATTTTTGTAAGAGATGGGTTTTCACCATGATGGTCAGGCTGATCCTGAACTCCTGGCCTCAAGTGATCCACCCACTTTGACCTGCCAAAGTGCTGGGATTACAGGCATGAGCCACAGCACCCAGCCTACTCCTTTTGCTTTAACTCTTGTCTCCTTAATTGCTAGAAGGAAGGTTCATAAGTCCCTAAGTAATTGGGGGGGGCCTAATTGAGCCTACACCTTGTTTTCCAAATTCTTATCCTATCACCCTACCCAAATTCCATGTCTAGATAGTAGTAAAGGGAATGAAAGACATAGGGACATCAGCTTACTTCCTGTTTGTTTGTTTGTTTGTTTGTTTTGAGACAGGGTCTTGCTCTTGCCCAGGCTGGAGTGTAGTGGCACAACCATGGCTCACTGCAGTTTCAACCTCCCAGGCTCAAGTGATCTTCCAACTTCAGCCTCCTGAGTAGCTGGGACTACAGCAGGCACACATCACTGCACCTAGCTAATTAAAACACAGGCCGGGCACAGTGGCTCATGCCTGTAATCCTGGCACTTTGGGAGGCCGAGGCAGGTGGATCACAAAGTCAGGAGTTAGAGACCAGCCTGACCAACATGGTGAAACCCCTGTCTCCACTAAAAACACAAAAATTAGCCGGGCATGGTGGTGTGCACCTGTAATCCCAGCTACTCAGGAGGCTGAGGCAGGAGAACTGCTTGAACTGAGAGACGGAGGTTGCAGTGAGCCAAGATTGTGCTCCACTGCACTCCAGCCTGGGCGACAGAGTGAGACTCCAACCCCCCCACAAAAAAAAAAAATTTTATAGAGATGAGGTTTCACCATGTTGCCCAGGCTGGTCTCAAACTCCAGGGCTCAAACGATCCTCCCACCTTGGCCTCCCAAAGTGCTGCGATTACAGGCATCAGTCACCATGCCTAGCCTAAACTTTTTTTTTTTTTTTTTTGCTTTAACTTCAGATGGCCTCACCCCTTAGTGCCATCCAGTGATGAAGTCACCAGGTGGAGGTGGTACTGGCTAAAACTTGAAGATTATTCCTTCACTCTGAGAATCTCCTCAACATCCACCATTCCTGCTATCTGGAACTCAAGTCATCAGCATGCAGAACTACAATCAGAAAAATAGAGTCAGCCCCACTGTAGGCCCCCAAATACTAAGGGACAAAATGTTGCATCTTCTGATTCTAAAGCCCATTCTTTTTCCACTATATCAATACCTCTCAAATTCATGCCAAATGTACATTAGTTTTTGTGTCTGGTACTTTCCTTCTTAGAGTGCTTGGGGAGGATGGTGGGAAGGAATGAAGAGGACAAGGACAGACTCGTCTGCCTCAATACATCCACACAGTGGGCACCACTGTCTTTTGGGAAGCTTCCCCCTCTCTCAGGAGTACGTGAGCAAGTTGTTTCCCTGGCTACCTTCCTGGGGAACCAAAGTTTGCGGGGAAAGAACACATCAAAGTGCTTGTTGCAAACACGAACCTCCTCTTTATTCCACATATAGAAGCTGTGTTTCCAGAGCTGGGAAAGGGCTTCGACCTGGCCCTACTTCTGTGTGGGCCTGGAGATGAAGGTCTAGGGCCGGGCATGGTGGCTCACGCCTGTAATCCCAGCTACTTGGGAGGCTGAGGCATGAGACTTGCTTGAACCCGGGAGCGGAGGTTGCGGTGAGCTGAGATCACCTCATTGCACTCCAGCCTGGGCAACAAGAGTGAAACACCGTCTAAAAAAAAAAAAAAAAAAAGAGAGAGAGAGAGAGATGAAGGTCTAGATCCTGGTAACCAGGCCTTTCTCCAGTTGGCAATGAAAAGTCCCAACCTCCAGTCAGTCCCAAATTAGAGAGTGGGAGCAACGGTGTGTGTCAGTGCCTTGGTGAGATGAAGATCAGCTTCAGGCAGGCTCTTCCAGGCAAGTTCTAAGATCCCGTACCGGGCAATGCCCACGGGAAGAATGGTGCGCACACAATTCTGCCACAGGAGGGGTACTACACCCTGGAACTCTTGAGGACTTCTAGGAGTATGAGAACCGCCACAAAACAGGCAGCAGAATAGCCGTTCCCCAGGAACTAGCTCTGTGGCTTTTAGGGCCTCTTCGTAGATGATCTCTTGGGGTTGAGGTTTCTCTCTCATTAGCAGCTCCTGAAGCAGCTTCTGGATTCTGGGGGACTTAAGTTGGTACAGGTCCATGAGCTGAGAGAACTGTTCCATCCAAGCAGTGCTGTCTTTTGGATATCGCTGCCGCAGCATCCGCAAAACATGGTACAGTGCCACAAATGTCTCCCACAAAGGCAACTCTTCCTTTTTTTTAGAAATGGACGATGTCTTCTTCTCTAACTTGGGCAATTTGGGAAACCTGCGTTCATCTTTAAAATCCCAGAAGTCCTTTTGAAACATCAGTGCCAGGGTTTGTTTTTCCACAGAGGCATGGGCACTTGGAAAAATGTCTCTTGTGGCAGGATAAAAGTATTGCATTTCCATCTCCTTGTGAGCAATGGATACCTGCTGTGCCCTCTCACTTCTGTAAGGTTCTCCTAGAAGATGCCAATTTTTAGCTCTTGGGTCTGGAATCCTCTTGGTAGCTAATGGGGACTTTTGTGTGGGGACAGCCAAAGGTTTTGGCCAGCTCTCCTTTTCCTTTGCTTTTATAGGAGGAATCACTTTCAGGTATTTTGGACTCATGGACTTTCTACTGGGTTTTGAGATCCTTGTGCCTTGTGACTCTAGGGCCTGTCTGTGATGGTACACGATGGCTTCAAGTTTGGCCAGATGCAGCCATTCTAAGTTTCCCTTTGAGGCGAGGTCTTTGAGCAGCTGGCACAGTCTATGGAAACCATCCCTGGAAAGCTGTTCTCCCGCTTCCATTCGTTCTAGGACATGGCGGATCCACTCTACATCTGAGAGGCTTACGTCTGCATGTTGTTCCTTAGCTGGGATTTGGGAGAGAGGTAACTGTACCTCAGTCTGTCCCATCACAGGTGGATGCTGCAAAAACCACTTCCACCAGGCACCTAGTGCTTTGTGTTGGAGTTCCTCAGCTTCCACGGTCCTCCTTAATATGTGGGACATAAATGGGGTCTTTAAGTCCTGTGCTTGGGACTCCAAAACTGTACCCAAAACATGTGGAGGTATGGGTTCATATTTTCCCATCACTTCTCTTTCTTTATCCATTGTCCCCGAGAATTTCCTGGGTATTTCAAATACGGTGGCCTTTTTATCTTCCCAGGATATTTGTTTCTCTGGCACTGGCACTGGTGTTTTCTCTTTCATCTCCAGAGCTGTTGACATCAGTTTCTTCAAAGGGCTTTTTAGAACTCCTAGTCTTATAGCTCTGCCTTTGACATGAGGAACTCCTCTTAAAATGGAAAGGACTCTTTCCCTTCCTCTTAGGCTCTTTCTTCTTTGTTCTTGTAACTTAAATTGTTTTTCTTTTTTTACGATCTCTTTTTCCCTGTCCACCTCTTCTTCCAATGAGCAGCTCTCCTCTTCCTCTTCCTCATCACTCAAACTTTCTGTCTCTTCCTCACTCATAATTTCTTCTTTCTCCTCAAACACTTCTTCCTTCTCCTGAACTTCCTCCTTCTTCTTTTCCTTTTTTTCCTTCTTCTTCTCCTCTTCCTCTTCTTTCTCCACTTGCTTCTCCTCCCCTTCCTCCTCCTCCCTTTCCTCCTCCTCCCTTTCCTCCTCTTCCTCCCTTTCCTCCTCCTCCCTTTCCTCCTCTTCCTCCCTTTCCTCCTCTTCCTCCCTTTCCTCCTCCTCCTCGGAAGACAAACTCTCTTGCTTTTCTAGTTCATCTAACAGGCTTTCCATTTCTTCAGAAAAATGCTCTTCACTTTCCACTTCATCCACTTGACTGGAAAACTTTTCCTTTGGTTTGTCAACTCTCTTGGCCTCTTTCCTCTTTCTCCACCTTCGTTTAAGGAATGGGATTACCTCTTCTTCTTCTGTTCCTCCTTCCTCTTCATCATCCAGTATGACTTCTGAATGCTCTCTGGCCAATTTTCTCTCTTCCTCAGTCATTTTTTCTTCTTTGTTTATCATTCTTCTCATTTCCTTGGCCAGTCTTATCTGCTTCCGAGCCAGTTTCTTCTCATCTATAGTCAGTTCTGATGGTTTTTC
Source organism: Nomascus leucogenys (assembly GCF_006542625.1). Lineage (NCBI taxonomy): Eukaryota > Metazoa > Chordata > Mammalia > Primates > Hylobatidae > Nomascus > Nomascus leucogenys. The sequence continues at coordinate 45,559,694 of NC_044391.1, read as the reverse complement.
AGAAAAATCCCACTCTTTGATGCCCAGCTTACTCTGTTCTATACTCAATCCGCTCTCCTTAACAAAGAGTGCCCTCTTTATCTTTGTCATTTTTATTTCTTCCTGTGTTAGTTTCCTTTCATCCCTGGTTAGTTTTTGAAGTGCCTTTAAGATTTTGTTCAGTTTTGCTGGTTCCTTGGAAAGGCTCTCCTTTTTTTTAATCAACTTCCTTGAAGCCTTGGCTAACTTTCTTTGCCCCTGGACAAATATTCTCTGTCCTCTAGTAAATTCCAGTTTTGCTTTGGCAATTTCGCTTTCCTCCATGGCCAATATCCTGTCTTCATGTAGCAGTATCTTCTCCTCTAGTGACAATTTTCTCTCAAATAGTTCTTGTTCAACTTTAGTCATTTTCCTTTGTCTAGAAGTTTCTGGAGTCTCTCCCTTAGACAGTGTTTCCTTTCCCTCAACCAGTCTCATCTTCTCCTTGGCCAGTCTTTTAATTTCCAGGTTCAATGCCTTTTCTTCCTTAGCAATATCCAACTCTCCTCTGAGCCATTTCTTTCCTTGGACCATTGCCTTCTCCAGAGCTAATTTCATTTTTTCCTGGGCCAATTTCTCCTGTTTCTCGGCCAGACTATCCTCTACTTGGACCAATTTTTTCTCTGTTTCAGCCAGTTTCTCCTTCTTCTTGATCACGGTCTCCTTTTCCTGTGTCAGCTTCTCCTCTACCTGAGCCAGTATCTTCTTGAACATTCCCAATTTGTTCTTTACTTGCACTAATTGCTTTCTGCTGCGGGTGAGTCTTTCTCTGTTATAGAGTAGGTTCTCTTTCCTCTGAGCCAATTTTTCCTTCTCCTGGGCCAGATTCTTCTTTTCCTGAGCCAGATTCTTCTGGTACACTATCATCTTGTTCTTTGTGAGTTCTTCCATGCTGTTGGTCCATCTTTCCCTTTTCTGGGCCAGTTTTATCTTCTTCTCAATCAATTGCTCCCTTTTCCGTCCCAGTCTTTCCTCTTCCTCAGGCATTTTTTCCTTGTGCTGGGCCAGTTTCTCCTCTTCCTGGATCAGCAACTCTTCTTCCTGGGCCAGTTTTGTCTCTTCTTCAGACAGGTTCTCCCTTTGCCAGGCCAATGCCTCCTCTTCCTCAGCCAGTTTCTTCTTTTCCTCAACGGGTTTCTCCTCTTCCTGATTCAGTTCCTCTTCTTTCCAAGACAGTTCTTCCATGTCCCATTCCAGTTCCTCCATTTCCTGGGCCAGCTCCTTGTCTTGCCAGTCCAGATTTTGTTCCCTCTGGGCCAGTTCTTCCACTTTCTGGACCGATATGTTTTTCACCTCAGCCAGTTTCCCTCCTTTCTTTGCTAGTTTCTCTTCTTCTCTAGCCACTTTCTCCCATTTCTTGGCCAGTTTCTTCCTTTTCTGGGCCAATTTCTCCGCCTCCTGGCTTAGCTTCTCCCCTCTTTGGGCCAGTGTTTCCTCTTTCTGGGCAAACTTACCCTCTGCCTGGGCCATTTCCCTGTCATCCTGGGTTATTTTCACATACGCCTGGGCCAGTTTTCTCTCTTCCTGGGCCAACTGTCTCTCTTCTTGTGCAAGTTTCTCTTCTTCTTGTGCTAATTTCCTCTCTTCTTGCGCTCGCTTTTTTTCAGTTCGGGCTCGTTTCCTGTGTATTCTGGCCCATTTGTGTTCTTCTTGGATCTGTCTCTGCTCTTCTGTGACCTGCTGTTCTTTTTCTTCCCCCTCCCGAGACACTTCTTCCTCCAGAGTCACTTCTTCCTCCAAAGTCACTTCTTCCTCCAAAGTCACTTCTTCCTCATCCTTGTATTGTTGCTCCTTGGACTTAGATGATAACATATTTTCCCAGACTTGTTTCCACTCCTCCCATTTCAGCTTCTTGTCCTCCTGAAGCATTTCCTCCTCTGGGGATAGCTTCTCTCCAGCCTGATGTAGTATCTCCTCTTCCTGAAGAAGCCTCTTCTCCCATTCTTCCTTCCATGCCTTCCAGGATTTCCTTGTCTCACCATGGACCTGTTTCCACTCATCCCAGGACTTTTTCCAGTCCTGCCAAGATGGTGTCCTCTCAGTCATAACCGGTTTTCCTTCTTGTTTGACCACTTTCTCCTCTAGTATGGCCATTTCCTCCACTTCCTCACTCATATCCCTCTCTTCTTTGGTCATTTCCCTCTTTATTTTTCCTACTTTTCTTTCCTTCTGGACAGCTTTCCTCTCTTGCTTTGGTGAGGTTTTCTTCTCTTCTTTCTTTGATATTTCTTTTCCCTTGGTTACATTACCTGGTTCTAAAAAAATAACTTTCTTTTTCATGCCCTTTTTCAAAATCACTTGGCTTTCCTCCGAGCCTGGCATGTCTCTTGCTTTCTTTTGTGCTTGTTCTTCTTCCCTTGGCATCACTTCCTTGTGTCTCATCACCTCTTGGGTCACACCTTGTATCATGTCCTCTCTAATTGCTCCTTCCTGGATAAAAATTGGTTTCTCCTCTGGCGGGACTACATCCCAATCAAGGTCCTCAAGCAGAACCTTGCTTTCTTTCTTCAATAGGGGGCAGATCTCCTGAAAGAGTTCCCAGCTGGGCTGCCTATCTACCAGCGTCTCCTGAGCAAATGTCACTAGCTCAGTGTTTAGATTTTCTGACATTTTTGTTTGGGAACCAGATATCCTCAGGGTCATAAGACGACATAGATCGTCCCTCCATGATGAGCCATCTCCAGCGGTTGACCTGCGGCCAGATATTCCAGAGGCTCCCCGCCCTTGGATTTTAACCTTTTTAGTAACTGGCTGTTCCATTATAGGAGGTGTAGTTTCCTCAGTTATAACTTTGGCTTCTTTTCCCTTCTTCTTGTGCTTCTTTTTGAGTTTCTGAGCTGTTACTTTCTTGTCTCTTTTGTCACGTATTTTCCGCAGCCTCTTCAGGGTCAATGCAATGTGATCCTTCGAGATATCTTTCTCTTGAGAATCAACATCTTTTGAGAGCTTTATTACACTGGTGCTTGAAGACCATTTGGAATGGACGGATGCTTCCTCCATCTCAACTGGTGCAGCCTCAGTCCCACTTTCATCCTCTAAGAGGCCTGGGTCTGTGCTCATCTGTTTAGAGTCTCTCTCTTTCGTCTTCTTGAGACCTCGCAACCATTTTCGGCCTGCAGGAAAAATCGAGAGATGGAGGTAAGCAAAGTATGGGAAGCTAAATGAAACCCTTCCCAATATTAGGTGTGAGCTAAGAAGAACTGTCATAAAGAAGTAGCAACAGAGAGAGCTGAGGCCTTAAAAAAAAAAAGCATTCTCTTTGCTTTATTCCTAGCCCCCTACTCCTGCCAAATCCTAGAGAGCTAGGCCTTAGAGTCTTCCCGAGTTTGAGTAGATCCTTCCTTAGAAAGTCTTTTTTCTTTTCATTGCTTTCATAAAAATCAATTTTATTGAGGTATAATTTACATAGGATATACCTATTTTAAGCAAACAGTTTGATGAGTTTGAAAAATGTATACACTTTTGTAACTACTGCAGTCACAATCAGGATATAAGGCATTTCTATTATCCCCCTAAATTCCCTCCTATATAGTGGCCCAGCCAACATCTATCTACCCTTAACCCCTGGCCCTAGGCAACCGCTGATCTGCTTTCTGTGACTGTAGATTCATTTGCCTTTTTTAGGATTCCAAATAAATAGAATCATTAAAAAATGTGCTCTTTTGTGTCTGCTTTCTTTCAACAGTTTTTGAGATTCTTCCATGTTGTTGCATGTATCACTCTTTTTTATCACAGTAGTATTTCATTTTATGAATACACTATAATTTCCTTATCTATACACTTTAAAAAAAATTATACTTTAAGTTCTGGGATACATGTGCAAAACGTGCAGGTTTGTTACACAGGTATATAGGTGCCATGGTGGTTTGCTGCACCCATCAACCCATCATCTACATTAGGTATTTCTCCTAATGCTAGCCCTCCCTTAGTCCCTCACCTGAGAGTGTCTTTTCTATGATGAGATCTTTCCACTTATCTCTCTTCCCACCTGGTATCTCTCTCTCTCTCTTTTTTTTTTTTTTTTTGAGATGAAGTTCACTCTGTCACCCAGGCTGGAGTGCAGTGGCACCATCTCGGCTCACTGCAACCTCCACCTCCTGGGTTCAAGTGATTCTCCCACCTCAACCTCCCGAATAGTTAGGATTACAGGCACCCACCATCATGCCTGGCTAATTTTCGTGTTTTTAGTAGAGACGGGGTTTCACCATATTGGCCGGGCTGGTCTTGAGCTCCTGACCTCAAGTGATCCGCCCACCTCGGCATCCCAAAGTGCTGGGATTACAGGCATGAGCCATCATGTCCTGCCAGCCCACCTAGTATCTCTTGATCCACTTTAACCCTAACTACCCTGCCTCTTGGGGACCCTGAGGCACGGACCAGATTACCCCTTACATACTATGCTTTTTGACCCCTGCTCGGCCTCGTCTTTGGCCTTTGCTGGGCTTGACGGCCACTTCAGATTCTTCAGAAACTGTAGGAGGTTTCAGGGAGGATTTAAGTTCAGAAGGCTTTGAGACATCTAAAGAAAAAGCCGGCTTTTCATCTCTATGTGACAGGGTCAGGTTTTCATTCAATCTCTGCTCCACTTGAGTGGAAAGGATTTGGAGATCTGTGGCCCGCATCCCCAGCAGATGGTCCAGGGGTTCCTCCCCGATCATCTCCTGCCTATGAAAGTCAAAGGAGAAGAAGGACTATGTTGAGTCAGGAACAAAAGGGAGAATGGGAAGCAAAAAACTGTTGTGGAACAGGCAGGAGGCTTGGCAAAGTGGCCAAGAGAGATGGCATATGCAGAGGAAAATAATGGCTGAGACAAAAGAAACTATCTAGGAAGCCAAGATGGCAATGAATGGAGTGATCTGTATTGGAGGCTGTAGAAGCAGGAGAAAAGGATGAAAATGGAACTTGAAGAGGTAGCAGACACATAGGAAAAGCAATGGAGAAAGGGGTGAGCAGGCCAGGTATGGTGGCTCATGCCTGTACTCCTAGCACTTTGGGAGGCCAAGGTGGCAGGAAGATTGCTTGAGCCCAGGAGTTCGAGACCAGCCTCGGCAATATAGTGAGACTCTGTCTCTACAAACAATTAGCCAATGTGGTGGTGTATGCTTGTAGCCCCAGCTACTCAGAAGGCTACGGCAGGAGAGTTGCTTGAGCCTGGGAAGCAGAGGTTGTAGTGAGCCAAGATCGCACCACTACACTCCAGCCTGGGCAACAGAGTAAGACCCTGTCTCAAAAAAAGAAGGAAGAGGAGGAGGAAGAGGAGTGAACAGTCAGGGGATTGTCAAGGATAGTCATCTAGGAGTGAGCAAAGGCTATGAGAAAGGAGAAACATCAGGGAGAATTAGTGAACAAGGATGAAGAAATAGCAAAGGAAAGGAGGGGGAAATGGGGAATGGGGTGAAGCATTGAGGGAAGCACAAACTTACTGCATCTCCCGAAAAGTCTCTTGTTTCTGGATCAGCTGTAAGAGTGAGGTCCTAGAGTGGATTCCAATCTCAGCCATGAGGCTTAGGGTCTTGATCCTCACTCTTTCATCCTTGTCCATTAATCCTTGAGCCAGAGGCATGGCAAAAAGATGAGTAATCATTCCTAGACGCTTCAGCCCTTCCCAAGCTAGTTCTCGGATCAGCGGGTTGGAATTGGTTGTATCATCCAGTAGCCGCTGGGCTGTCTCAGAGCGTAGGGCTGGAGACACCTGATAAGAGGCAAAGATTTGCCCTAGTGCACCAACACAGCACTGGTACTTCAGCAAGGAAGCATGGACCATAATATTGAGCATTGTCTCAATCATGCTATTGATGGTTATTTCACTCATCTTTCTTCCCAGCCAACTTCGGTTTGCTCCATCTGTAAGGACACTGTAGGTTACATCCTTGGAAAGTCTCATTTCTAGGAAGTCTTTATCCTCCTCCTTCTTCTTTGGATATTCTATATTACTTATAGCTCTTACCCTGCTGTGCCAGAAAAAGAATTCTTGAGACTTGTCCCATTCCAGCTCCCGCTGGGGTGCATGCAGGTTGCACTGTAGGTATACTGGGGTGCCCTCTGGCCAAAGACGGGCACGAATCACCGAATTGGGGATATAGCAATCAGGGGCAAAAAGCCATTCCCGCCCATGACCAAAGTAGTATCGCAATATCTGATAGGGGTTGAGTCCATCCCAGCTAGTCAGTTGTAGCTGGGGAGGAAGCACATAATGGCGTTGGTAACGTTTGCTCATCTGCATCCAATCTTCCATGTCCTGCAAAGAATAATGCATGGAGGAACGCAGTAACACTGGGCTCCCTTCCTCATCTTCTTCTATCACATGTGGCACAGAATGGTCAAAGGCAATGCCCCGGTTGTTGACAAGGTTCTCCAGACCCACTAATTTCTGTTGCGCTTGTCCAAGGTAGATGTACTTGGGCACAAACATGGTCTCAAAGGAGAAGAAGAAGCTTGGTATGAAAGGCTTAGGGACTTCCAGTACTTCATCTGATATGCTCATAAAGGAAAGGTGAGTCAACAGGGCTGGGGGAAGCAATTTTAAACAGGACACTAGGTAAAGACTCTGGTTAAAAGTCACAAGCAGGTCACCCCGGTCATTTGCAAAACAGAGTGGGCCAAAGTGCAGTGATGAGTCCAGAATGGCTATGAGTCTGCCACGGAAGTCCCAGATCCGAACAGAGCCATCGGCAGAACCTGTGACGAAAAGACTCAAGGAGAGGCAGACATCAAAGGATGTGATGGCACACAGGTGCAGAGGCAGTGTTTCTATGAATTTCAAGCCATTCTGTGACCCAGAGGACAGAAAATCATGGAACTTCCAGAGACGCAGGCAGTTTGTCTCTGTGATGGCACCCACAGACTTGGGCAAGAGTATCAGATGTGTTAGGTGGCAGCTGCTGAGAATGCTGGCGAGAGGCCGCAGTTGTACTTTGACCCCATCAAGCACAGCTTCTGACAGGTGCACATAGTCATCCATTCCATAGGAACAGAGCAGAGAGTTTCCTTGACCACCAAAAATCCCTCCAGACAGCGTGGAGAGTGCCAGTACGGCGCCAAAGTGCATGAATTTTTCTAATCGAGCACAGCTGTGCTGGGAGAGCACTCTTATCACACCACTCTGGTGCCCAGAGAATATCATTCCCTCTAGACCCCGCCCCAAGTTGAAATGCCCATAAGCCAGGCATTGTACAAAGTCCTGAGAATTTGGTGAGGTGCCTAAGAGATACTTGGCTGGGCAAGGGCAGCGGGTTGTGTCAAATACCAGAACCTCTGAGCTGCCTGTTGCTACAAAGAGCTCCTCTTTACCTGGGTCGTAGGCCCAATCCACAGCCCGGTCCAGGATTGAGAAGGGCCAGGTGATAACAAGAAGGTCCCCTGTTACTGGGGACACAAAGCGCAACAAGCCATCCTCGGTGGTACACAGGATCCGGAACCAGTTATTTCCACAGTAGACCCGACGCAACTGCTGGGGAGCAGAGCCACAGACATTGAAGAGGCTGTAGAAGCAGGGCAGGCGGCGCAAGGAAAAACTATGAGCAGTTTGGCAGAAGAAAGTAATGCTGTCAATAAACTGGAGCCGGTACAGCTCCTCGCCAAGCTCTAGCCGCCGAAGCAGGCTCCCTGAAGTCAGGTTCCACTCCTTGATTAGGCTGTCACTACCAGCTGTTAGCAGGGTGTGGGCCTCTGGTCGGCTGCGGATACAGATCACTCCTGATTGATGGGCCTGGAAACTGTGGAGTGGATGGCCCTGCTGGAGGCTCCAAACTTGAATTTCTCCAGCTTGGTTTCCAGCATAGAGAAAGCCCTGATCGAAACAGGTGAAGCAGCAGGTGATGGAAGAGCCGCTGCTGGTGGACGTGAACCTCTTTACCTCTCCCAGCTGGCCCTTGCCCTGGCGCATAAGGACCCTCACCACCGTCTCACACAGGGCCAGGAAGGAGCCACTGGGACCATTCAGCACGATATCCTGGACAAGCTCATCACCTGGCATGGAGACCATGTGAGCTATTTGGAGGCCCGTGCCACCTCGCTCAATGACCCAGGTCACCACTGCCCCCAGGATGCCAGACAGAAGCATCTTCATTTCCGGGTCATAGCAGAGGCAGCTGATGTTGAAGCGGCAGGGCACTTTACTCAGGGGTTTGAATGCCTGAAAGTGGTCCCCAAAGAGTCGCAGGATCAGGTCACCACAGTAGACCACGAGGATATGAAAGGAACCTGTATGGACCATGGACTGGATGGGTGGCAGTCGTTCAGTCATGGAGAATGTTCTTTTCTCAACCAGGTCCTCAGTTTTGCTCTTCATCCATACTACAGCCTAGAAGAGAATAAGAAGGAAACTACCTATGCCGGGCGAGGTGGTTCATGCCTGTAATCCCAGCACTTTGGGAGGCCGAGGCAGGTGGATCACCTGAGGTCAGGAGTTTGAGACCAGCCTGGCCAACATGGTGAAACCCCATCTCTACTAAAAATACAAAAATTAGCTGGGTGTGGTGGCAGCACCTGTAATCCCAGCTACTCGGGAGGCTGAGGCAGGAGAATCGCTTGAATTCGGGAGGCAAAGGCTGCAGTGAGCCAAGATTGGGCCACTGAACTCCAGCCTGGGTGACAGAGCGAGACTCCATCTCAAAAAAAAAAAAGATGAAACTGCCTAGAGCTGATGGTAGGGCAGAATATTCCCTTATTTCCCCATGTTATGTGTTAAGGAGGAATTGGAGGACTCTAGAGTGATTTTATCCCTTGGTGATGGGAATTGGAAATACGGTAGAGGCAGGAATCCTAGGACCCTTTTCCTAACCTTGGTTTACTTCGGGGGAACCATACAACCTACTCAACATGGGGACTATAATTGGAGAAAGGATGAGGAGAGGTTTCTGGTTCCAGACTACATTCATTCATGGGGAATATCTTCCTTTGTCAATCTGGGCTAACAGCTATATGGGCATGGCTCTTGGAGAATGGACCAAGAAGGGGAAGAAAGGCAGTCTTACTTGTGTTTCTTTTGTGCTTGATGTCACCCAAGAGAGGGAGGCGAAGAAGTGGGCATCACTGAAGTAATAGCATACACACGGCATATTTTGAGGATAGCGAGACTCTTTGAACAGTATCTGGGACCGGTCGCTCAGCACAACTAGGGAATTCTTTGGGTCTTCTGAAGGTTCCTGGAGAGAGGCGTGGCATAAAGTAAGAGGCCAGGGCACAGAAGCACTAAATATATTCTCGCACAAGTCACAATTGGAGCAGTTCACAAAGTCATGCCTCCCACCCGAAGGACCTACTCCTGTTAAACTCACACGTGCATAACTTATCACCTGTGGCACAGCTATACTTCACAAGCATGTAACGAATCCCCCAATGCATGAGGGAACACAACCCTGCAGAGCCTCTGTGTGCAAATTTTATAGTGTGAACACAGGGAAAAATGATGTTCTTTTCAACATGAAGTTAGCCACGCCTGCCCTCTAATGGATGGAGTCTCACTGTGTTGCCCAGGCTGGAATGCAGTAGCGTGATCTCAGCTCACTGCAACCTCCACCTCCCAGGTTCAAGCGATTCTCCTGCTTTAGCCTCTCAAGTAGCTGGGACTACAGGCACATGCCAGCAGGCCCTGCTAATTTTTTGTATTTTTAGTAGAGATGGAGTTTCACCATGTTGGCCACGCTGGTCTCGAACTCCAGACCTCAGGTGATCCGCCTGCCTCGGCCTCCCAAAGTACTGGGATTACGGGCATGAGCTACTGCGTCTGGCCCCCTCTAACATTCTTGCTTGTGTCTAGAAGGTACATGTACCATAAAAGACACAATATTTAACAGAATAGTCAGGCAAGTACATCACCTTACACCCACATGGAATATGACAGAGTCTCCCAAAGTCAGTGCAGCTCTGGGTTACTGAAGCTTAAAGCTGCACTAAGTGAGACTCTTGGAACACCCTATCTGGCCTTTAAATTTGACAGAGGGCAAGCATTTATACAATATATATATTATCCCACGGTGATAGAGCATGTGCTATGAAACGTGCATCTGGGATCCTGTTTTTTGTTTTGTTTTGTTTTGTTTTGTTTTGAGACAGGATCTCGCTGTGTGGCCCCAGGCTGGAGTGCAGTGGCCTGATTTCGGCTCATTGCAACCTTTGCCTCCCGGGTTCCAAGTGATTCTCCTGCCTCAGCCTCCCAAGTAGCTGAAACTACAGGCACGGGCTACCACACCCGGCTAATACTTTGTATTTTTAGTAGAGACGGGATTTCACCATGTTGCCCAGCGTGGTCTTGAACTCCTGAGCTCAAGTGATCTGCCTACCTCGGCCTCGCAAAGTGCTGAGATTACAGGCATGAGCCACCACGCCTGGCCCTGGGATCCTTGTATGCAGAGCCAACCACAGCAAAACTGAGCTTGGCAACTGTTCTCTCTGGTGCCTCCTCCCCTGTTTTGTTTTTTTTGGTAGCTAATTATGGATTTTCTCTCTCAGCCAGGTGCGGTGGCTCATGCCTGTGATCCCAGCACTTTAGGAGGCCGAGGCAGGCAGATTGCCTGAGCTCAGGAGTTCACGACCAGCTTGGGCAACATGGTGAAACCCCGTCTCTACTAAAAATACAAAAAATTAGCTGGGCGTGGTGGCATGCGCCTGTAGTCCCAGCTACTTGGGAGGCTGAGGCAGGAGAATTGCTTGAACCTGGGAGGCTGAGGTTGCAGTGAGCTGAGATCATGCCACTGCACTCCAGCCTGGGCGACAGAACGAGACTGTGTCTCAAAATAAATAAAATAAAATAATAGAAAAACTCTCCAGAAGGTCAGTTCCTCTTACAATCCTCCAGAGTGTCCACTTTCCACTATCAAAATATCTTTGCGAGAAGTCTGTGACTCATGGAAATTGATGGCCTACCTCCTGCTAAGGTGGTGACTGTCTTTATAGTATACCCTGTTTGCTTCCTGTTCTCAAGGACAATCTGTGGCTCTTCTGAAATGCTCATGACTGTAAGACAGGTAGCAGCCAACCTATAATATGTTTATGTCCTACATATACATTACCTTGCTTTTATTTATGGTGTCATTTAGGAGGAGTTTTAAATCTTTCCACAGGGGAATGAGCCTGGGGGAAGACATCACCGTCAGACTCCCTTGGCCCTCCTGAGGACTGTTGCTTAAAAACCTGTGGGAATCCAAAAGAGCCCGGCTTAGTCACTGCCATTTTCCGAGGAGCTAGGAATCAGGAAGCAAGAACAATGAACTCATGTTTATTGAACACCTTCTGAAAGTCAGGAACTGTGCACAAGACATACCTTCTCATTTCATCCACTCTACAGCCCAGTAAGGTAAGCATTATCTCATTTTATAGATGAGAAAACTGAGGCTTGGAGAGAGCAAATGGGGAGTGAATCTTAGCGTGTTCCTATCATAACCCAGTAACATATATGGGTGAGAGAACCAGAGAAACCAAGAGAGGGGCTGGGAAAGAATACTCTCACAGGCAAATAATAGTCCTTCACATTTTGTGGTGTGTCCGGAGAGCATTTTGTGAAGACTGTGGGTTCTCAAAGTATGGTCCCTGGACCTCCTGAACCAGGATTCCTGGGGGTAAGTTTTATTTTATTTTATTTATTTATTTATCTATCTATTTTTGAGACAGAGTCTCGCTCTGTCACCCAGGCTGGAGTACAGTGGCCCAATCTTGGCTCACTGCAACCTCTGCCTCCCAGGTTCAAGCGATTCTCCTGCCTCAGCCTCTCGAGTAGCTGGGATTATAGGCACGTGCCACCACGCCCACCTAACTTTTGTATTTTTAGTAGAGATGCGGTTTCACCATGTTGGCCAGGCTGGTCTTGAACTCCTGACCTCAGGTGATCCACATGCCTCAGCCTCCCAAAGTGCTGGGATGACAGGCGTGAGCCACTGCGCCCCGCCACCTGGGTGTAAGTTTAAAAAAAAAAAATAAAGCCGGGCACAGTGGCTCATGCCTGTCATCCCAGCACTTTGGGAGGCCAAGACGGGCAGATCACGAGGTCAGGAGATCAAGACCATCCTGGCTAACACGGTGAAACCCCGTCTCTACTAAAAAATACAAAAAATGAGCCGGGTGTGGTGGTGGGCGCCTGTAGTCCCAGCTACTCAGGAGGCTGAGGCAGGAGAATGGCATGAACCGGGGAGGCAGAGTTTGCAGTGAGCCAAGATCGCGCCACTGCACTCCAGCCTGGATGACAGAGTGAGATTCCATCTCAAATAAATAAATAAATAAAAATTTAAAAATCAGGTGATCCTCCTGCCTCAGCCTTCCAAGTAGCTGGGACCACAGGCATGCACCACCATGCCTGGCTAACTTTTCAAACTTTTTTTTTTGTAGAGATGGGGTTTTGCTTTGTTGCCCAGGCTGGTCTTGAACTCCTGGGTTCCAGCTTTAGCCTCTCAAAGTGCTGGGAATACAGGTGTGAGCCACAACACCGACCTGTAGGTGTTAAAATGCATATTCCTGGGCTCCCCCCCAGGCCTACTGAATCAGAACCATGGAAGTGGGACCCAGGAACCTCCACTTGTAATTAACTCCCTGGGTGATTCTACTGACATTTCCTCCTGAAAAAGGAACTGGAGCTACGGGGCACCCAGGACTAAGAGTCAGCCCCAGCTAGCATGTATGGAGAGAAGATCCAGCCATTTGGCCTTGCAGGCTTCCCTGGCTGTGTAGAATCAGGTAGCTCCTTTTTTTTTTTTTTGAGACAGAGTTTCGCTCTTGTTGCCCAGCCTGGAGTGCAATGGCACAATCTTGGCTCACTGGAACCTCCGCCTCCTGGGTTCAAGTGATTATCCTGCCTCAGCCTCCTGTGTAGCTGGGATCACAGGTATGCACCACCACGCCCAGCTAATTTTGTATTTTTAGTACAGATGGGGTTTCACCATGTTGGCCAGGCTGGTCTCAAACTCCTGACCTCAGGTGATCCACCCACCTTGGCCTCCCAAAGTGCTGGGATTACAGGCGTGAGCCACCAAGCCCGGCCTCAGGTAGCTTTCTTACGGGAGGTACATCTGCTGTTCATTGTCCTCTTCCCCGTTCCCTTTTCTTTGGCCTTCATGAGGACAAACCTCTACTTTTCCTGGTTGTACAGTGAATTACTTTTAACATACCCCCTCTGTCAGGGAGTCTGTCACTACTGGTGGAACAATTGGCTAGTTTTTCCTCATTTGTAAAATGAAAATGCCACTGTTGCTTATGTTACAGGATTGTTGCAAAGATTAAATAGGATCATTTATGTGAAAACCCTTTTAAGCATACTCTGAAGTGACAGACACTTACGACTGCTGTTTGTAGGCTGGCCTAGTTCTCAGACAGGTGACCACTCTATTTCCTTCCAACTCATACTTTGTGCTTTTCAGCTGCTCTGGAAACATGACAGTTAAATTTACAGTCTGGCCAGCAGAGGGCAACGGAGGCCAACCTTGCCTGCCAGATGTAGAAGAACTTCATCCCTTTAGAGAAATGGTGGGAACTTGTTAGAAATGCAAATTATTGGGCCCCACCCCAGACCTACTCAATTGGAAATTCTGAGATTAAGGCCCATCAATGAATAATTGTTGTTGTTGCCCATCAATCTGAGATTAAGGCCCATCAATGAGTTGTTGTTGTTGTTGTTGTTTTGTTTTTAAGAGATAGGGTTTTGGCTTAGCAACCTGGCTCACGCCTGTAATCCCAGCACTTTGGGAGGTGGAGGAGGATAGATCACCTGAGGTCAAGAGTTCGAGACTAGCCTGGCTAATATGGTGAAACCCCGTCTCTGCTAAAAATACAAAAATTAGCTGGGCGTTGTGGCAGGCGCCTGTAATCCCAGCTACTCTGGACGCTGAGGCAGGAGAATCACTTGAACCCAGGAGGCAGAGGCTGCAGTAAGCCGAGATTGTACCACTACACTCCAGCCTGGGAAAGAGTGAGACTCAGTCTCAAAAAAAAAAAAAAAAAGAAAAGAAAAGAAAAAAAGAGACGAGGCTTTGCTCTGTTGCCCAGGCTGTACTGCAGTGGCACCATCATAGCTCACTGCAGCTTTGAACTCCAGAGCTCAAGTGATCCTCCCACTTCAGCCTCCCACGTGCTAGGACTACAGGCATGTGCCACCACACCTGGCTAATTTTTGTTTCTTTGTTTTGTTTTTATAGAGACAGGGTCTCACTATGTTGCCCAGGCTGGCCTTGAGCTCCTGGTCACAAGTGATTCTCCTACCTTGGCCTCCTAAAATGCTGGGATTTCAGGCATGAGCCACCATGCCTGGCCTATTTTGTTTTTTTTTTTGTTTCAATTTTTGTAGAGATGGGAGTCGGGGTGGGGTAGGGATGAGGGGGTGTCACTATGCTGTCCAGGCTGGTCTCTAACTCCTGGCCTCAAGCTTCGGCTTCCCAAAGCCTCAGCTTCCCAAAGTGCTGGCATTACAGGCATGAACCGTTGCACCTTGCTTCAACAATAACCAAAATGTGAAAAACACTGGTTTAGAGAATGGTTGGAATCCCAATTCATTTGCCCTGGGCTTCCTGAAGCAAGGTCAGCAGAACACACCTTCTGGTATGGCTAAGCCGAGGCTCTGTGTTGCCACAGAGACTTGCTCACTGGATTTGGGATGGGGGAAAACAGCAGGCAAAACTTACCATCATCATCTCACATGCATACAGTGGGTGAGAGCCCAGAGAAAAGCTTTCAACATCAATCATTTCGTTAGTTCTTGTAAGAATCCTGAGAGGCAGATATCATCATCTCCATTGTACAAAAGAGGAACATGAACTCAAAGAGGAAAAGGGATGTGTTTGAGTCTACAAAGGGCAGATCAAGACTAAGATCCACCAGGTACAGTGGCTCATACCTGTAATCCCAGCACTTTAAGAGGCCGAGGTGGGTGGATCACGAGGTCAGGAGTTCAAGAACCAGCCTGGCCAACATTGTGAAACCCTGTCTCTACTAAAAATACAAAAATTAGCCAGGCACGGTGATGGGTGCCTGTAACTCCAGCTACTCGGGAGGCTGAGGCAGGAGAATTGCTTGAACACGGGAGGCAGAGGTTGTAGTGAGCCGAGATCACGCCACTGCACTCTAGCCTCGGTGACAGAGAAAGACTCCGTCTCAAAAAAAAAAAAAAAAAAAAAAAAGACTAAGATCCAATCCACAGTTCAAGATTCTTCTACTATATCAGAGGAGGAAGAGGTTTTGCTGGCTGATGCTAGGAAGGCTCTCTGATCCACAAATCCACTCACAATGGGAACTTGGGACTGGCTGGCAGCACACACCATCCTGTCTCTTTCCACGCTCCCCAGACTGCATGCTGCCCTCCTGCGATAGCTGTCTCCATTCTGTTCCACTCAACCCTGCACTTGCTGCTCATTCTGAATGCCTTTCAGGCTCTAGTTGATCTGCTTCAGATCCTGCACAGCAGTGGAGGCCCCTGTGGGAGTTACCCCAGACCAAAGTGGGAGGCTCACGCGCTTGCGGCCAGAAGTTCAAGGCCAGCCTGGGCAACATAGTGAGACCCTGTCTCTACAAAAAAAAAAAAAAAAAAAATTAGCCAGGCATGGTGGCATGTGCCTGTGGTCCTAGCTATTTGGGAGGCTGAGGTGGGAGGATCACTTGAGCTCAGGAGGTTGAGGCTGCAGTCAGCTATGATAGCCCCACTGCTTGCCAGCCTGGGTGACAGAGCAAAATCCTGTCTTTAAAAAAAAAAAAAGGCCAGGTGCAGTGGCTCACGCCTGTAATCCCAGCACTTTTGGAGGCTGAGGTGGGTGGATCATGAGGTCAGGAGTTCAAAACCAGCTTGGCCAACATGGTAAAACCCTGTCTCTACTAAAAATACAAAAATTAGCCAGGCATGGTGGCGGGTGCCTGTAATCCCAGCTACTCGGGAGCCTGAGGCAGAGAATTGCTTGAACCCAAGAAGCGGAAGTTGCAGTGAGCCGAGATTGCAGCACTGCATTCCAGCCTGGGCGATAGGGCGAGACTCCGTCTCAAAAACAAAACAAAACAAAAAACACCGAAACAAAAAACACCAAAACAAAACAAAAACACCAAACAACAACCACAACTCAGAGTTACCCCACTGGCCCCTTCTTGCGGCCCCGGAGCTGCTGAGAGAGTAGTCATTTGTAACAAATTTGCAGTCACTGCCATCACTTCCCATATTCCAAATAGCTCCACTGGGTCCCACTTCTCTTGACCGGCCTACAAAGAGCAAGTGGTTGGGACTATTTGGGAGAATATTTCTAGGTGATGAGTGAGAAGGAGGACTTTCAAACCCCAAATCTCTATGTTTATTTAATTTTATGTGTTGTTGTTGTTGTTGTTTTGAGACAGGGTCTTGCTCTGTTGCCCAGGCTGGAGTGCAGTGGTAGAGTCACAGTTCCCTGCAGCCTCAAACTCCTAGGCTCAACCTCAGCCTACCTAGTAGCTGGGACCACAGGCACACAGCCCCATGCCTGGCTAATTTTTTAAAAAACTTTTTGTAGATACAGGGTCTCCCTATGTTGCTTAGGTGGTCTCCAACTCCTGGGCTCAAGCGATCCACCTGCCTCAGCCTCCCAAAGTGCTGGGATTACAGGTATGAGCCACTGCACCTGGCCCTCTATGTTTATTTCCTTATTTATTTATTTGCCACTTTTTCCCACACCATAGACCAGTCTCCTTGGGTTAGCCTCAGAGGATGACATTCAACCCCCTAATCCCAGTACCTGTCCTTAAAAGCAAGTTTGTAGTGAGCTCCAGATGCTTTAATCCCAACAGTCTTGATTAATATCTTTTAATTCTTTTTTCTTTTTTCTTTTTTTTGAGACGGAGTCTCACTCTGTCGCCCAGGCTGGAGTGCCGTGGCACTATCTTGGCTCACTGCAACCCCCACTTCCGGAGTTCAAGCGATTCTCCTGCCTCAGCCTCCTGGGATTACAGGCATGCACCACCATGCCCAGCTAATTTTGTATTTTTTTTTTTTAGTAGAGACGGGGTTTTACCATGTTGGCCAGGCTGGTCTCGAACTTCTGACCTCAGGTCATCCGCCCGCCTCAATCTCCCAAAGTGCTGGGATTACAGGCGTAAGCCACCATGCCCGGCTGACTTGTTTAATATCTTAACGCAAAGATAGTCTAATGAGAGAATTCAAGCTCTGTGGCTAATTTAGCGTGAGGGGTATTTGGGACCAACGAATGTTATTCCTGCTGACTGTGGAGACAAACCAGGTCCATGACCGGGTGTTGACACTGGAACTATACTCCTTTTCTTAGCACCAGTCCACTGTAAGTTACCGTGTTAGTACCTGAGGAAAGGCAAACCTCCCACGAGTTTTGTCTTGTTAAAGAGAGTTGACTCTAGGGGGCGCTGCACTCCACAACACGGTCAGGCCCCTGGGCTCCCTTTGGCACACTTGTTGGCTCCAATGAGCTCTGTTACAGGTGTGTGTGAGGGGATCCAGGCAGGTTTCTTGCTCCCTAGAGCTTACAGTCATCAAAGAAGAGATATAAAATGGATTACACTGGGAAATTCTAGGTGATGGGTTATATTATCCTTTAGAACTTTTCTGCAACTTTTAATTTTCTCAAATTAAATTGCAAATTAAATTCAGTTTTAAGAAGGAAAAGTATGAAGTGCTTTGAGTACATATAATGAGGAGACCTGGCCACCCAAAAGGAAGGTGATGAGTGCACCACACTGTGAGACAGGGCCCTGCATGGATTATATAACCTTGCAGGTGGTCTCACATTTGGGCACAGGGGTGCAGAAAGTCCAGCTGGTATCAGAAGGGCCTAATTAGTTGACTGTAAAGTCAGAGGGGCAACCTAGGCTTACTTGGTTCTTTGAATGACATTACTGATAAGGAGCCCAAGTTTGTCCCCAGGGCCTGGGAGTGCTACTCTGGCCTTCAGGTGGCTGCATAGCTAGGGCTGGGGGTGGAATGCATTTAACTTTCTTAATGGGAAGAAATAATTTTCCAGGCTGACATACATTAACAGGGTGGGCTAGTTTCTGTTGGATGGAAGAGTTACGCTGGATCTCTGAGAAGTAATGACAGTATCCAGGATTAATTAGGTTGTAAAGTAGTAACCAGGCGTTTTACATATCTTTTAATTCTTATGTATTTATTTTGAGACAGGGCCTCAGTCTGTCACCCAGGCTGGAGTGCAGTGGCACGATCACGGCTCACTGCAGCCTCAACCTCTCTGGCTCAAGTGATCCTCCTGCCTTAGCCTCCTGAGTAGTTGGGACTACAGGCTAGTGCTACCACACCTGGCTAATTTTTGTACTTTTTGTAGAGATGGGGTTTCACCACGTTGCCCAGGCTGGTCTCAAACTCCTGGCCTCAAAGAATCCATTTGCCTCACCCTCCCAAAGTGTTGGGATTACAGGTGTCAGCCACTGCACCCAGCCAATTTGGTTTAATTCTTACAACTTTTCTAACGACTTAGCTATTATACTCCCTGTAATTAAACAACTTTTTTTGTTTGTTTTGTTTTGAGTTGGAGTCTCACTCTGTCGCCCAGGCTGGAGTGCAGTGGCGCCATCTCGGCTCACTGCAAGCTCTGCCTCCCAGGTTCACACCATTCTTCTGCCTCAGCCTCCCGAGTAGCTGGGACTACAGGCACCCGCCACCATGCCCGGCTAATCTTTTGTATTTTTAGTAGAGACCGTGTTTCACCATGTTAGCCAGGATGGTCTCGATCTCCTGACCTCGTGATCCACCTGCCTCGGCCTCCCAAGGTGGTGGGATTACAGGCATGAGCCACTGCGCCCGACCATTAAACAACTTTTAAAAATGGACATGTGTAGCCGGGCGCCTGTAGTCCGAGCTGCACGGAGAGGCTGAGGCAGGAGAATGGCGTGAACCCGGGAGGCGGAGCTTGCAGTGAGCCGAGATTGCGCCACTGCACTCCAGCCTGGGAGACAGCGAGACTCCGTCTCAAAAAAAAAAAAAAAAAAAAAGGACATGGTAAAATATGAAAATGTACTAAGGAGCAGATAAGGGAAAAAAAGTCACCTTTTCACACCTGACCATCTGTCCTTCTGCTTCCCCTTCCCAGAAGTAACTCTGGTTGTGCCTTTCTTTTGTGTGTGTGTGTGTGTGTGTGTGTGTGTGCTTTTTTTTTTTTTTTTTTTGAGGTGGCGTCTCTGTCTGTCGCCAGGCTGGAGTGCAGTGGCGCGATCTTGGCTCACTGCAACTTCTGCCTCCTGAGTTCAAGTGATTCTTGAGCCTCAGCCTCCCTAGTAGCTGGGATTACAGGCGTGTGCCACCACACCCAGCTAATTTTTTGTATTTTTAACAGAGATGTCGTTTCGCCATTTTGGCCAGGCTGGTCTCAAACTCCTGACCTCAAGTGATCCGCCCACCTCCCAAAATGCTGGGATTACAGGTGTGAGCCACTGCACCTGGCCTTTCTTGTGTGTTTCTAAAGGTGTTCTGTACATACGCAAGCACATATATTAAAATATATATATATTTTTTTGAGACGGAGTCTTGCTGTGTTGCCCAGGGTGGAGTGCAGTGGCGCCATCTTAGCTCACTGCAAGCTCCGCCTCCCAGGTTCATGCCATTCTCCTGCCTCAGTCTCCCGAGTAGCTGGGACTACAGGTGCCCGCCACCATGCCCGGCTAATTTTTTCTATTTTTTAGCAGAGACGGGTTTTCACCCTGTTAGCCAGGATGGTCTCAATCTCCTGATCTCATGATCCACCCGCTTTGGCCTCCCAAAGTGCTTGGGATTACAGGCGTGAGCCACTGTGCCCGGCCAAAAATATTTTTCTTATGCAAGTGATAATATACTATATACACTGTTATTCACCTTTTTTTCTCTTAATGTACCTTTAAGATTAATACATATTAATACATATAACTCTGTTTCATTTCCCAACAGTTACTAGCTGCAGGGTATTCCACTGTGTGGCTGAACTATCATTTATTTATCCAAATTTCTATTAATGGACATTCGGTAGTTTCCAACCTTTTGCTACTGCAGCTAATGCCACAAATGAATATCTTTGTTAGTGCCTCATAACATTTTAATTTTATTTGATTTTAATTAACTTAAATTGTAGAACTGAGGCCAGGCATGGTGGCTCACGCCTGTAATCCCAGCACTTTGGGAGACCGAGGCTGGTGGATCACATCAGGAGATCGAGACCATCCTGGCCAACATGGTGAAACCCAGTCTCTACTAAAAATACAAAAATTAGCTGGGTGTGATGGCACGTGCCTGTAATCTCAGCTACTCGGGAGGCTGAGGCAGGAGAATCACTTGAACCAGGAAGTCGGAGGTTGCAGGGAGCCGAGGTGGCGCCACTGCACTCCAGCCTGGCGACAGAGTGGGACTCTGTCTCAAAAAAAAAAAAAAAAAAAATGTAGAACTGAAGCAATGAAAACATTTTTCCATTAACCTAACTTGGAATAATATTTTGGATATATTTGGGTTAAATAAAGTATTAAAATTAATTTCATAGCTGGGTGAGATGGCTCATGCCTATAATCCCAGCACTTTGGGAGGCTGAGGTAGGAAGATGTCTTGAGGCCAGGAGTTCAATACCAGCCTGGGCAACATAGCAAGAAAAAAAAGTAAGTAAATAATAATGATAAACAAAATGAATTTTACCTGTTTATGTAAAATTTAAAATTGCACATGTGGCTTGCATTACGCATAAAAACACACACATATATAATTTTCTTTTTTTTTAAAGAGGGTTCTGCTCTGTCGCCCAAGCTGGAGGGCAGTGGTGCAATCATGGTTCTCTGCAGTCTCAAACTCCTGGGCTTAAGCAATACTCAGCCTCTTGAATAGCTGGGACTATGGCCACGTGCCACCACGCCTAGCTAGTTTTTTAGGTTTAGTAGAGATAGGGTCTTGCTATGTTACCTGGCCAACTCCTGGCCTTAAGTGATCCTCCTGCCTCGGTGGCTCAAAGTGCAGGGTATATTTCTCTTAGCGAGTATTGCTCTACATTGTCGTAGTCTGGTGGTGGCCTGATATCCCTACTGGACTGAAAGCTTCCTGAAGGTAGGACTCCAGTCTGTCTGGATTTCTCTTGTGTCTCCATAATCACCCAACCTGACATGCAATAGGTGCTTAATCCATTTTAGTTGAATGAGTGGAAAAATGTGCTCTCCCAGGAAGAAACATATGCTTCCCAGCTTCAGGTGTTAGTGAACATCTTCCTAGAAGGCAGGCTGAGGCGGAAAGGGTATTGACTCCGGCTTCTCCACCAGAGGACCTTACAATTCTAGTCAATTCCCTCGGTAACTGTTATGGAGGAGTGGCAATATACATTAAAAAAGGAGTGTGTGTTGCGGGGTATTCCGCTGCTTGGTTATGTCACCAGGTGGATTAAATTTGGACAAAATTTCCCAAGGTGTAGTTACTCTACAAACACTAGTTACCCTCAGGAATGTGCGATCAACAAAAGAATGCAAGATAACAAGGCCCCTAGGCAGCCCCTGGGTCTTGTGGTTCCCGTCAAAGGCAGAGCTCTGGAGCCGCCTACGCCCGGCAGAGGCGACTACACTTGGGGCCCTTCACCCTCGGGCCTCCTGCCCGGCGGGGGGAAGGCAGGGCGTCTCCGTCTCAAAGCATGGGCTGCGCCTGTTACCTGCGACAGGACTCCCGACAAGGGACGGGTACGGCGTGTGCACTCAGCAGCTCCTAGAGCTAGGGGCAGCGACTAAGAAGCTACCTGGCGGATGCTGCGAGAGGACTCCGCCCACAGAACCGTTGGTCCCCAACCCCGCAGCCGGCGGACTCCCCGAGGCCAGGGGTCTGAACGCGCGTGCGCATGGGCGCGAGCCCGGCGCGAGAACGCGCGCGCGCGCGCTCGAAAGAAAAAAAAAAAAATCCTCTCCGCGGGGGCCCGCGGCAATTTAGGCCGGGGTCTGCCGGTGACCGCGCGTGCGCGAGCGTGCATCGACGCCCTCCTCCACCGCCCCCTCCGCTGGGGTTCTAGCGCACTGCTCCGCTTTCCCCGCTTCTGCCCGGCTAGCGTCCTAGGGGTAAGTGACTCGAGCCTGGCAAAGAGTGAGGGAGAGGTTCCGCCGAATGAAGGGAGGAGGTAGTTGGGGCTAGGAGAAAGGAGAAACCGCCCCGGCGGAGCGAAGAGCGCGGCTCTCGAGCTGGAGTCTGCAGGAGACACACCTCCCTCCCTCACGCCCCTCGGGGCTGCGGAAGTGCTCTAGAGACTGGAGCTGCACGAAGGCGACCAGTGGACTACGGTTCCTAGGAGGCAGCGCGGCGGTGCGCCTACGGCTCCCGGCAGCCCTCGCGCGCCAGGCTCTTTTCAGCTCGCGGCCGGCTAGGGCGAAACTACAGTTCCCAGGAGGACTCACGCGAGGCGGCTTGGAAGTGGGCAGCCTGGAAGTCACTCGGGCCACCGGAGCTGGCGGCGTCTCCAGCGAGCGGCGCGGAGCCGGACGCCGCGGTCGTGGGGCCCGCGAGGCGGGCAGCCGGGACGCCCAGGTATGTGGCTCCGGGTGCAGGATCGGCCTCGCGCAAGGGTGGCGGGGAATCGGTGGCTGCCCGGACCCCGAGGGTCAGCGCGGGCGGACGGCCGGGTGTGGGTGCTGGCCGTGGGGGGCGGCGGCGCCGGGACTCGCGCCCTCCGGACCCAGCCGGACTCGTGCCCGCATGGCTCAACTTTCCAGGCGTGCACCCCGGCGCTGTGGGGAAGAGCTTGGAGGCGGGGAGCGGTGGATTCGCGTCCCGGCTGTGCCACTCCGGAGCTGCGATCTGGGGAAACCGCGCCGAACCTCAATTTCCCCTGCAGTAAAAGGGAGTAGGAGAGTGTCTTGGCGGAGATTCTGTTGAGATAATATAATAAAACATTTGGCACATAGCAGGCACTTACTACGTGTTTGGGTTATTGTTAGTTCTCCGAAAAATGAGGTGAAGATGTTATCGATTGCATAGGGTGAGGATTAGTTGAGCGTGTGCATGTAAAGTGGTGAGTCCTTAGCACCCAATGCCGGCTAGCTGCTGTTAACCGAGATTATTTTGTTAAGAGCGTTGGTTTGGAAGGCAGAGAGACCCCAGGTTCAAATTTGAACATTTACCAGCTGTGTGACTTTGGGCAACTGGCTTCACCTCTCTGTGCCTTGGTTTCCCTATCTATAAAATGGGGATTTAAATAGCAGCTACTTCGTCGAGTTGTTTTCAGGATGCAGTGAGAATACCATGTGTAAATTGCTTAGCACAGCAGCTGGCACATAACGCTCAGTAAACGTTACCATTTATTCAGCGTTTTCCTAGTGGCCCAGAGACCCTCTGAGGGTGGGGCTCTGGCGGTAGTATTGGTCTCTCCCGAGGGCCAGTTTCAGAACTGGTCCAGTTGACTTCCCCTCCTACTACCTCAGGTTCTTCATTTACAAAATGGGATAATAACAAGATCACTCTCAAAGGGTTGTAAGGATTTGCTGAGATTGTATTTCTAGTCCAGCGCCATCTCTCACTAAGTAGCAGCTCTTATGTATTATAATTGTTCTTCAATATTCTCCATCTGGCCCAGAGACTGCCTGACTGTGGGCTGTGACATGACAGCCCTGAGCTCCCCCACACGTTTGCTCCCAGCCTCAGTGTCCCATCTGTGGAATGGTAGTCATAGGACTTTTGTGCCAGGATTGTTTGGATGGTTCCAGGAGATAATTCATGTTTAGTGCTTTGCACAAGGCCCGGCACACATTAAGTGCTTATTAAATGATTAAATGTATCTTGCTGTTTTTTTTTTTTTTAATAGGCCCTTTTTGCTTCTGTTTGTACCTACATGGCAGAGTGGGCACAAGGTTAGTGTTTTTTTATCTTCCCCCTCCCTCCCAAATTTTACTCACCAAAGATTAAATTATGGAACACACCATAGTAGAAAGGCCTAAGAAGAAATGGGTCTGACCTGCCATCAGCAGTCTGCTGCTCACACACCTCTCCTCATAGAGCCAGTATGTTCACTCCAGTGCTTTGATTATTGTCCCGGTGCTGCCAGCTCTTGCCTCTGTGTCCCAAAGCCACTGAGTCCCCTGCACTCTAGCTCCAGATGTGGAGCCTGTGCTTCTTTGATGCTGTGGCTCAAATAAGTGGCTGTTTCTTGGGCACCATAAACTCAGCATGTCCAACCTGAACTCCTTCTCCTCCTGGAACCAGTAGCCACCATCTTGGCAAATGTGCCAGCATTGACCTGGTTGCCTAAGCCAGAAACCTGGGAGTTGCTCTTCTTCCCCAGCCTTCCCATATCCAGTCGACAAGCAAGAAGGACAAAGCTGCCATTTCACAGAAACACCATTTCATTGGCCCATATTGGTCTCCCATCTGATGGGCACTGAAAGTTCCCCCCAGCTCCTGGAGGTTGTGGCCTTTTCTCACAAGGTTGAGTTTTTTGTTTGTTTGTTTGTTTGGAGACGGAGTCTTGCTGCGTAGCCCAGGCTGGAGTGCAGTGGTACAATCTCAGCTCACTGCAGCCTCCATCTCCCGGGTTCAAGCGATTCTCCTGCCTCAGCCTCCTGAGTAGCTGGGATTACAGGTGCCCGCCACCACACGCAGCTAGTTTTTGTATTTTTAGGAGAGACAGGGTTTTCACCATGTTGGCCAGGCTGGTCTTGAACTCCTGACCTCAGGTGATCTACCATTTTGGCCTCCCAAAGTGCTGGGATTATAAGGCATGAGCCACCACGCCTGGCCATGACAAGGTTAAGTCAAGTCATTAGGGATTAACATACGTAAACCTATGTAACATATGTATTAATAAGGGCAAGAAGACATTATAGACTTGGCTAGACAGCAGTGGCTGTGGATGTGGCATGAAAGCCTGGCTTTCAGGGGACCCAGTTCTGTGATTGTAGCCTGGTAAAGATCGGCTGAGTTGTTAATTTCTTTCAGAAAAGTTAGATGGTGTCAGCGGCTTAGAATATCCCCTGTGGGAGGGTGGCCATCCTGGGCATTTCAGGAGGCAGCACACATACCACACACCCAAGAAGAGGCTGGGAAGGGCATTTATTAGCAGTCCCTTTAGATTGAGTTTATTGTCAGAAACCTGTCATTGTGATTTCATTTGATGATAGAAACCGGTGGTCTCAATCACATTTGTGATGGCCACCAAATTTACCTAAGCGTTTTGTTAACCTGAAGAAATAAAGCAGTGGCTTAAAAAAAAAAAAATCTTGGTTGTTCTCCGTGACTAGTGACAGCAGCACGTGGCTTTTTAGCAGTCGGTGTAGAATGAATGATCTAAGAGTTAAATGTGAGTCTGTGTTTCAGACATTGCAGTTGTTAGGTGGTAAATCAAAAGTGGAATTTAGAATGTGCAGTGATTGGTGCCTCTTTTTTTTTTGCTGTAAAATATATTTTACTGATATATTTCAAACATAGGTTTAGTAACTTGTAAAATGTAAATTAAATGTATTTACATTTTAATAAAAGAATTCATTAATCATTTCCTTTAAAATAAAGTGTTTGTTTTTAGCTATTAGAATGAGAGGCTATTTGGCGGGGTGCAGTGGCTCATGCCTGTAATCCCAGTACTTTGGAGGCTGAGGCGGGTGGATCACTTGAGCCCAGGAGTTTGAGAGCAGCCTGGGCAACATGGCGAAACCCCATCTCTACAAAAAATTAGTCAGGTGTGGTGGCACACATCTCTAGTCTCAGCTACCCGGGATGTTGAGGCTGTAGTGAGCTGTGATTGCAGTATTGCACTCCAGCCTGTGTGACGGAGTGAGACCCTGTTTCAGAAAAAAAAAAAAAAGAATGAGAGGTTGTTGGACCAGTTTGTGCATTTGTGTATTCTTCAAGACCGATATTGCTTCCTTTTTTTTTTTTTTTTTTTTTAGACAGAGTCTTGCTTTGTGGCCCAGGCTGGAGTGCGGTGGCATGATCTCAGCTCACTGCAACTTCCACCTCCCGGGTTCGAGCGATTCTCCTGCCTCAGCCTCCTGAGTAGCTGGGATTATAGGCACGTGCCACCATGCCCGGCTAATTTTTGTATTTTTAGTAGAGATGGGGTTTCGCCATATTGGCCTCGAACTCTTGACCTCAGGTGATCCACCCACCTTGGCCTCCCAAAGTGTTGAGATTACAGGCGTGAGCCACCGTGCCTGGCCTATTGCTTCCTTTTTTTAAGGACTATTTTGGTCATGACCTTTTGTGCATGTGTGTATGTATGTGATTGGGTTGAATTTAGCTTAAAAACAGTTATGCAAGAAATTCATGCTTGTTGTAACATGTCAAACAATACAGAGATGTAGGGAAAATACCTAGTGCCTCCCTCCACTCCAAAATCCCATGTCCCCAGAGATAACCATTTATTCAGACAGTGAGTATCTATTAAGTATCTATTGCTAGGTTTTGGAGATAGCATAATGAACAAAATGGATGCGCTCTCAGCCCTTGTGATTTGTACAGATGCTTCAGTTATCTTTTTCTGTGTTTATATTGATTATGTTTGTATGTATGTGCATGTGTATGTGTGTGTATTGACTGTTTTCTTCCTCCTCCCATACCATTCCCCAAAAAAGGAGGGGGTAGGGTTCAAGCTACACCTATTTGTAACCCAGTTTTTTCAATTAATGGCTGGGCATGTCCTTCCAAGTCATTTTTTTTTTTTTTTTTTTTGAGACGGAGTCTTGCCCTGTCACCCAGGCTGGAGTGCAGTGGCCCGATCTCGGCTCACTGCAAGCTCCGCCTCCCGGGTTCACGCCATTCTCCTGCCTCAGCCTCTCCGAGTAGCTGGGACTACAGGCGCCCGCCACCACGCCCGGCTAATTTTTTTGTATTTTTAGTAGAGACAGGGTTTCACTATGGTCTCGATCTCCTGACCTCGTGATCCGCCCGCCTCGGCCTCCCAAAGTGCTGGGATTACAAGCGTGAGCCACCGCGCCCGGCCCTCCAAGTCATTACATATAGATCTGGCTTAACCTTTTCAACAGCTGTACTCACATTCTTCAGCGTAGAGAGACCACGCTTTATTCCAGCATTCTCCCACTGCTGGACCTTTAGGTTGTTCCTCTGAGATTTCTTTACCTCAGCAAACACACATCTAATAAGTATCCTTGGCAGTGGCTCATGCCTGTAATCCCAGCACTTTGGGAGGCCGAGGCAGGCGGATCATCTGAGGTCAGGAGATCAAGACCATCCTGGCTAACACCGTGAAACCCCGTCTCTACTAAAAAATACAAAAAAATTAGCCAGGCGTGGTGGCGGGTGCCTGTAGTCCCAGCTGCTCAGGAGGCTGAGGCAGGAGAATGGCGTGAACCTGGGAGGCGGAGCTTGCAGTGAGCCGAGATTGTGCCACTGCACTCCAGCCTGGGTGACAGAACGAGACTCCGTCTAAAAAAAAAAAAAAAAAATTAGCGGGGTGTGATGATGAGAGCCTGTAATCCCAGCTACTTGGGAGGCTGAGGCAGGAGAATTGCTTGAACCAGGGAGGCAGAGGGTGCAGTGAGCCGAGATTGTACCACTGCACTCCAGCCTGAGTGACAAGAGTGACACTCTGTCTCAAAAAAAAAAAAAAAAAAGTATAAAAAGTATCCTTTCATATAGGCAGCACGGCCTGGTGGCTGAAGCACAAACTCTGGGGGCACATGGTCTGGGTTCACACTGTGATTCTATCCTATACTAGTTGCGGTATCTTGGGCAAATCATGTGTCCTTCTGGGCCTTAGTGTCCTGATCTGAAAATGGGGATGATACCAATATCTTCCTTATAGGGTGGTTGTTGAGAGGTTCCATAAGATCATCTATGTCAAGCCTTCAGGGCAGGGCCAGCTGTGATCTTTTTTTTTTAGAGACAGAGTCACTCTGTTGCCCACGCTGGAGTGCAGTGGCGTCATCATAGCTCACTGTAACCTCGAACTCCTGGGCTCAAGTGATCCTCCCAACTCAGCCTCCCTAGTAGCTGGGGCTACAGGTGTGCACCACCAAACCCAGCTAATTTTTTAGTTTTTGTAGTGATAGGGTCTCACACTATGTTGCCTAGACTGGTCTCGAACTCCTGGCCTCAAATGATCCTCCCGCCTCAGCCTACATGTGTTCTTTCAAACCCAGAGAAATTCACAGGAAGAGCCAACTCAATCATTTGAAACACCAGGTAGAAATAAGAAAAAGTTATATCGCAGGGATCCCGCTTGGAGATGTTGGGGGCCTAGGGTGAGGGACCCAGCTGCCCCTGAAAGAAGGGAGGAGATTTGCCCAGGAAGATAGGAGCCAGTAAAGTGGCCTGACCACAGTGGGTGGTGGGAGTGAGGGGCTGGTGGTGGAGCATCAGTGGGAAATATCACTCCTCATATTTGCGAGAAGTGTGCCATGGTTGGAAGGTGGCTTAGGTGGCGGGCAGACCAAATTCAAATCACAATATAGCCACTAACTTGTAAGATGTGCACTGAGCTTTTTTCTTCATTGGCAAAATGGGTGTGATAGTAGTCTTTATCTTGGGGGTCGCTGGAGACTGAATGAAACGTCTGCAAGACTTTCAGCACATTGGGCTGTCACTAGCCCTGTGCAGTTAGCTACTATTCTTATTTTATTGAGTTGACAGATGTGTTGAGACCCTGCTGTGTGCCGGGGTCCTATTCTAGGCACTGAGGATTCAGCAGTCAACAAGACAGACAAGATCCTTGCTGTCCTAGGGTTTACATTCTAGCCATTCTAGCCCGGGAAGACACACAATAAACAGGATCATTTCACTTTGTGTTTTTGAGATGGAGTCTCGCTGTCACCCAGGCTGGCACAATCTCGGCTCACTGCAAGCACTGCCTCCCAAGTTCAAGCCCATCTCCTGCCTCAGGCTCCCGAGTAACTGGGATTACAGGCATGTGCCACTATGCCCTGCTGATTTTTGTATTTTTAGTAGAGGAGGGGTTTTGCCATGTTAGCCAGGCTGGTCTTGAACTCCTGACCTCAGGTGATCCGCCTACCTTGGCCTTGTACAGTGCTGGGATTACAGGCGTGAGCCACTGTGCCCAGCCTTTTCTTTCTTTCTTTTTTTAATTAAAAAAAATCCTGGCCGAGCAGAACGGCTCATGCCTGTAATCACAGCACTTTAGGAGGCCGAGGCGGGCAGATCACGAGGTCAGGAGATCGAGACCATCCTGGCTAACAAGGTGAAACCCCGTCCTACTAAAAATACAAAAATTAGCCAGGTGTGGTGACAGGCGCCTGTAGTCCCAGCTACTCAGGAAGCTGAGGCAGGAGAATGGCGTGAACCTAGGAGGCAGGTGGAGGCGGAGCTTGCAGTGAGCCGAGATCGCACCACTGCACTCCAGCCTGGGCGTCAGAGTGAGACTCTGTCTCAAAAAAAAAAAAAAAAAAAAAAAAAAAAATCCTGATCCTGCCTCTTCAGATAGTTTTAACTGTGATGGAGAAAATTTAACAGGGTTAAGTGGAGAGA
This sequence comes from Nomascus leucogenys, assembly GCF_006542625.1. Taxonomy (NCBI): domain Eukaryota; kingdom Metazoa; phylum Chordata; class Mammalia; order Primates; family Hylobatidae; genus Nomascus; species Nomascus leucogenys. The sequence goes on along the minus strand of NC_044391.1, from coordinate 45,530,356 downwards.
AAATGGCTGATGGGGCAAGATGGCGGTGGTTACTTTAGCTTGGATGGTCAGGGAAGGCCTCCCAGGCCTCTTTGAGGAGTCATGTGAACTGATATCTTAATGAGCAGTGGCACTGGCTATGCCGAAAGTTGGAGAAAGAACGTTCCAGGCAGAGGGAACAGCAAGTGTTAAGGCCCGGAGGTGGGAGTAAGTTTGCTATAAAGAGTATCAGTGTGACTGGAGAAGGGTGAATTCCTAGTTTTCAAATTTATACTAGTTTAATTTTTTTTTTTGTGGCAGGGTCTGCTCTGTCACCCAGGCTGGAGTGCAGTGGCATGATCTCAGCTCATTGCAACCTCCGCTTCCTGGGCTCAAGTGATCCTCCTGCCTCAGCCTCCCAAGGAGCTGGGATTACAGGAATGTGCCACCACACCTGGCTAATTTTTTTTGGTACTTTTAGTAGAGGAGACAGGTTTCACCATATTGGCCAGGCTGGTCTCAAATGCCTGACCTCAGGTGATCTGCCTGCTTCGGCCTCCCAAAGTGCTGTGATTACAGGTGTCAGCCACCGTACCCAGCCACATTTTTTTCTATTTTTTGTAGAGACCTGTTTTGCCCAGGGTGATCTTGAACTTCTGGGCTCAAGTGATCCTCCACCCTCAGCCTTCTAAAGTGCTGAGATTACAGGCATGAGCCACCATACCTGGCCTACTTTTTTATAAAATAATAATAATGATAGCAGCTTACCTGGTGCTTACTCTGTGCTAGATGCTTTTCTAAGCATTTCACACATTCCTCAGTTAATCCTGACAGTAGTCCAATGAAGTAATTAACTTGATCGAACTCATTTTACGGATGAGGAAACTGATTCCACCCTCCATGCTCTTCACCTGCATTCTAAACTCTTCCCGGGCCCTCCTTACTAGGCAGAGGCAAATTGAGGAAGCGGACACAGCATTTTCCTTTCCTTGTTGTTTGACATGCAAAGCACTTTAGACTACATTTAGTACCTAATTCATGTGGCCGCAGGGGCAGCCTGGGATGCTGTGGCATCATTTTTGCTCTCAATGAGACATGATAGGGATGGTTTGGTGGTGGTTTCAAAACTAAAGACCCTCCAGCAGAGCCTGTCAAGTAAAACAAGGTTGACTGCTTGGTTGCCATACCAGGCACAGGTTAGCATGAAACAAAGTGTAGTGTCTAAGGAGAGGGAGCAGGGTGTCTCCTTTGGGTGAGCTTTGCAAGGGGACTTGGGACTTGGCTGGAAAAGGTGTTTTTTTGTTTGTTTTTGGTTTTTTTTTTGAGTCGGAGGCTCGCTCTGTCGCCCACGCTGAAGTGCAGTGGTGTGATCTGGGCTCACTGCAACCCCCGCTTCCTGGGTTCAAGCGATTCTTCTGCCTCAGCCTCCTGAGTACCTGGAGTTACAGGCGCCCACCGCTACTCCCAGCTAATTTTTGTGTTTTTAGTAGAGACGGGGTTTCACCATGTTGGCCAGGCTGGTCTCCAACTCCTCACCTCAAGTGATCTGATGGCCTCGGCCTCCCAAAGTGTTGATATTACAGATGTGAGCCACGCACCCAGCTGGAAATGGTGTTTTAAGCACACTAGCTGTGTGGGCTGTTAAAGTATCACACTATAGCCCAGCAACTAAGACAGTGATTCTTGGACCTGTAAAGGCCCCAGGTCCCTGCTCCGGCACCATGACCTGTGTGCACTTTGATTTGCTGCAGCCTGGGCATATTTTGAATGAAGGGTAGCCCTGGTTAGATGTGAGGACAGTAGTGGGTGCTTTTAAGACTAAAAATATTGGGTAGGCATGGTGGCTCACGCTTGTAATCCCAGCACTTTGGGAGGCCGAGGTGGGAGGATTACTTTAGGCCAGAAGTTGAAGATCAGTCTGGGCAACATAGACCCCATCGATGCAAAAAAAAAAAAAAAAAAAAAAAAAGTTTTTGTTTTCGAGACAGATCCTCACTCTATTGCCCAGGCTGGAGTATAGTGGTATGATCATAGCTCACTGCAACCTCTGCCTCCTGGATTCAAATGACTCTCCTGCCGTAGCCTCCCCAGTAGCTGAGATTACAGGCGCCCGCCACCACACACGGCTAATTTTTGTATTTTTAGTAGAGATGTGGTTTTATCATGTTGGCCAGGCTGGTCTCGAACTCCTGACCTCAGGTGGTCCTCCCGCCTCGGCCTCCCAAAGTGCTGGGATTACAGACGTGAGCCACTGCATCTGACCTCATCTCTGCAAAAAATTTTTAAATTAGCCAGGCCTGGTGATGTGCATCTATAATCCCAGCTACTCAGGAGGCTGAGGTGAGAGGATCACTTGAGCCCAGGCACTACCACACCTTGAGCCCAGGAGATCAAGGCGACAGTAAGCTATGATCACACCACTCTGTCTCTAAAAAGAAAAAAAAGACGGAAAGTATGGAGAGCATCTTTCATCTGTCCATCTGTGAAACATTTCTTCACCTACCCTGTGTGTCAGGCTCCATGCTTGACACTGACAGTATAAAGTTGAATAAGACACTGGTTCTCAAAAGCCCACAACAGTGCTGTCCATTGGAAATATAATGTGGGGCTGAGCGCGGTGACTCATGCCTGTAATCCCAGCACTTTGGGAGGCTGATGCATGGGTGGATCACTTGAGTTCAGGAGTTCGAGACCAGCCCAGCCAACATGGTGAAACCCCATCTCTACTTAAAATACAAAAATTAGCTGAGTCTGGTAGCACGGACCTGTAATCCCAACTACTCAGGAGACTGAGGCAGAGAATCACTTGAACCCTGGAGGTGACAGTTGTAGTGAGCCAAGATTGCACCAGCCTGGGCAACAGAGCGATACTCCTTCTCAAAAAAAGAAAAAAAAAATAATGTGGGTCACTGATGAGGCTCATATAGGTAATTAAAAATTTTCCAGTAGCCATATTTTAAAAAGTAAAAGGAAGCAGGAAAGTAATTTTAATGATATATTTTATTTCATCTAAAACATCATTTCAACATGTAATCAATATAGAAATTACTAGTGAGCTATTTTGCTTCCTTTTTTCCACATTAAGCGTCTGACATACAATATGTATTTTGCACTTTCAGCGTATCTCAGTTAGTACCAGCCATGTTTCAAGTGCTCGGTGGCTAATGGCTAACATATTGGACAGCACTGGCCGAGGGTATGAAATTCACGTGTAAATCAAAGGTGGTAGTTCAGTGATAGATCAGACATGCCACTCCTGTTTTATCTTGGTGGAGAAGGGCAGATGTATGATGAAAAGCAGGTTTATCACAAGCAATTATAGCTAACCAAAGAGCTACTGTCCATCAAACTTGCTGTATGTGCCTGGCAGTGTGCTTAGTGTTGGTGGGTGTTGCCTGTGTTCGGAGGTGCCAGGGACTACGGTTATTCCCATTTCACAAATGAGGAAGCTGAGATAAGGCAATGAGAAGTCATTTGCTCAAAGTTGGGATCTGGCAGAGGCAGCATTTGAGCTCAGGTGCAGAGTGTATACTTTTAAACCTGTTTTATATGCTGTATTGGAGGGTATTTAAGGGGGATAGGGTCTGAGTTTTGAGCAATGAAAACCATAGGAGGCACTTGTTGCACAAAATCTATTCTCAGGCTGGTCGTAGAAGATCATACCTGTAATCCTAGCATTTTGGGAGGCCCAGGCAGGAGGATCGCTTAAGCCCAGGAGTTTAAGACCAGCCTGGACAACAAAGCGAGACTCCATCTCTACAAAAATTTAAAAAATTAGCTGGGTGTGGTGGCTTGTGCCTGTGATCCCAGCTACATGGGTGGCTGAGGTGGGAGGATTGCTTTAGGCCAGGAGATCAGGGCCGCAGTGAGCTGTGATTGTGCTACTACACTCCAGCCTGGGTGACGGACCAAGACCCTGTCTCAAAAAAAAAAAAAAAGAAGTCCCAGTTTGTCAGCATTGATCTCTGGGTTTATATTGGTGTCGGGTACTGGTTTGAGACCTGAATGATTGAGAGGTCCACTCCTTAAATTGACCTCTAGGTTTGCTGGAACCTGGAACCTTACCTCCCAGGAAAGAGAAGGGTCTTTGGGGAGTTGGGAGGAGGGCGGGCAGGGGGACTAAGGAAGGCAAGGAAAGGTCTTGGCCTGTTTGAAAGCTCATTTCTTTGTTTTTTGTTTGTTTGATTGTTTGTTTTTGAGATGGAGTCTTGCTCTGTCACCAGGCTGGAGTGCAGTGGCGCTATCTTGGCTCACTGCAGCCTCCACCTCCCGGGTTCAAGTGATTGTCCTGCCTCAGCCTCCCGATTAGCTGGGACTACAGATGCGCGCCGCCACACCTAGCTAATTTTTGTATTTTTAGTAGAGATGGGATTTCATCATGTTGGCCAGGATGGTCTCGATCTCTTGACCTCGTGATCCGCCTGCCGTGGCCTCCCAAAGTGCTGGGATTATAGGCATGAGCCAGCATGCCCGGCCTGAAAGCTCATTTCTAAACTGCTGCTTTGGGGCCAGGCATGGTGACTCATGCCTGTAATCCCAGCACTTTGGGAGGATGAGGAGGGTGGATCACCTGAGGTCAGGAGTTCAAGACCAGACTGGTCAACATGGTGAAACCCCATCTCCACTAAAAATAGAAAAAATTAGCCGGGCATGGTGGTGGACACCTGTAATCCCAGCTACTTGGGAGGCTGAGGCAGGAGAATCAATCGAACCCAGGAGGCGGAGGTTGCAGTGAGCCAGGATCACACCACTGCACTCCATCCTGGGCGACAGAGCGAGACTTGGTCTCAAAATAAGTAAATAAATAAATAAACAAACTGCTGCTTTGGACGTGAAGCCTGTTGTGTCACTGACTCTGGCCTTCATTGCTGTGTATTCTGGTGGGTGCTGTGGGCTCTGGTGGAAGCAACAGCAGAGCTTAGAGTGTGAATGTGTCTTACCCTTGCTGTGCTCCAAAGACATTGCCAGTGGATGGGGTGTGGGGAAGGGACATCACAGTGGTTTCCTCTGTCAACTCTATGAGGGTCGTGGTTCTAGACTTTTTGGTGGTCTCAGGTACAGGTTGAATCCTGGCCTCCTACCCAAACAGGGCAGGTGCTGGAGATTCTCAGCTTGTTCCTGTCCCCAGGTGGTGCTCACCACACTTATCTCCAACTGCTGGACAGTGCCTGGCATGTGAGAGAGGCTCAGTAAGTATCTGTTGAATTAATGATACAAGCCAGCATCCATTGAGCTCTTACTATGTAGGAGGCACTGTTCTGAGTGCTTCTCAGCTAATACCCCATTGAATCCTTAGAACCACTCCTCGGGGTAGGTACTGTTGTTATTCCCGTGTCTCGTAAGAGGAAACTGAGTTACAGAGACGTTCAAGTCACAGAGCTGGTGAGTCTCAAATTCAGGATTCTTATGCAAGCCACTGGCTCCAGAGTCTAGGCTCTTAAACACTCACTGTGTGGTCTTTCGATGAACGGACAGACGAACAGATGGGGTGGACAAGCAGGACCATTCTCACTAGTTCCGGCCTCCTCACTCCACACGTGGTCTCCCCCTGTTTTGGGGGAGCCCCACAACAGATCCCAGGCCCCTTTGGGCCCTGAGGCTTTTTTTTTTTTGAGATGGAGTTTCACTCTTGTTGCCCAGGCTGGAGTGCAATGGCGCGATCTTGGCTCACCGCAACCTCTGCCTCCCAGGTTCAAGCAATTCTCCTGCCTCAGCCTCCCAAGTAGCTGGGATTATAGGCATGCGCCACCACACCTGGCTAATTTTGTATTTTTAGTAGAGACGGGGTTTCTCCATGTTGGTCAGGCTGGTCTCGAACTCCCGACCTCAGGTGATCTGCCCACCTCAGTCTCCCAAAGTGCTGGGATTACAGGCATGAGCGACTGCGCCTGGCTGGGCTCTGAGGCTTTAATACCCCTCTGGCCAGTGCTTCTTGCTTTGTAATTTTTTTTTTTTTTTTTTTGAGATAGGGTGTCACTCTATCACCCAGGCTAAAGTACAGTGGCACGATCATAGCTCCCTGCAGCCTCTACCTCCTGGGCTCAAGCAATCCCCCATCTCAGCCTTCTGAATAGTTGGGACTACAGGTATGCACAACCATGCCCAGCTAATTTTTAATTTTTTTGTAGAGATGGGATCTCTCTCTGTTGCCCAGGCTGGTCTTGAACTCTTGGACTCAAGTCATCTTCCCTTTTTCCTCCCAAAGTGTTGAGATTACAGGCATGAGCCCACCATGCCCAACCTAAAAAGTCCTTATCTATAAGATGCTCATGCTGAAATATCTATGATTAAACTGTTAAGATGTCTCGGATTTCCTTCAAAATAATACAGATAGGCGGAGAGTGCAGGCGCTCAAGTGTGCATGGGTGAATAAGAGATGAAATAAGATTGTGAGTGGAACTATTGAAGACAGACAATGAGGGCTTATTGTACTCTTTTTTTGCCTTGATGTATCATCATGAAAAGTTAAAAACAAGTACAACAAATTTCACCCAGCATTTGTGTATTTCAAGCTCAAGTGTACATACAGGGGGAATTCCCTGCCTCTGCTCAGTCCACTTATATAATACAAATGTTTGCTTTTTTTAAATACCTATTATATGAGCCAATACTTGGCCCAAGGTTTTGGAAGCCCCTTTGATAAAGCCGTGTCTGGCAGCAGCGGTAACACCTGGCCAGGGCCCAGCAGCCCCGGCTTCTCTGAGCAGTGAGCACTGTGGCACTAGCCTTCGAGTCGGTTTACTGAGGTCCCTTTTCCCTGAGATCTGTTTCCCTCTAGCACCTGCCTGTGGGGCCCCTCCCACATTTTTTCCAAGGACTTGTTTCAACAAAAAGCCTCAGACCCTCCCCTCAGGACAGACGTACCCAGATCTTCTGACACCCGGCCTTCCTCTGGTGGGTATTTGTTGAGGCCCCACACGAACCGGAATCCAGTCTTTGGTGTGCCCACAGCACCGCGGCAGGAGGCAGGAAACTTGCCCCTTTCCAGTTCTGACTCTGGACAAAAGAAGAAAAAGGGCAAGATGCAGCTTGTGACAGTGCCTGGGACCTGATGATATTTCTAATCAAGCTAGCAGCTACAACGCCTTTACGGCCGGCGTACGCTCCCCGCTCCCATCACTGCATTTGTGCTTTGGGAGTCTGGAACAACAGCACATGAGTATGTGGTGAAATTCTTATGCAGAAGTGGCAGGAAAAGAGGGGAACGTTTGGGGGCTTCTCCTGATGGTGTGCTGCCTGGTGGGTAGAGATGGTTGATGGGAACAGGAGTGCTGGCTGGTCAGATCCTGCCAGTGCTGGTGCAGTTTGTTGCATCTGATGATGAGCTCTTTTCTCTGGTGCCCCGTTTTTCTATGCTGTGCTGTTGGTTTGCAGGGAGGAAGGCAGGGAAGTCCTGCATCCCCTCAAGCTTCCATAAACTTCCACCCCCAACATCATCTTCATCTCTGTCCTTTCTTTCTTTTTTTTTTTTTTTCTCGAGACAAGGTCTTGCTCTTTCACCCAGCCTGGAGTACAGTGGCACGATCACAACTCACTGCAGCCTCGAACTCCTGGGCTCAAGTGATCCTCCCACCGCAGCCTCCCAAGTAGCCGGGACCACAGGCACACGCCACCACGCCTGGATAATTTTTTTATATTTTTGTAGAAACAAGTTCTTGCTATGTTGTCGTGGCTGTTCTCGAGCTCCTGGCCTCAAGCAGTCCTCCTGCCTAAGTCTCCCAAAGTGCTGGGATCAGAGGTGTGAGCCACCATGGCTGGCCTGTTTTTCTTTCCAAGGCACTTTTTGCAGCTCTTTCAGTAGAGAGGCTTTCAGGTGAGTCTAGTGTGGAGGGAATGTCGGGAGCTCTGTCTTCAGTATAGGTGGCTTGATTTGTGTGTATTTCCCAGTGTGGACTGCACGTTGGATCTGAGGGCAGCAAACCCCAAATGCTGATGCCGTGAGTCTGATTTGGTTTTTTTTTTTTTTTTTTTGAGATTGAGTTTCGCTGTTTCGCCCAGGCTGGAATGAACTGGTACAATCTCAGCTCACTGCAACCTTGGCCCCACCGGGTTCAAGCAATTCTCCTGCCTCAGCCTCCCTAGTAGCTGTGATTATAGTTGCCCGCCACCACGCCCGGCTAATTTTTGTATTTTTTTAGTACAGATGGGGTTTTGCCATGTTAACAAGGCTGGTCTTGAACTCCTGACCTCAGGTGATCCACCCACCTCAGCCTCCCAAAGTGCTAGGATTACAGGCGTGAGTCACTGAGCCCGGCCTTGATTTTTATTTTATTTTATTTTGAGGCAGAGTCTCACTCTGTCTCCCAGGCTAGAGTGCAGTGGTGCGATCTTGGCTCACTGCAATTTCCATCTCCCAGGTTCAAGCGATTCTCCTGCCTCAGCCTCCCGAGTAGCTGGGACTACAGGTACCCGCCACCACGCCTGGCTAATTTTTTGTGTTTGTAGTAGAGACGGGGTTTCACCGTGTTAGCCAGGATGGTCTCGATCTCCTGACCTCGTGATCCGCCTGCCTCGGCCTCCCAGAGTGCTGGGATTGCAGGCGTGAGCCACTGAGCCAGGCCTTGACTCTTAAACTTATCAAGTCCTCAGTGAGGGGAGCACTGTTCTAGATACTACGGTGCAGCCATGAGCAAAACAGACAAGGGTTCTCACCCTTCTGGGGCTCACCTTCAAGTGGAAGAGTCAGTCAACAAACAAGATAAAGAAGTAAAACGGCTGGGCACGGTGGCTCATGCCTGTAATCCCAGCACTTTGGGAGGCCGAAGCGGGAGGATCAGGAGGTCAGGAGATTGAGACCATCCTGGCTAACACAGTGAAACCCCATCTCTACTAAAAATACAACAACAACAACAAAAATTAGCTGGGCGTGGTGGCGGGTGCCTGTAGTCCCAGCTACTCAGGAGGCTGAGACAGGAGAATGGCGTGAACCCGGGAGGTGGAGCTTGCAGTGAGCCGAGATCGCGCCACTGCACTCCAGCCTGGGCGATAGAGCAAGACTCCATCTCAAAAAAAAAGAAGTACAACACACACCATGTCAGTTGGGGATAAGTGCGAGGGAGCAGAAATTAAACAGGGAAAGGGCCTAGAAAGCAGTCATGCATGGCTTCACAACGGGGCTATGTTCTGAGAAATGTGTTGTTAGGCTGTTCTGTTGCGTGAACCTCATGGAGTGTACTTGCTGCAAACCTAGATGGCACAGCCTTCTCCACACCTAGGCGCCATGGAGAAGGCTATTGCTTCTAGGCCACAAACCTACACGCATGTGACTGCCCTGAGTTCTGTGGGCAGTTGTAACACAATGGCAAGTATTTGTGTATCTAAACATAGAAAAGGTACAGTAAAAATATGGTATAAAAGATTTTTTAAAAAGCGCACCTGTACAGGGCACTTACCGTGGATGGAGCTTGCAGGACTGGAAGTTGCTCTGGGTGAGTCAGTGAGTGAGTGGTGAGTGGATGGGAAAGCTAGGACAGTACTGTAGACTTAACAGACACTGTACATTTAGGCTACACTAAATTTATTTTAAAAAATGTTTCCTCAATAATAAATTAACCGTAGCTTACTGTAACTTGTTTACTTTGTAAACTTCTAAATTTCTTAACTGTTTAGATTTTTTTTTTTTCTTTTTTTTGAGACAGAGTCTCTCTCTGTTACCCAGGCTGGAGTGCAGTGGCACGATCTCAGCTCACTGCAATGGGGTTCAAGCGATTCTCCTGCCTCAGCCTCCCCAGTAGCTGGGATTACAGGCACCTGCCAACTGTAATCTAGTTTGTTTGTTGTTGTTGTTTTTGTATTTTTAGTGGAGACGGGGTTTCCCCATGTTGGCCAGGCTGGTCTCGAACTCCTACCCTCGGGTGATCTGCCTGCCTCTGCCTCCCAAAGTACTGGGATTATAGGCATGAGCCACTGCGCCTGGCCTTGACTCTTTGGTAATACCACTTAGCTTAAAACGCACCTTATTCAGTTGTACAAAAATATTTTCTTTATATTCTTATTCTGTAAGCTTTTTTTCTATTTTTAAATTTAAAATGTTCCGTTTTTATTTTTTTGCTTTCTGAGCTGCTTTTAGTAAAAACTAAGACACAAACACATGAGCCTAGGCCTCCACAGGATCATTAGTGTTACTGTTCCTCCTCCACATCCTGTCCCACTGGAAGGTCTTCTGGGGCAGTAACACACGTGGAGCTGTCACTTCCTATGATAACAGCGCCTTCTTCTGGAATATCTCCTGAAGGGCCTGCCTGAGGCTGTTTTACAGCTTTTTTTTTTTTTTTTGTATATAAGTAGAAGGAGCACACTCTAAAATAACAATAAAAAGTATATATACAGCCTGGCCAACATGGTGAAACCCCATCTCTACTAAAAATACAAAAATTAGCCGGGCATAGTGGCAGGCGCCTGTAATCCCAGCTGCTCGGGAGGCTGAGGCAGGAGAATAGCTTGAACCTGGGAGGCAGAGGTTGCAGTGAGCCGAGATTGCACCACTGCACTCCAGCCTGGGTGATAGGGCTAGACTCTGTCTCAAAAAAAAAAAAAAAAAAAAAGTATATATAGTAAATATGTAAACCAGTAACATAGTCATTTATTATCCTTATCAAGTGTTATATACTGTACGTGGGCCGGGTGTGGTGGCTGACGCCTGTAATCCCAGCACTTTTGGAGCCTGAAGTGGGCGGATCACCTGAGGTCAGGAGTTCTAGACCAGCCTGGCCAACATAGTGAAACCCTCTCTCTACTAAAAATACAAAAATTAGCTGGGTGACGTGGCGTGTACCTGTAATCTGAGCTACTCAGGAGGCTGAGGTAGGAGAATTGCTTGAACCCAGGAGGCAGAGGTTACAGTGAGCCGAGATCACACCACTGCACTCCAGCCTCGGCAATAGAGGGAGACTCTGTCTCAAAAAAAAAACAAAAACAAAAAAAAAAAGATTATGTACTGTACACGATTGTATGTGTTACATTATCTTTTACATGACTGGAAGCACAGTAGGTTTGTTTACACCAACATCATGACAAAGGTGAATAATGCATGGTGCTCCGACCTCCCCGTGGCTCCAGTGTCATTAGGCAATAGGAATTTTTCAGCTCCATTGTTGTCTTATGGGACCACCCTTGTAGATGTGGTCCATTGTTGACTGAAACAGTGTTATGCAACACATGACTGCATTAAGGTGGAGGGTGTTGAAATTTTGAGAAGGGTGGCCAGGGATGGCCTCCTTGGGAAAGTGGCCAGACCTGAAGGAGGTGAGGGAGTGGGAACAGCCAGTGCAAAGGCCCTGAGGCGAGGGGCCTGGTAAGATTGAGGCTCACGTGGCTGGAGCAGAATGAGCCTGGTAGAGTGGGACGGATGAGGATAGAGAGGAGATATTTGCAGATCTCTTAGGGTCCTGCACAGGTTTGTCTTTTCTCTGATTGAGAAGGTAAGATTTTTCAGGGTTAATTGATTTATTACTTTTTTTTTTTTTTTTTTTTGAGACGGAGTCTCGCTCTGTTGCCAGGCTGGAGTGCAGTGGCGCAATCTTGCGATCTCGGCTCACTGCAAGCTCCGCCTCCCGGGTTCACGCCATTCTCCTGCCTCAGCCTCTCCGAGTAGCTGGGACTACAGGCGCCCGCCACCATGCCCGGCTAATTTTTTGTATTTTTAGTAGAGACGGGGTTTCACCGTGGTCTCGATCTCCTGACCTCATGGTCCGCCCACCTCAGCCTCCCAAAGTGCTGGGATTACAAGCGTGAGCCACTGTGCCCGGCCTTTTTTTTTTTTTTTTTTTTTTTTTTTTTTTTTTTTTTTTTGAGACGGAGTCTTGCTCTGTTGCCAGGCTGGAGTGCAATGGCCCAATCTTGGCTCGCTGCAAGCTCCGCCTGCCAGGTTCAAGCAATTCTTCTGCCTCAGCCTCCTGAGTAGGTGGGACTACAGGCACGTACCACCACGCCCAGCTGATTTTTGTATTTTTAGTAGAGACGGGGTTTCACCATGATGGCCAGGATGGTCTCAAACTCTTGACCTCGTGATCCACCCGCCTCGGCCTCCCAAAGTGCTGGGATTACAGGCGTGAGCCACTGCACCCAGCCGATTTATTACATTTTTGAAAAGTTTGACTAGTGACCACACGTACAAGGAACCAAAGCAACAAAAATAGGGCACCCAGTTCCCTTCCCAAGAGACCACCACCATTCCAGTTTCCTGATGGTGACCAGTTAGTTCCTTGACACTACAGTATCTGAGTGAGTTTCCTGTCTTGTATTAGGTTGAACTGCCTGACATTGTGCTTTTGTGGGTCAAGAAGGATTGAATATTGGCAATTTTATGAGGTTCAGCCTAACAGCTTCCTTTCAGGAACATGAGGAATTTGGCCAATCCTTTCTTGCTGTGAGGGTTGGTAGTCCTCCCCCAATTCCTCCTGCATCTCACCGTCCTCTTTCAGTGACAGGCCCAACAGTGCCTGTAACACCAGGGCGTGAAAACCCCTGCCCCACTTGTAGCCTCAAACCAGGGCTTGCTATTAAGCCCAGCAAGAGGCTGCCGCTTCTCACGGGGACCTCACCTGGCTTATGATGTTTGTCACTTTGGCTTTCTGCATCTTGGTGCCACCAGTTGTGAAATCACAGCTCCCAGACGTAGGGGCACCCACAGACTCTTGCTGGGTGTTTGGTGTGACTCACCTGGTGGGGGTGCTCTCTGGAACTCGTGGGCATTCTGGATCAGTCACCAAGCAAAGTAGCTGGCAGAGCACCCAGCTTGAGATGTCTATGGCAATCTCTACTGGGACCAGGTGGCTCAGGCTTGGGGAGGGGGCCTGAGGAGCCGTGCACCTCCCTGTAGCGATGGGAGACTTGCAAGTCATTGTGGAACCAGGGCACTGGCCTGGGTCCTGTGGGAGGAGGTAGGGGTGAAATAACCTTAAAGGAGATATGGTGCCAACTTTGGAAGAGCTCAGTCGGGAAGTTGTGCCATTTGGTAAGCCTTTGGCTGTGAACAGTAATAACAGCATCAGCAGCAACAACTGCAGCAGCAAGTAGGCAATGTCGGTAGCGTCTGCTGCATGCAAGACACTGTGCTGGGCCCTTCACATGAAGCCACTCCTTTAAGCCTCCCGACAACCCTGGGAGATACTATTCTCCCTTTGCAGATGAGGTAACTAAATTTGAATAACTTGTTCAAGGTCAGGCAGCTAGAAAAAGGTGGTGACATGATTTTTTTTTTTAGATTCAGAGGGTACATGTGAAGGTTTGTTACATGAGTATATTGTGTGATGCTGAGGCTTGGGGTATAGATCCTGTCACTCAAATAGTGAACAGAGAACCCAATAGGTAGATTTTCTTTTCCTTTTTTTTTTTTTTTTTGAGGTGGAGTCTTGCTCTGTCACCCAGGGTGCAGTGCACTGTGCAATTTCAGCTCAATGCAACCTCCGCTTCCTGGGTTCAAGCACTTCTCCCTACCTCAGCCTCCCGAGTAGCTGGGATTACAGGTGCCCCCACCAACCATGCCCGGCTAAATTTTTTTGTATTTTTTACTAGAGATGGGGTTTTGCCTTGTTGGCCAGGCTGGTCTTGAACTCCTGACCTCAGGTGATCCACCCACCTTGGCCTCCCAAAGTGCTGGGATTACAGGTGTGAGCCACCGTACCCAGCCCCTAGTAGGTAGATTTTCAACCCTTGCCCCGTTCCCTGTTGGCTTTTGGAATTCTCAGTGTCTGTTGTTCGTGTGTGTGTGTGTGTGTGTATGTACCCAATGTTTAGCTCCCACTTAGAAGTAAGAACATGGAGTGTGTGTGTGTGTGTGTGTGTGTGTGTATGCAATGTTTAGCTCCCACTTAGAAGAACATGGGGTGTGTGTGTGTGTGTGTGTATGCAATGTTTAGCTCCCACTTAGAAGAACATGGGTGTGTGTGTGTATTCCATGGTATATATGTGTGTGTGTTTGTACGCAATGTTTAGCTCCCACTTAGAAGTAAGAACATGGGCGGGGTGTGTGTGTGTATGCAATGTTTAGCTCCCAGTTGTAAGAACATGGGGTGTGTGTGTGTGTGTGTGTGTGTGTATGCAATGTTTAGCATCCCTCTTAGAAGTAAGAGCATTGGATATTTGGTTTTCTGTTTGTGCATTCATTCACTTAGGATAATGGCCTCTAGCTACATCCATGTTGCTGCAATAGACATGATTTCATTCTTGTTTAATGGCTGTGTAGTATTCCATGGTATATATGTACTACATTATCTTTATCCAGTCCACTGTTGACGGGCATCTGGGTTGATTCCCTGGTTTTGTGGGTTGATTCACATGCTATCATGAATAGTGCTGTGATGAGCATAGGAGCGCAGGTGTCGTTTGGTAGACTGGTTCCTTTTCCTTTGAGTAGATACCCAGAAATGGGATTGCTGGGTTGAACGGTAATTCTATTTTTAGTTCTTTGAGGAATCTTCAAACTGCTTTCCCCAGTGGCTGAGCTAATTTACATTCCCACCAACAGTGTATCAGCATGGTGACGTGATTTGGATTCAGGCAGTCTGACTCCAGAGCTGTATCTTAACTCTAAAGCTCAGTGTGCTACTGCAGTGGTTTTCAAACCCGAGCAAGACCAGGCGCGGTGGCTCACACCTATAGTCCCAGCACTCTGGGAGGCCGAGGCAGGTGGATCATTTGAGGCCAGGAGTTCGAGGCCAGCCTGGGCAATGTGTTGAAACCCCATCTCTACTAAAAATACAAAAATTAGCAGGGTGTGGTGGCGCATGCCTGTGGTCCCAGCTATTCGGGAGGCTGAGACAGGAGAATCGCTTGAACCTGGGAGGCTCTGAGAGGTTGCAGTGAGCCAAGATCGCGCCACTGCACTCCAGCCTGCGCAACAGAATGAGTGAGACTCCGTCTCAAAAAAAACAAAAAACCCTAGCAAGGATGAGAATCCTCTGAGGGCTAGGTAAAACACAGATTGCTGGCCCCCACCCTAATTCTGTAAGTCTAGCTTGAGAATTTGCATTTTGTGGTGACACTGGTGCCCCTGGTACAGGAAGCACGTTTTGAGAACCATGAGCTACTCTAATAGGAAGCCCAAATGAAATTGGCCTGAAATAACGAGATTTATGATCTCATATATAACAAAGAAGACTGTAGGTAGGCAGCACAAGAGTTGACTAAGCAGTTCCACAATGCCTGCAGGGACCCCATCCCTCTCCTTCAAGCCACCCTGCCATCCATGGTGTGTCTCCTGTGTCCCTAGGCTCCCTGCGTGGCCACAAGATGACTGCCAAGGCTCCAGTTGGCACACACTGACAGGGCCACATCCAGCAGCAGAAAGAGGGCATCTCTCACTCGCTGTGTATCTCTTTAAGAGTGAGGAAACCTTTCATTGATTCCCTGCCTCCCAGATTTCCCTCATATCTCATTGGCCAGCATTGTGATATGTGACCCTGCCCAGAGAAACCAGCCAAGGGCCAATTAGGATTGACCCTCTGGGGCTGGGGCTGGGGCTGGGGCTGGAGCCGGAGCCGGGGCCAGCCTTACCTGAAGTAGGTAGCACAGGGAGGAGAGTGGCTACAGGAATAAAATCAGAGTACCATTTAGGAAAGGACTGGGAAAGGGGGAGGGATATTGGGTAGGCAGACAATTGGATTTGCTGCAGAAATAAGTGGAACACGGTGAAAGCATAATGCCCATGCATTTTTGTCATCGTGCTTACCAACTTTGTTTTGTAATTACCTGAATCAGGACTTAGCTTTTTGTTCTCTAATCATGCCCACCTTTAAAACTGTGTGCACAGAGTCCTTGTACCACAAGAACTCTGAATCTTGTTAGAATACCAAGTATTTTGTCTGACAATTCAGGGAAACCTGAGTTGGGTGATGACGCAGCTGTCTGAAGGTTAGAGTGCGCGGTCTTTGAGAGCACTCACTCATTCTGCCCAGAAACACCTGGGTGTCACCCCTCTCTCTGCTCCTGACTCGCTCCCCCCTTCTCCTACCCCTCCGTGCAAAGGCTGAGTTTCCCCCTCTGAGGGCTGTCCTTGGATGAAAGGAGAGGATGCTGGTCAAGTACTTACCCCCCAGGGGCCAGCGCATGGTAAGTGCTTAAGAATGTGGCCTCTGCTATTAACATATTAAATGTGACTTTTTATGTATGTATGTGTTTGTTGTTTTTAGAGACAGTCTTGTTCTGTCACCCAGGCTAGAGTGCAGTGGTGTGATCATGGCTCACTGCAGCCTCGACCTCCTGGGCTCAAGCAATCCTCCCGCCTCAGCCTCCCGTGTAGCTGGGACCACAGGTGCATGCCACCATGCCTGGCTAATTTTTTTTTTTTTTTTTTTGAGATGGAGTCTCACTCTTTTGCCCAGGCTGGAGTGCAGTGGCACGATCTTGGCTCACTGCAACCTCTGACTCCCCGGTTCAAGTAATTCTTCTGCCTCAGCCTCCCAAGTAGCTGGGACTACAAGCGCCTGCCACCACACCCGGCTAATTTTTTGTATTTTTAGTAGAGACAGGGTTTCACTGTGTTAGTCTTGATCTCCTGACCTTGTGATCCACCCGCCTCGGCCTCCCAAAGTGCTGGGATTACAGGCATGAGCCACCGTGCCCGGCCCATGCCTGGCTAATTTTTTAATCATTCATAGAGACGAGGTCTCACTTTGTTGCCCAGGCTGGTCTCGAACTCCTGGGGCTCAAGCAATTCTCCCACCTCAGCCTCCCAAAGTGCAGGGATTACAGGTGTGAGCCACCGTGCCCAGCATAAATGTGACATAATAAATATTTTATAATCCTGCACCCCCTCACCAAAAAAAAAAAAAAAAAATCTATGAAGAGTGGCCATCCCTTTTGCAGACTGAAATTTCCTGAGGATACCTGTTGCTACTGCTCGTGGCCACACTGTAAAGCCATTGCCCTTTGAGACTGCAAAGGGCTGAGGAATGCAGTGTGAGCTCTGAGCCAGACTGCTGAGTGCATGTTCTGGATCCATCTTGGGCTCCCTGTTTTACTTTGGGCAAGCCACTTAGCCTTGCATGTCTTAGTTTCTGTATCTATAAGGTGGAGCTGGTAATGGTACTGTCCTCCTAGGTTGTTGGGAGGATTCAAATGCATCAAAGCACGTGACATGCTTAGACCCCCTTACAGCACCCGACCCAAAGCAGCACTCAGTACAATATGTATCAGCTAATCTTTGAATATTCTGTGCCAGTTCATTCACAGGGGACTATAAGCTCCCTGTGGGCAGGGTTTATGTGGTTTTTGTTTACTACTGTGTCCCAGTGCCTGACTTAGAATAGACATTCTGTTTATATTTGTGTGTGTGGATGTAAAGAAGGATGGTAAGAGCCTTTCTTAATTTCTTTTCCTTCAGCTGCCTGGAATTTAAACTCTGACCATGAGCTGATTACTCAGTATTTTGAAGGAATAAAGTGGACCTGACTGACTCTGAGGGCAGCATGTGATAAGTGCAGCTGATAGTTGTTGAGCATTTTTGTGAGCCACAAGCACAGTGCTCACCATAAAGATCTCACTTGGCCAGGCACAGTGGCTCATGCCTGTAATCCCAGTGCTTTGGGAGGCTGAGGAGGGAGAATCGCTTGAAGCTAGGAGTTCAAGACCAGTCTGGACAACACAGTGAGACCCTTGTCTCTACAAAAATAATAATAAAGCTCTCACTGACTCCTCATCCCATTTCATAGATAAGGAAACTGAGGCCCAGTGGGAGCACCTGCTTCTCCTTACAAGAGGAGATCTAAAGTAGTGGTTAAGGCTGGCCACGGTGGCTCATGCCTGTAATCCCAGCACTTTGGGAGACCAAGTCAGGTGGACCTCCTGAGGTTGGGAGTTCAAGACCAGCATGGCTAACATGTTGAAACCCCATCTTTACTAAAAATACAAAAAAAAAAAAAAAAAGTAGCTGGGTGTGGTGGCGCATGCCTGTAATCCCAGTTACTTGGGAGGCTGAGGCAGGAGAATCGCTTGAATCCAGAAGGCGGAGGTTGCAGTGAGCTGAGATTGCATCACTGCACTCCATCCAGCCTGGGTGACAGAGCAAGACTCTGTCTCAAAATAAAATAAAATAAATAAAGTCGTGGGTAAAAACTGGAACCTTGGAGCTCCTCTGCTTGGATTAGATCCCCACCCCAGCACTTTCTTCCTGTGTGACCTCCAGCCTGCGACTTATTTGTTCAACTTCTCTTTTTTTTTTTTTTTGAGACGGACTCTCGCTCTGTTGCCCAGGCTGGAGTGCAGTGGCGCAATCTCGGCTCACTGCAAGCTCCGCCTCCCGGGTTCACGCCATTCTCCTGCCTCAGCCTCTCCGAGTAGCTGGGACTACAGGCGCCTGCCACCACGCCCAGCTAATTTTTTTTTGTATTTTTAGTAGAGACGGGGTTTCACCGTGGTCTCGATCTCCTGACCTCGTGATCCGCCTGCCTCGGCCTCCCAAAGTGCTGGGATTACAAGCGTGAGCCACCGCGCCCGGCTCAACTTCTCATCTGTAAAATAAGAATGCCGATATTCCTCCTTAGAGGGTCGCTGTGAGGGTTAGGAGAGAGAATTCATATGCAGCACTTAGAACAGCGCCTTGTGCAGTGAGCATTCCGATTGTGGTTGTTATTATTAGCCAGCTAAAGCCGTTCGGTTGTGTTTCCAAAGCTGGCTGGAAGAGTCCAGCGACCGCGTTTAATCATTAAGCTGCATTGCCTCTGTGAGCTAGCGCCTCCTCTGCACGGGCCAAGGAGCCCGCCTTTGGATTGTACGGTTCTGAATGAAGCATCCAGGCGCAAGCTCAGGGCAGGGGATGGTGTGGGCACAAGTCCAGCCCTAGCTCTGTCAGTGAACAGGTGGCCTGTGCCTGAATCCGAGGTAATAGGCGAGCCGCCTTTGTTACCTTTGAGCTTTCCTTCAAGCCCATTCAGACTCCTCAGACCACGTGTCTGATGAGTAAGGAGGCCTTTTTTTTCCCTCCCCCAAAGGGACTGTTGGCAAAACAGCTTTCTTTGGGAACGCGCCTGTTCACGACGACCAGCCATCTCCTGGGGAACTCCAGTGGCTGGCGTGTTTCTGCGGCTGTTGAATAAGTCGCTGTTAGGAGCTGGCACGGCAGGTTCCCGTTTCCGCATTCCAGACACCCACAGCGGGCTGGGGGCGGGCACCACCGAGGTCGGCCTGGAGAGCCAAGGCAGGTGGCCTCGCCCTGGGAGGACCCGGGACAGGAGGAGCCCACCTGGGGCTCCCCTGACAGCCACCTGCCCACTTTGTGATCAGAGCCGTGTTCGGGGAGTCTTTCAGGTGAGCGATATTCATTAAATGTGGCAGTGACTTGCAGAGAAAGTTAATCATGTTTCTTCCTCTCCGGAGTTAGTTGGCTTTTTTTTTTCCCCCCCTCTTCTCCCTGAAATGTTTACCTGTCTGCTCCTAACTGCGAAGAAAGAGTGGGCAGGGTGTTGAGGGACTGAGAAAAATAAAAATGGAGGACATTTCTCCCAAGGGAAGGAATCGGTGACTCTTTTAGTGAGTTGAGCTCCTGCTGGATGCAGACTTCTGTTCCGGGGCTGGGGGCGATCCCAGCCTGGTGTAGACAAGCTCTGTGGTCTCACCTGAGTCCCCTTTCCTCTTTGGGCCTCAATTTCCTTTTCTTGTGAAATGGGAACTAGCAGCAGTGCCCAATGAGTCACCTGTGTAAAGTGCTTCAAGCCTGGGCACTGAGCGGTGCTCAAGTCCCCCCTCCTCAACCCCAGGCCCCCATTTTCCATGTGTGACCTTATCTCTGACCTCTCAGCTGCTTGCTTGCTGTACCCCAGCTGCACTGGCCTCCTGCTGTTCCTCCCTCAGAGACTTTGCCATGGCTGTTCCCTGTGCCTGGAACACTTCTCCTAGAATCCCCAGCACCGCCTCCCTCCCTCCTTCCCTCAAGTCTCTGTTCAGATGTCACTTTCTCCATGAGGCCTCTCTCCTTATTAAATTACACCTTCTCCGTCACCCTCGCCCTTACTCTTTGCTTTATTTTTCTTCATAGCATTTATTTCCACTTGACATATTTTGTCTATGCTCTGCTTCCCAGCTCTAGGCTCCATAGAAGCACAGGCACTTTTGTGTCCATCCTTGTAGAACCATTGCTGGCACGTGGTAGATGCGGGCTAAATTATGATATGAATGAATTTATATCAGGTGCAACATGATCCAAGGATGGGTGGCCAGCCCCGTTTGGGGTTTGAGGAGGGTGTCAGCTTTTCCAGGAACCTGTGGCCGTGAGTGAGGCGTCATGCGCAGATGCATCCCCATGGTCACCCAGTGGCTCTCTGGCACCTGCCTGCAGCATCCAGCCCTCTCTGCCTTCCTGTCCCGCAACTCCTGCAGTCTGTGCAGCCCAGGCCTGGTAGTGACTCATCCGGGCAGCCTGGGTGCCTGTGGCATGGAACAGGAAAGCTTGGCCTAGTAAGTGGAGAGGATGTCAGGTTCATTTAGGTGGAGAAGGCTGTGTGGAATACACCACCCATATACACACATTTCATGTATATCTCCAGCCCCTGCTTGCTGTTCCTGCAGGGGGAGGCCAGGGAATGTCTGAGAAGTAGCAATTAACCAGCCAGGCACAGTTGAGCCATCTCCCCTGCTTTAATGGGTAATAATTCTTGCTCTGGGGCTGAGCAAGTTTTAATTAAATGGTGAGCTCGAAGAATCTGACCGTGTAATAGCTGACACGTCCTCATCTGTTTTCTAGCTTCTGGTATCAGCAATTGATTCTGTAAAAATATCCTGGGCAGGGCTTCCCCGAGCTCTGTGAGTGAGGTCAGTGGCCCTCTTAGATTTCTCCCAGCGTGAGGCACCAGGGGACCGAGGTGCTGATGGACTTCGCGCCGCTGTAGCATACATCATCTCACGTCAGGACCTGCTGCTATTTTAAGAATGTGTAGAGCAGGAGGGAAGCTCTTCTACAACATTTAACACATGTGTCCCTTGAGCTCCCAGTGTGGGAGTTTGGGGTTGAGTTGGGGACCCTCCTATTACACTTATTTCATATAATGCCTGAGCCCCAACACTGTGGGCACAGTACTTCTCTGGGCCACAAGTTCCTTATCTGGAAAATGGGGATAATTAATAGATGATTAAACGAGAAGTCAAAGTGAGATCAGGTGACTCAGCGCTGTGTCTAGTGCATAGATAGCAAATTAGATTTTAAAAAGATAATTCTTTTTATGAATTCTTTTTAAGCCCCTTTTTAATATTTTCGGCCTGTCCTTTTTTGTGCTCACCCCCCACCCGGCTCCACCCCTATGTCAGCATCCTCCCGCAATCCTTCACCCATGGTAACAATGAAGGACTGTATGTATCTTTCCACATTTTTCTCCATGGTTATATAATCCTATAGGAGATAATATTACACTTATTTTCTTGCATTTTGCTCTTCTCACATAGCAGTGCCATGTGGTAATGCCTCTGAGTCCTTGCATAGTGCTTAGATATGCTCTTTTTAGTGGCTGTGTAACACACAGTGGTGTGGATGCACCATAATTGATTTGGCCAAGACATCACTGATGGGCATTCCCTTTGCTTCTAGAGTTTTTTTCCCCTCAAATTATTATTTTTATTGATAGCCTTCTTTAATTAGATTGCAGGTGTCCAACCTGTTTGGCCACCTTGTTAAGCTCTAGGCCTTTGAGAATGAATATGAAGTAACAGTAGTATAATGATGCCTGTCATCCAGATAGAAGATGTATTTTTGGAGGGTTCTCACCAGGTCCAGCACTGTGTTGAACCAAAAAGCATTTTTTAAATGCTTTTTCATTATTAGACTAATTAATAGATTCATCACACTTATCCAGATTAGTTGTTTAATGTTCTTATTAAGAAATAAGAGTGAAAGGACAGTTCATATTTTTTCATATTAACAATCTTGGTTGGAAATCAGAATGTGCAAGAGATTTTTGTTGGAATTTGTGATCGATTGTATGTTTCTTTTTCAGGTGGCACTTTAGTTAGGGACTGTGCTTGTGTTCAGGAAACTTGTACAGTGTTGTACCCAGATAGAGGTTTGTTCTAGTTATCTGTTGCTGCACCACAAGCCACCCCCAAACTTAAGACCTTAAAATGACAGCAGTTTCTTATTTCTTGTGAACCTGTGGTTGACTGGGGCTCAGCAGGATGGTTCTTCTGCTGGTCTTCCTTGGGGTCTGTTATGTGGCTGCAGTCAGAGGGTGGATGGGGTTGGAGCATTCAAGATGGCTTTACTGAAATGGCATCTTGGGAATGGCTGGGTCCATGTCTGTCCATAGTCTTGGGACCTCTCCTTTCATGTGGCCTGGCCAGCCTGTAGGTGGACTTATAACATGGCAGCCGAGGGCTTTTGTGAGCCTTCTTAAGGCATAGATTTAGAACTGGCCCCACATCACTTCTACTTCATTCTGTTAGTTAATGTGAGTTGAAGAGTCAGCCCAGATTCAGTATGGGAGGGATATCACAAAACAAGTTCCAGGAGTTGTGGTCCACTGGGGGCACCTTTCTATCCTGGCTACCACGGGGTTCATTTTCTCATGTAAGAAGTGCAGAGCTCAGCAGGCTAAGGTGGTGCTCACCTTACCCTCTCTCTGCTGCTCCAGGTCTCTCCTTATCTGTGTCACCATCCTTAGCCTCCTATTCATAAAACGGTTGCTCCACCTCCAGCCTGATTTCCTTGTGATGGGCAGGCAGAAGCAGGGTTCTAAGGAAAGGAGACAGCACCTGTATCAAGAAGCCAAAGCCTTCCCTGAAATCCTTAGCAGACTTCTGCTTGTGACTGTTTGGCTAGAACTTTGTGACATGGCCACTCCTTGCTGCAAGGACATCTACAGTTTTTCAGTTGGGCTCATTGCCACCCTGAGCAAAGGGTCAATAAGGAAGAAGACGGAGAGTCGACATGTTGGGCATGCACCTGCCAACGCTCCATCCAGACAGCCACAGAAGTGTTGGGTAAACAGAGGCAGCATACATTCATTTATCAACTGTTTAGTAAATTCCTGGCATGGGCAGGGCACTGGGCTTCTCCCAAAGACTGTAAGAGTGTGCAGGATTATTTGCAGACCTTGACCAGGTCATTGCTGAGCTCACCTCCCTCATATCAGTGTTCAAAGTTAGTCTAATGATAAGAATAGTAGCCAGTCTCATTAAGGGCTTACCCTGTGTACAGGAACTGTTATGAATACTTTCCATAAGCCAACTCAGTGAATCTTCACAGTGGCCCTATGAAATGGGCATTATTATCACCCTCTCTTCTCAGAGGCAGAAACAGAGGCACAGAGAGGTTCAGTAACTTGCCATATTTCCTCTGACGAGGGCATGGTGGAGTTGAGATGCAGTCTCTCCTGGTCTGGCTCTGGAGGCGTGTACTGAACCGTTTGGCTATATTGCTTTGGTTAATTACAGGAAACATTTCTTGTTGAAATGAATACGTAATTGACAGCAGAATAAAACATGAAACAAAAACCACTTACTACTCCATCCCCTCCACTCCTGCTTCCTGCCTCATTGGTCTCATCTGTCAGTAACCTAGTATATATTCTTCCTCACCTCTTTCTAAATGCATTAATTTTTAAAATCTTTTTAGAGTCTGGGTCTCACTGTGACACTTAGGCTGGAATAGAATGGTTGTTTGGCTACTTTTTTTCATTTATTTGTAGAGATGGGATCTTGCCATGTTGCCCAGGCTGGTTTCAGACTCCTGGGCTCAAGTGATCCTCCTGCCTTGGCCTCCCAAAGCATTGGCATTACAGGCGTGAGCCACCACACCTGGCCTGTATTCACTTTTTAAAGATGGCCTTTGGACACACAGAATTGGACTAATCATAATGGGTGGTGCATGATACACTGGCATTTTTGGTCCATGAAAAAAATATTTGTCTGTCGTAATGAACAGCCATTAGCCCACTGTTTGCCTAAGAATTTGAATATTACCAGTAACTTACATGTACCTATGTGGTACCTCCCATTCACTTTCCTGCCTGCTCTCTCAGAATTGACCACCATCTTGAATTTTTTGTTTATTATTCTTTGCTTTAAAAGAATGATTTTTGAACTTTATCAAAATATGGCTGAGTGTGGTGGCTCATGCGTGTAATCCCAGCACTTTGGGAGGCTGAGGCAGCAGGATTTCTTGAGCCCAGGAGTTTGAGACCAGCTTGGGCAACATGGCAAGACCTCATCTCTACAAAAAAATTTTTAAAAATTAGCCAGGTGTGGCCGGGCGCGGTGGCTCACGCTTGTAATCCCAGCACTTTGGGAGGCCGAGGCAGGCGGATCACGAGGTCAGGAGATCGAGACCACGGTGAAACCCCGTCTCTACTAAAAAAAAAATACAAAAATTAGCCGGGCGTGGTGGTGGGCGCCTGTAATCCCAGCTACTCGGAGAGGCTGAGGCAGGAGAATGGCGTCAACCTGGGAGGCGGAGCTTACAGTGAGCCGAGATTGCGCCACTGCACTCCAGCCTGGGCGACAGAGCGAGACTCCGTCTCAAAAAAAAAAAAAAAAATTATCCAGGTGTGGTGGCATGCACTTGTGGTCCCAGCTACTTGGGAGGCTTAGGAGGAAGGATTGCTTGAGCTCAGGAGGTTGAGGCTGCAGTGAGCCTTGTTCGTGCCACTGCACTGTAGCCAGGGCGACAGAGTGAAACCCTGTCTCAAAAAAATAAATAAATAAATAAAAGACCAGGCATGGTGGCTCACACCTGTAACCTCAGCACTTTGGGAGGCCAAGGCGGGCGGATCACGAGGTGAAGAGATTGAGACCATCCTGGCCAACATGGTGAAACCCCATCTCTACTAAAAATACAAAAAAATTAGCTGGGCGTGGTGGTGCGCACCTGTAGTCCCAGCTACTCAGGAGGCTGAGGCAGGAGAATTGCTTTAACCCAGGAGGCGGAGGTTGCAGTGAGCTGAGATCGTGCCACTGCACTCCAGCCTGGGCGACAGAGCAAGATTCCACCTCAAAAAAAAAAAAAAGATATACTGTACATAGTCTTCTGAGAGTTGCATTTTTCACCTAATATTATGATTTAGACTGGTACCACTGGGACTCATGCATTTTTATTTACTGCCATGTGAGTATTCCATTGGCTGAATATACCACGTTTTTGTTTTAGGCATTTCCATGCCAATGGACATTTTGTTTTCAGATTTTTTGCTGTTCACAGGCTGCTGTGAATATTGTTACACTTACTTCTTGGTGCACATGGACAAGCATTTCTTTTGGGTATGTACTGGACATGAGATTTCTGGATTGTAGGTCGTGATAATCTTTCACTTTGCCAGATACTCCTGAGCTGCTCGTTAAGCATCACACCAAGGATGAATTTCTTTTATTCTGTATCCTTGTCACATTTGGTTTTGTAAAACTTTTTTACTTTTGCCAGCCTAGTGGATAGGAAATGAAATCTCATTGTGGTTAATTTACCCCTGAAGACTAGTAAGGCAGAATATCTTTTCGTTCATGTTATTGCTTGTTCATCACATCTGCTTCTTTTTCTTTCTTTTTTCTTTTTTTTTTTTTTTAGGTGGAGTTTTACTCTTGTCGCCCAGGCTGGAGTGCAGTGGTGTGATTTTGGCTTACTGCAACCTGCACCTGCTGGATTCAAGCAATTCTCCTGCCTCAGCCTCACGAGTAGTTGGAATTACAGGCACCTGCCACCACACCCAGCTAATTTTTGTATTTTTAGTAGAGATGGGATTTAATCATGTTGGCCAGGCTGGTCTCAAACTCCTGAGCTCAGGTGATCCGCCTGCCTCAGCCTTCCAAAGTTCTGGGATTACAGGCGTGAGCCACAGTGCCCAGCCACTTTTGCTTCTTTTTCCTATTGAATTGTAGGTGTTCTTTATACACTGTGGCTACTAATCCTGGGGTGGCAGCCTATTTAACCTAATGAAAGTTTATGATCCTCAGGTCATCCTTTCTGTGGTTGTTTTCTCTCCCCTGCTATTCTCCCCCCAGTTCCATGATACCTTTTTGTGTACCCCCAGCTCACAGTGATTCACTCTTTGAAACAGTCCTCAACTTCTGGGCATTTGTGCCTGTTAGTACAGATATATGACTATACCTGTTCTACCCACTGTGCCATTGCATTTTGGTCTCAGATATATCTGTTAGGATTAGTTTCAACTGCAGGCTGGCCGTGGTGGCACACACTTGTAATTCCAGCTACTCAAGAGGCTGAAGTAGGAGAATTGCTTGAATCCAGGAGGCGGAGGCTGCAGTGAGCCGAGATTAGTTCAACTGCATATAATTTAGTTTCAACAAAGTGACAGTGGCCTAAGCAAGAGAGCTGATTTCTCTCTCACATAAAGGAGCCCCATCATAGACAGGCGAGCCTGTGTTCTCATCAGGGACCCAGGCTGCTTCCACCTTCTGGCTCCACCACCCTTATCCTGCCACCTCATGGTATGAGACGGCTGCCCAAGCTCCAGCCAGTACGTCCCAGGAGGCAAGTAAGAAGAAGGGAGACTTAAGTTGTAGCGGCAAGTCTCCTTACACCTTTGCCCAGAATTTAATCTCAGTACTATATGTAATTGCAGGGGAACCTGGGAAATGTAGTTTTATTTCCCATGGCCTTATTCTTAGCTAAAATTTAGATTTGATTGCTAAGTTAAAAGGGGAGACTCAATATTGGAGTAGGCAGCCGGTAATGTCACTAGTTATGAGGTGTTCCCTAATAGTGGAGCTGAAAGGAGTCATCAGACACCAGAATGGTAGCTGTAGATGATGCCCTCCCCACTTTTGGTTCTTTGATTAATTACACAGATATTTATGGACCACCTGTTTTGTACAGGCACTATTCTGGGAACTGGGAAGAGAGTAATGGAAAAGCAAACGAGGTCTCCACCCTCACAGAGCTTGTATTTTAAAAGAGCAGCTAGATAGTAAGAAAGTCAGTTACTTAGTGAGTCAGAGATAAGGGGTGTGAAGAAAAATAAAGGAGGGCTGGGCATAGAGGCTCTCAACTGCAATCCCAGCACTTTGGGAGGCTGAGGCAGGAGGATTACTTGAGTTCAGGAGGTCGAGGCTGCAGTGAGCCGAGATTGCACCGCTGCATTCCAGCCTGGGTGACAGGGCAAGACCCTGCCTAAAAAAAAAAAAAAAATTGCTTTACCTCTTACTAACTCATGACCACTCTGTTTTCTTCTATATCCACCACCATCCACCCCCTACTGTATTATTTTAAAGCTAAATAGTTCAGTATCTACAAGATAAGGATTCTTTAAAGACATAATGACAAGACCATTTTAATCATGAAAATATTTAACATTAATTGCTTACATCATCTGGTATCCACACAGTGTTAACATCTCAGATCATCTCATAAATATCTTTCTAGAATTGGTTTGTTCTAATCAGGACCCAACAGGGTTCACCATTGGAGTTGGTTCATCTGCTTGTGAAGCCTCATTTAATCTATGGCTTCTCCTTCCCTCCAGCTCACTGCAACCTCCGTCTCCCGGGTTCAGGCGATTCTCCACCTCAGCCTCCTTAGCGGCTGGGATTATAGGCATGTACCACCATGCCCAGCTAATTTTTTTGTATTTTCAGTAGAGACGGGGTTTCACCATGTTGACCAGGCTGGTCTCAAACTCCTGACCTCAAATGGTCCCCCCACTTCGGCTTCCTAAAGTGCTGGGATTGCAGGAGTGAGCCACCACACCTGGCTTGTTTTTTCTTTCTTCTTCTCTTGCAGTTTATATGTTGAGAAAAGCCATGTCATTTGTCCTGTATATGATCAGGCCTGGATCTGACCGATCATAGTGTTTAACTTACTCTTCTATCTCTGTGTTTCCTATAAATGAATCATTGGATTTGCAGAGTAGGTGAGTTTCAGTTTTGAGATTTATACACACACACACACACACACACACACACACACACACACACACACACACACTCTTTTTGGTGGGGAGTGCTAGCCGTCCTCCTAGGTGTTACTGTGTATGTCCATTAGGTATGTAAAGCTGGAGGCCCCTTTCTGTATTCTTGGCGTTAGTGGCCGTGGATGGCCATTGTTCAGAGCCATTATTTCATTTGGGGCGTACAAATTCTGTCCACCTTTTCATTTATTAGTGGGACTATTCCTCTAGAGAGAGCCTGCCCCTCATCTATTATTCAGTTATCCTCAGGGTACTGGCTCTTTTGAACTTTTGTTTGCCTTAGAAATGACTGTTGAACAATTGGGCTGGTTTCTAATCTGTTTTTTTTTTTTTTTCCTTCAGAGATTCAAATCTTCTTTGTTTTTATGTTCATTCATTTGACATTTGCTGGTCTCCGCCACTGCTCATACCCTGTCCTGAGCTTGCCAATAAACAGGTGAACCAGTCCAGTCATCTCATTGTGTGGGCACGGCTGCTCCAGGCCTTACCTTTGACCGGGTGGGGCCTTGTGGGTGTTTGTCAGAGTAATGAGACTGTTGACATTCCCATCTTTCTCTCTCTTTCCCCTGTCATGCATTGTCAGACCTTATAGTCTTTGGTGAGTTCCTGCTCTACGCCAAGGAATTAGTCTTTTATGCTTGGGGCAAGAGGTTTTTGAGTATTTGGATTTCTTCTGATCTGAAACTCCATTCCTAGACAAAAGAGCAATAAAGGGCTCTGCTCCATTGCAGAGGCAAGCCCTGGTAACCTGGCCAGGGGCGAGCTCTGACCCCAGCCACTGTTGTCTGGGTCATAAATTCTTGAGAGCAGTAGCACGCTTGAAATCATTTAGATGCTTTGGGATCAGTTATTCATTATATTGCACAATATCTAAGGGCCTCTTTGCTGCTAGAGATTATAACACATTCCTTCTGGGGGCAGAAGATTTATTGTGCAGTGATGTGCAAACTCATTCATTCATTCCATTGTTAACTTCAGCAAATATTTACTGAACATCACATATGCTTCCAGTGCCAGGGACGGAGCCCGAGAAGGTCTGTCCTCCTGGAGTTTATTGTTTAGGTTGGGGGACACAGTCAAGGAAGAAGTAAACAGATTAATAAGATAATTTCAGATGGAGATGAATAATGCTGTGGAATCAGAAAAGCAGAATGGTGAGAGAGACGCACCTGGAAGTGGAAGGGATTGTGGGAGGCTGGACAACTGGGGTGGTTGGGGGCGAGCCTCCCCGGGGTGGTGACATGCCAGCCGAAAGTGGAGTGGTATGCAAAGGTGCCAGCCTTGTGAAAGATCAGGGAAGAGCTTTCCCAGCAGAGGGAACAGCAGGTGCAAAGGTGCTGAGGCTGAAATGAGTTTGACGTGTGAAGGAGTGCGGGATGGGGGTGGGGAGGAGGGGGAGGGCGGGCGACAGGGGGAGCCTGGTGAGGGTGTGGGTTTGATTCAGTGTCCTCCCATGCCCTCTGGCTACTATGAGAAGCATAGATTGAAGGTGGGAATGGAAGTAGGGCAATGAGGGGCAGCCTGTACTGCAGTGAGGAGAGAAGTAAAGTCACAGATGAGAGTGGTGGCACTGGGGACAAGAAGGGGGTGGCCCAACAGAACTTGTTTAGGGATTGGTCATGGTGGGTGGTGAGTGGGCTGAAAGGTTTACCAGCGGGTTCAGGCTTTGGTCTGCAGGATTTTGTGGTAGTAAGGATAGCCCCAGTCCCCTCTAAGATGGACTGAGGTTTCCTACCCCCCTCCCTTTTTTTTTTTTTGAGATAGTCTTTCTCTGTTGCCCAGGCTGGAGTGCAGTGGCAGTGATCTCGACTCACTGCAATCTCTGCTTCCCAGGTTCAAGCGATTCTGGTGCCTCAGCCGCCTGAGTAGCTGGGACTGCAGGTGTATGCCACTACACCTGGCTGATTTTTGTATTTTTAGTAGAGACAGGTTTTGCTATGTTGGACAGGCTGGTCTGGAACTCCTGGCCTCAAGTGATCCTTCTGCCTTGGCCTCCCAAAGTGCTGGGATTAGACGCATGAGCCACTGCACCCAGCGTCTTTCTCTCTCTCTCTCTCTGTCTCTTTTTTTTGTAGAGACAGGGTCTTGCTGCATTGCCCAAGCTGGTATCAAACTCCTGGCCCCAGGTGATCCTTCTGCCTTGGCCTCCCAAAGTTGCTGGGATTCTAGATGTGAGCCACTGTGCCTGGCCAAGAGCTGAGGTTTTCTACTACACACATCTTGTCTAGCCCTCATATGGTAGACTCTTAATTTCCATTTCACCCCTGAAGAAACTGAGGTCCAGAGAAGTGAAGTCCTTGATCCTTGTCACATAGGCTGTTGGGGCTGGATTGGAATGTGGGTGGCCCCACCCACAGTCTGACCATGCTCCCTTCTTCTCCCTCACTCCAACCACAGCTGTTAATTTATGATATTGACACAGCCTGTGTCCAGGAGGAGCCAAATGTCAATGTCATACATATCTGAAGTCAGGAGGGGATCAAGTCCATATCGGTGGCCTTTCCACCATTCCCACTAACCTGGATTCCAATACGCCTTTTATGACAGTAATTATTACAGGGCAGAAAACGGGGACTTTCAATTGCTGACAGCTTTACACGTGGCCCAGATAAGGTGTGCATCTAGGCCCTGGACTTTGAGCACTGAGCCTGCTTAACTGATTGGGCTGAAAGTGTTCTCACCCATCAAATCCTCCTTATCACCTTCTCCAGAACTCCACCTGTAAAGGGAGCTCACCACCCACAGGGTGTGTGTTGTATGTGATGCCTTAGCCAGCCAAATGGCTTTACTTGGTGTCCTCTCAGAAGAGGTGTGACCTCCTTCTCTTAGCATGGTCTCCTGTGGAAAGTCGTGTTGAGTTTGATGCTGCCTCTGCTTGCGTTTAGGCCTCATAACAAGGATTGTATGTTGATCGATTTTTTAAAAGTGTTTTAAAAAAATCTTTACTGCTTTAAAATGTACAGAAGCCACACGCTGACTGTAAGCCGTTCCAACAGCAGAGCAGTATGTAGAGAAAGCATAGGCCAGACACGCCTGTAATCCCAGCACTTTGGGAAGCCGAGGTGGGCGCATCACCTGAGGTCAGGAGTTCCGAGACCAGCCTGACCAACATGGCGAAACCGCATCTCTCCTAAAAATAAAAAAATTAACCAGCTGCAGAGGTGTGCGCCTGTAATACCAGCTACTTGGGAGGCTGAGACAGGAGAATCGCTTGAACTCCGGAGGTGGAGGTTGCAGTGAGCTGAGATCACGCCACTGCACTCCAGCCTAGGTGACAGTGAGACTCCGTCTCAAAAAAAAAAAAAAAAAAAAAAAAACATGAAGATCTGCTTCATTGTCTTGACCCAATGGCCTAGCTTTGCCCCCAGGTCCTGCCCAGATGCATATTAAGTGCACACTTCCAGGTCTTGGTCTGTGCACTGGATTGTTTGTTAAGAGCCAGAGTGCCTGGGTTCAAGTCCTAGTATTGCTATGTACTGACTGTGTGAACTTGGGCCTTTACTTAATCTCTCTGTGCCTTGATTTCTCCATCTTTAAAATGATGGTGATGGTCCCAACCTCATAGGCTTTTAAGGATTTATCCTGTTAATGTATTAATATGTATAAGTTAGAGTAGTGCCTGGCATGTTTGATAAGCACAGGTGATCCTCGATGGGGTTATGTTCTGATGTACCCATTATACGCTGAAATTACCCTTAAGTCAAAAGCGCATTCACACCTGTCATCCCAGCACTTTGGGAGGCTGAGGCGGGCAGATCACTTGAGGTCAGGAGTTCGAGACCAGCCTGGCCAACATGGTGAAACCCCATCTCTACTAAAAGTACAAAATTAGCCGGGCATGGTGGCAGGTCCCTCTAATCCCATCTACTCGGAAGGCTGAGCCAGGAGAATCACTTGAGCCTGGGAGGCGGAGGTTGGAGTGAGCTGAGATTGTTGCCACTGCACTCCAGCCTGGGTGATAGAGCGAGACTCCATCTCATAAATAAATAAATAAATGCATTCAATACACCTCACCTTCCAAACATCATAGCTTAGCCTAGCCTTCCTTAAATGTGCTCAGAACACCTGCATTAGCCTATAGTTGGGGAAAAATCATCTAACACAAAGCCTATTTTATAGTAAAGTGCTGAGTGTCTCACGTACTGCTTATTGCTGGCCTGGAAAAAGTTCAAAATGCAAAGTACATTGAAATTGCAGCCATTTGCGCCATGGTAAAGTCAAAAAATTGCAAGTCAGAGACTCTGTACGCATGTCTTGGGGTTTTTTTTTTTTTTTTTTTTGAGACAGAGTCTTGCTCTGTCATCCAGGCTGGAGTGCAGTGGTGCGATCTTGGCTCACTGCAACCTCCACCTCCCAGGTTCAAGTGATTCTCCTGCTTCAGCCTCCCGGTAGCTGGGACTACAGGCGTGTACCACCACACCTGGCTGATATTTTTTTGTATTTTTAGTAGAGACAGGGTTTCACCATTTTGCCTAGACTGGTCTCGAATTCCTGAGCTCAGCAATCTGCCCACTTCAGCCTCCCAAAGTGCTAGAATTACAGGTATGAGCCACCGAGCCTGGCCAGCTATTTTTTTTATTACACATCTCTGTGAGTACTGCGGTTTGTTTTATAGACGTACTCTAGGTATGCTGTCCTGCAGATTACACTTGAGTAGTCTGGCTTAAGAGATCCCCCCATGTCTGTGGGTCAAGGTCTGTGGCATTCTTTTTAATGGCTACACAGCATTCCACTCTATTTGTTCCCTGTTGTTGAATATACTGGCTGTTCCCATCTTTCATTATTGGAACTCTGAACATCTCACACACAAAAATCATTTGTTTGCTTCTGAAGTTTTTCTTGGGACAAAGTCCTAGAGTTGCAATTCCTGAAACAAAGTGTCTATTTTTAAAGATTTGTGGCTGGGCGTGGTGGCTCATGGCCTGTAATCCCAGCACTTAAGGAGGCCAAGGCGGGAGGATCACCTGAGGTCCGGAGTTCGAGACCAGCCTGGCCAACATGCTGAAACCTCGTCTCTACTAAAAATACAAAAATTAGCTGGGCATGGTGGCAAGCGCCTGTAATCCCAGCTACCTGGGAGGCTGAGGCAGGAGAATTTCTTGAACCCGGGAGGCAGAGGTTGCAGTGAACCGAGATTGCGCCATTGCACTCCAGACTGGGGGACAAGAGCGAGACTTCATCTCAAAAAATAATAATAATAATAATAATAATAAAGACTTGTGATATTTTTTGCTGACTTATATTCCAGAAAGGTCCAGTACAGGAGTCCTGGTTTCCTGGATCCTCACCAACACTGGGCTCACACTGCTTCTTTCCCTCCCCACACTTTTGTGTGTGTGTGTGTGTGTGTGTGTGTGTGTGTGTTTGTGTGTGGAGATGGGATCTTGCTCTGTTGCCCAGGCTGGTCTTGAACTCCTGGCCTCAAGCGATCCTCCCCCATCGGCCTCCCAAAGTGTTGGGATTACAGGCATCAGCCACCATCCACGCCCAGAATGCTTTTTAATCTTTGCTATTTGGGGAACCAAAAGTTACCAAAGTAACTAATAATTTCCATTTATTTGATTTCTGGTGAAGTTTATTGTATATGTATCTGTTTATTAATTATGTTATTTCCTAGTTAATTACCTATTTCTCTGGGGAGTATTTTTATTTCTTGTTGATTTGTGGAAGATTTCTTTACATGTTGAAGATATGAATCTTTTTGTTATGTTGCAAGTTTATATTCCTAAATTGTTTATCTTTTAGTTTTTTTTTGTTAAACATTCAGAGGCTTCTTAATTTTTGTGTTGTTAGAGCTATTTTTCCTTTGTGTTTTTTGTTTTGTTTGTTTTATGTATGCTTTGGCATTCATTTTAGGATGAGATAAATATTTTCTTCCTAGTTATTTTATGGCTTTGTTTTTACATCTAGCATCTGATATTTATTTTGGCATTGGTTGTGAGATAAAGATCTAACTCCTAGGCCAGGCACAGTGGCTCACACCTATAATCCCAGCACTTTGGGAGGCAGAGGCAGGAGGATCACTTGAGGCCAAGAGGCCAGGAGTTTGACACCAGCCTTGGCAACATAGTGAGACTCCACCTCTACACAAAATAAAAAACCTAGCTGGGTGTGGTGGCACACACCTGTGGTCTCAGCTACTGGCAAGACTGAGGTGGGAGGATTGCTTGAGCCCTGGAGCTCAAGATTATAGTGAGCTGGGATTGCGCCACTGCACTCCAGCCTGGGCAACAGAGTGAGACCTTGTCTCTTAAACAAATCCGTCCAGGCGTGTTGGCTCACCCCTGTAATCCCAGCACTTTCGGAGGCCGAGGTGGGCGGATCACAAGGTCAGGAGATTGAAACCATCCTGGCTAACATGGTGAAACTTCGTCTCTACTAAAAATACAAAAAATTAGCCTGGTGTGGTGGCAGGCGCCTGTAGTCCCAGCTATTCGGGAGGCTGAGACAGGAGAATCGCTTGAACCCAGGAGGCAGAGGTTGCAGTGAGCCAAGATCACACCACTGCACTCCAGCCTGGGCGACAGAGTGAGACTCCGTCTCAAAAAAAAAAAAAAAAAATCCAACTCCCCCACCTCGATAGTCAACGAGTTGTCCATATCCTACTGACTAAATAATCCATTCTTTCCCACTAATATGAAACTCAAGTTTACTGTGAGCCAGGCGCTGGTCTGTCAAGTTTACCTTTCAGTCTCCTGCCGTAACTCAACGAAGCAGATTGATAATATTCCCATTCACAGCAAGAAAACCGAAGCACAAAGAGGTGTCATTTCTTGCGTGATATTTCACAGCTGGGGCAGAGCCTGGTTGGAAATATTGCAGATTTATTTAATAACCAGCCCCCTTATTTGTAATATGTTTTCAGCTGTTTTTCCTGCAGTTTCTTGCCAAATCTCCCTTTTGTCCGCCTGTAATGGCCTGCAGCATTTGCCCTGTGCTAGAGTTCTATGATTTAGGCCTGTTCTCTGCCTCTGCCCTGGCCAGGACTTCTGTGGCAATGTTAGATGCCAGTGGAGGCTGCTGGCAGGCGTGGACGTCTCAGATGTCTGATCCTGCAGGAGCCCCCTCCACAGGGCCCTGGCTAGGCAGGGACGAGGATGTTTCCGAATCCCCTTAAGTTAATGGTGGCCACTTAGGCAGCGGAAGTGTCATGAAAGACTCCTGTGTCCCCATGGCTGGGCCAAATCAGGGAAGACGCTGACATCAAGCACAATTGAGAACAAGCAGCAGGAGGCAATGTTCTGGGGCTATTAATTCATCCTGGGGGAAAAAACCTCACAGTGGATTAAATTGGTTTATGTAAAGTGCTGAGAAGAGCCCAGCCTGGGCAACATAATGAAACCTTGTATCTACAAAAAATACAAAAATTGGCTGGGCATGGTGGCATGCAACTGTGGTCCCAGTTACTCGGGAGGCTGAGGTGGGAGGATCACCTGAGCCTGGGAAGGTCAAGGCTGCAGTGAGCCGTGATTGTGCCACTGCACTCCAGCCTGGGCAGCAGAGTGAGACCTGGTCTTAAAGAAAAAAAAAAAGAAGAAGAGTGGTTGGCACATAGTAAACACTCACTTACATGTTAGTCATTGTTCCTCTGTTTCCAAAGGCAGGAATAAAGTTCCCAGGAGGTGTGTTTAGAATGTGGGTGGGCAGATACCACTCGGGTATTTCCTGAGCACCTACGCCGTGGCACACAAGTGCTGGGGCCATGGTTAGGGCTCCGGACAGGCACGGCCCCCACACTCTTTGAGCTGACATTCTAGAAGGCGGGTGGATCCTAGATACAACAGATACATGATGTAATGTTACATAGTGAGAAGTGCTAGAGATTGAGGGAGGCTACTGTTTTATCAGAAGTGACCAAGGCAGGCCTCTAAAGAGGTCGCCTTTGAGTCAAGGCCTGAAAGATAAGGAGCCAGCCGTGGAAGGCACATTGCAGACAGAACCACAGATGCAAACCCCGAGGCTGGAGCTTGCAGAGCTTGTTCCCAGCAATTCACAGACACCACTGTGGCAGGAGGGCAGTGGGGGAGAATGGCAGGAGATGGCATCAGAGAGGGAGCCAGATGGAGCCTAGGTTCTTTTGGTTAAAAATAACAGAAACCCACCTTAGACCCACCTAAGCCTCAAAGAATTGTGAGATGCCTCCTGAAGCCTAGGACTGGCACTGTCTCCTGGCGTCAGGATCGATAGGCCCGAGGCCTGGGCAGTTTTCTGTCTCCATCTCCCATCTCTGCCTCTTCTTTATCTCTGCTTTCTTCCCTCTTTGGGTTTCTCCAGGCATTTGGCCACCTCTTTGCTCCTTTTATGGGGTTTCCAGGTCGTCACCACAGATGGTCACCTCTCATCCGGTGAGCTGTGGCTGGAGAATAAGCATGGCCATCCCACCCGTGCCTGGTACATGCACAGTTTTCATTCAAAGGGGACTGTAAGGCCAGGCGCAGTGACTCACACCTGTAATTTCAGCACTTTGGGAGGCTGAGGTGGGTGGATCACCTGAGGTCAGGAGTTCAAGACCAGCCTGGCCAACATGGTGAAACCCCATCTCTACTAAAAATACAAAATTAGCCAGGTGTGGTGGCGCACGCCTGTAATCCCAGCTATTCGGGAGACTGAGGCAGGAGAATCGCTTGAACCTGGGAAGTGGAGGTTGCGGTGAGCTGAGATCCCGCCATTGCACTCCAGCCTGGGAGACGAGAGAAACTCTGTCTCAAAAAAAAAAAAAAAAAAGTTGGAGAGGGGACTCTAGGAAGCCTGGAAGACCCACTCCCCTGCTGTCCTGGCCTAGGATACATTTCCCTTTTCTCATATGAAGCAACATCATGTCATGGTTAAGAACATGGCCACATTGGCCGGGTGCAGTGGCTCATGCCTGTAATCCCAGCACTTTGGGAGGCCAAGGCAGGAGGATCACGAGGTCAAGAGATTGAAACCATCCTGGCCAAAATGGTGAAACCCTGTCTCTACTAAAGATACAAAAATTACCTGGGCGTGGTGGTGCATGCCTGTAGTCCCAACTACTCGGCAGGCTGAGGCAGGAGAATCACTTGAACCTGGGAGGCGGAGGTTGCAGTGAGCCGAGATCGTGCCACTGCACTCCAGCCTGGGCGATGGAGCCAGACTCTGTCTCAAAAAAAAAAAAAAAAAAAAAAAAGAACATGACCACACTGTCTGGGTTCAGAGCTCTGCCGCCTGCTAGCTGTGTGACTTTGGACTCACCACCTCACTCTCGGGGCTGCAGTTTTCTCACCTGTAAAATGAGGATGCTAAAGGCTTTTGCTTCAGGGTGTGGTTCAGAGCATTAGACAAACTTAGATAAAGGACTTAGTCTGAGCTTGATACACAGTAAGCACTCAAAGTATTAGTTTTCATCATCATCGTTGTCATCCTTATTTTTCCTTCCTGAGGCCGGATAGTGCTCTATAGTTCAAGATAGGACTTGGGAATAAAGAGCCTAGGATTGATCCCAGCTCTACTACCAGCTAGCTCTGTGACCTTGGCCAAGTGAGTAACAGCTTTGGTTTCTTCATCTGCGTAGTAAGGAGAAGAAAGAGCTTACAGGGCTCGATCATTGGATGTATGTTTGTCGTCTGAGATTTGGGGTGACTGGAAATTCAAGAGATCCCAAGTTCCCTGCTTAGTGCAGCCCCAACTCCTGATCACACTTGAATGTGAGCTGATGGCGGGCTTGATGCTAGGGCCTGCCTCACCTCTGTCATGAAGGCTTGCACAGGGCCTTTCTGTGCTGAGCCTGGCGCTTGCTCCCCATAAGTCTGTCTGCTGCTCCCTCCACTGCGAGCCCTCCCAAGTCTGATCCGCCTGTCCCCAGTACCCCGGCATGCGGCACTTTTCCTTCTTCTCTTGTGAAAGACAGATCTGGAAGAAGCTTCTGGGGAAATGCTGTGTTTGTGTCTGGTTATATCTATTCCCCAGACGGTGATTCTTAAACCTGGCTGTGAGTTGGCATCACCTGGGGAATCTTGGTAACAGTTGGGATTCTCTGGCTTCACTCCTGGAGCGTCTGCTCCCGCAGGTGGAGAGGAAGATCATCTGCTGGTTTGGCCGTCCTACAACCATTCACCATTCTTTTGGGGTTTTCCTTTTGGGAACTGCTCTTCCTCCATCCCGTCCGTTCACTTACTGAGACCGCTGTGTGGAGTTTGTTACTTACCCCAGGCACTGGGGATATGGCAGGGAATCTGGAATATGCCCTTGAAACTGGAATTGTGTCTGTTCACAGTACCGTAAGACTATCACTTTCTGATTTTTATAATTGTACTGTGATCCAGAGATTCTTCTTAGGAAATACCCACATCTTTAGGGGTTACAAACAAGAGCAAATTAACTGGAAAAGGGAAGCAAACCAGTGTTGGCTGAACAAACATGAAAATGACTACAATTTTTATCTTCAGTTTTGGGAGAATTGTCATGAAGACTCGACCACAGTGTCATCCTTTGTACAGAATAGGGTTCTAATCAGGAGACCAGTGCTCATGTGCACAGCTTTGAGTGTGAAGATCTAAAAATTTTAGTTGGTAGGATGATTATAGGTTATTTTCATTTTCTTCTTTAAACTTTTGTATATTTTTCACATTTTCTAGAAGGGAATTTTAGAAACAGAAGTGGGGAAAAAAAACAAAAAAAGCCCCAGGCCAGGCACAGTGGCTCACACCTGTAATCCCAGCACTTTGGGAGGCCGAGGCGGGCAGATCACGAGGTCAGGAAATGGAGACTATCCTGGCCAACATGGTGAAACCTCATCTCTACTAAAATGCAAAATATTAGCCAGGCGTGGTGGTGGGCGCCTGTAGTCCCAGATACTCGGGAGGCTGAGGCAGGGGAATCACTTGAACCCAGGAGGTGGAGGTTGCAGTGAGCCGAGATCACACCACTGCACTCCAGCCTGGCGACAGAGCAAGACTGTTTAAAAAAAAAAAAAACAAAAAACAAACCCCACTGTTGTGGAATGTCCTGGTCTACCTGGTTTGGGCTTAGAAATGCCTTAGGAGCATCCTGGGCCATTCAGGTCATTCCTTATCTTCCTGCCACAGGAACTGTTCAAGGAAGGGAAGAGTTGAGTCAGTCCAATCAGAATTAAGACGGGTCTTTCTCTGGAGCTCCCAGGAAAGAAGAGGAGCTTTCTTCCTACGGAGGTGCCAAGTTGTGGAGTGTAAACTTAATGCTGCTGGGGGCCTGGGGACCATCTTTGCTCAAAAGGTCGGGTGTAAAGGAGATGGAAATGATTCATTACAGACAAATTCTTTGGGTAACAACTTTTCAGTAATGGGAGCCAAAACATTGGCCCTTTTTTCCCCCTCAAGTCAGTTTGAATTGGGTCTCTGCCACTTGCAACCAAAAGAGTCCTAAGCAATACAGTAATTTTAGTGGGCCCTATAATCTATATTTAAATTTAAAAAATTCTCTGTCGGGCGCAGTGGCTCACGCCTGTAATCCTAGCACTTTGGGATGCCGAGGCGGTTAGATCACTTGAGGCCAGGAGTTCAAAACCAGCCTGGCCAACATGGTGAAACCCTGTCTCTACTAAAAATGCAAAAACTAGCCAGGTGTGGTGGCAGGCGCCTGTAATCCCAGCTACTCAGGGGGCTGAGGCAGGAGAATTCCTTGAACCTGGGCGGTGAAGGTTGCAGTGAGCCAAGATCGCGCCATTGCACTCCAGCCTGAGGAACAGAGTGAGACTTTGTCTCAAAAATAAAATAAAATATAAAAATAAATAAATAATTCTCCACAAATGATTTGTATGAATCAGATATTTGGGAACCACTTTGCTAGACTTTCCTGAGTGGCGGTTCTTAGCTTTATGTGATCAACAGACTGGCCTGGGGAACTTGTTAAAATACACCAGCTTTGTTCCACATTGCTGGAGATTCTGGTTTGGGGCCTGGGGCCTGGGTATCTGCATTTTGAACACCACCCTGGGTGATTGCATACACATCAAGAGTATGTGTATGCACAGAGCATTCTCGGCCGGGCGCGGTGGCTCACGCCTGTAATCCCAGCACTTTGGGAGGCCGAGGCGGGTGGATTACAAGGTCGGGAGATCGACACCATCCTGGCTAACGTGGTGAAACTCCGTCTCTACTAATAATACAAAAAAAATTAGCCGGGTGTGGTGGCGGATAACTGTAGTCCCAGCTACTCAGGAGGCTGAGGCAGGAGAATGGCGTGAACCCGCATTCTCAGCTTACAGTCCTGTTCATAGAGGGGGCCCAGGATCTTTCTCAAATGAATCAAAGTAGAGTTTAAGTCTGGAGTGTTTTTCCTCTTTGGAAAAAAACATTCCTTTCCTGCCCGTGACCCAGCCTTGCACACTGGCCGCTAAACCTGGCGTATCGCATCGTGTTTCAGGAGGAATTTGGTTAGATCTGTGCACTTTATTAGGATAATGGTTGAACCAGTGTGTACCTCCCCAGGTAACTTTGGAAAGAGCTGGATAGAGTTCATGACCAATTCAGAACAAAGTCTGCTCTTAGGAGGAATTTTGCTAATAGTGGGAAATATTCAAGAGGGTAATTACTGACTTAGTTCAAGGTAATTTAAGGTGAATGCATTCCTCGTGTGTGTATGTGTATGTGTGTGCGTGTGTGTGTGTGTGTGTGTGTGCGCGCCATACTTAGTTGAGGTGAAGGAGGGGTGAAAGCCCTTTTACTCGAATGAAAGGAAATCTTTTGAATTGACCTATCGGTTCAGAAAATCCCTTTTCAAATCTTCCCTTGAGCAGCTTTGCTTTTGAGGCCCCTGAAAGCTGGGAAGAAGGGGCTGTGAGGCCTGACTCACTCCACGCTGCTGGCTGTACCCCCAGGCACGTGTGATTTTGCCATTGTCTGAAGTCTTGCTTTCCCCAGAATTTGTGCCCCATGCTGAGTTCCTACAGCTCAGCCACCAGGAATTAGGGCATGGGTTAGCCAGGATTATTCAAATTTAATCTGATCATCGTTAAACATTTTTGCTTGCATCCCCCCCCAAAAGAATTTTGATAAGCCCCTATATACCTCCTTGTACACTGTAAAGCTAACATCTAAAATAATCTTATGGTAACTTTAAATTTGTCTTATTTGTGGGAGAAGAAAATAGTACACATTTTGAAGGTCGAATGTAATTGAAATATTTTATGATGCGGTTAGATAAAAAAAAGTTTTGACTACCTTATTGAGTAAAGTACACAGAGGCTGAAAGCAATCATGCAAATTTTTCCCTGGGAATTTTTTCCTGGTGGATCTAGAAAAATTTGGTGGTCCTGAAAAATGTTCCCTTTGAACAAATCAGAGCCACTAACCTATATTGCTTTGACATTCATGATCCTACTATGGTTCAGAAAATCCTATTTTTGAAGCCAATTTTCATGTTTGGCAGAAAGATACTCAAGTCAGGGAAAGACAAGCAAGTCTGGGGGTTTAAGTAGCTTTTTATTGTTCACTAAAGGCTATTTCCCGGAAACCAATATTGATGTTGTGTGTTTGGAGTCCTGGAGGTTTACACATCTCTCAGTAGTGCTCCTTGGGAAAATGGGGGAGTGCACAACAGCAGGTGGGCAGTGGGGAAGGAGACAGGCTGGTTTGCAGCCAGACCAGCAGACAGGCTGGTTTGCAGCCAGATCAATTTTAGGAAGAGGAACTTGTGGATGTTGAGGATCTGAACATTGCTTCCCTTGAAAACACTGTTT
The DNA here is from genome assembly GCF_006542625.1 of Nomascus leucogenys. Taxonomy (NCBI): domain Eukaryota; kingdom Metazoa; phylum Chordata; class Mammalia; order Primates; family Hylobatidae; genus Nomascus; species Nomascus leucogenys. Next base: position 45,488,887 of record NC_044391.1, on the reverse strand, counting down.
TCAAGATACTCCTGTATCTGTTAAGTTTCTGTAAACCCCTAGTGATAAGCGCATCCAAGTGTGAAGCCTCTCGGCTTTAAGAACCAGACGGTTTCTTATGGAGCAGGAAGTCCAGAGGTGATTAGGTTACAGAAGTTGTCACCACCACCGCCTGTATGTGTGTATATATACACACGTGCCATAAAAGTCACCCATTCGGAACATGCAATTCAGGCTGGGCGCAGTGGCTTGTGCCTGTAATCCCAGTACTTTGGGAGGCCAAGGCAGGCAGATCTCTTGAGGCCAGGAGTTCGAGACCAGCCAGGGCAACATGGCGAAACCCTGTCTCTACTAAAAATACCAAAATTAGCCAGGCATTGTGGCACATGCCTGTAGTCGCAGGTACTTGTGTAGCTGAAGCACGAGGATTGCTTGAACACAGGAGGTGGGGGTTGCAGTGAGCCGGGATCACACCACTGCACTCCAGCCTGGGTGACAGAGTGAGATGCTGTCTCTTAAAAAAAAAAAAAAAGGCCGGGCGTTGTGGCTCACGCCTGTGATCCTAGCACCTTGGCAGGCCGAGGTGAGTGGATCACCTGAGGTCGAGAGTTTGAGACCAGCCTGACCAACATGGAGAAACCCCATCTCTACTAAAAATACAAAATTAGTGAGGTGTGTTGGCACATGCCTGTAATCCCTGCTACTTAGGAGGTTGAGGCAGGAGAATCGCTTGAATCGCACCATTGCACTCCAGCCTGGGCAACAAGAGCAAAACTCTGTCTCAAAAAAAAAAAAAAAAAAAGAATATGCAATTCAGCTGTTTTTGGTAAATTTGTAAAGCTGTATAACTATCACCACAATCCAGTTTTAGAATATTACCACCACCCCAAAAGATATCCATCTTGTACCTCTTTGCAGGCAGTCCTTGCTTCCACGCCTAGGCCCAGGCTACCACTAGCCTGCTCTTTGTCTCTGTAGATTTGCGTTTCCTGAACATTTCAAATACATGCAGTCATACAGTATGTAGTCTTTTCTGTACCAGGCTTCTGTCACTTAGCATAACGTTTCTGCGCTTCCTCCAGGTGATAGCTCGTATCAGTCGTTCATTTGTTCTTATTGCTGAATAACATTCTATTGTATGGGTAAACCACATTTTGTTTATTCGTTAACCATGAATGGATAATTTCATTACCATTATTCATTAATGGATACTTGGATTGTTTCCAGTTTGGGCTATTATGAGTAGTGCTGTTATAGACATTTATGTTCAGGTCTTTGTGTGGACATGTTTTCATTTCTGCTCAGGAGTGGAATTACTGGGTCATTTAGTAACTCTGTTTAACTTTTTAAGAAACTGCCAGATTGTTTTCCAAAGTGGCTGCGCCATTTTCATAGATAGGGTCTCATGATGTTGTCCAGGCTGGAGTACAATGGCTATTCACAGGCGTGATCATAGAGCACTACAGTGTCGAACTCTTGGGCTCAAGCTGTTTTCCCGCTTCAGCCTCCTGAGTAGTTGGGACCACAGGTCATGCCACCGCCCCTGGCTGGGGTCCAGTATTTCTTTATCCTCACCAACGCTTATTGTTACACCATCCTGGTGGGTGTGCAGTGGTATCTCATTGTAGTTTTGATTTGCATGTCTCTGATGACTAATGCTGTTGATCATCCTTTTATGTGCTTATTGGCCATTCGTGTATCTTTTTTGGTGAAATATGTATTTGAATTGTTTGCCTATTTCTTAATCTTGTTATTTCATTGAGTTGTAAGAGTTCTTGATATGTCCTGGATAACACTCATCAGAATGTGATTTGCAAATATTTTCTCCCAGAAAATATCTTTATTTTTTTAGTCATGCCTTTTGAAGTATAAAAGTTTTTTTTTTTTTTTTTGAGACTGAGTCTCACTCTTGTCACCCAGTATGGAGCAGTGGCACAATCTCGGCTCACTGCAATCTCTGCCTCCCGGGTTCAAGCAATTCTCCTGCCTCAGCCTCCTGAGTAGCCGGGATTACATGCACATGCCACCATGCCCAGCTAATTTTTGTATTTTTAGTAGAGACGGGGTTTCGCCATGTTGGCCAGGCTGGTCTTGAACTCCTCAAGTGATCCACCCACCTTGGCCTCCTAAAGTGTTGGGATTACAGGTGTGAGCCACCGTGCCCACCCTAATATAAAAGTTTTTAATTTTGGAAATTCTGTTTATCAATTAGTCTTTTATGCATTGTGCTTTTGGTATTATATTTAAGAACTCTTTGACCCAGTATCATAAAGTTCTTCTTTCACGTTTTCTCCTAGAAGTTGCATACTTTTAACTCTTGCCTTTGAATCTATCATTAATTTTGATATCATTTTTGTGTATTACGTAAGGGGCCTAAATTTATCTTTTTGCATATTAATATCCAATTGTCCCAGTTCCATTTGTTGAAAAAAAGACCATTTTCCTCCATTGAATTAGGTAGCACTATGGTAAAAGTCATTTGATTATTAATATAAGAGTTTGTTTCTTCTGATCTATTGGTCTAAATGTCTATCCTACTGCTAGTGCCACAGTCTTCATTACTGTAGCTTTAAAGTTACTTTAGAAATTGGGAAGTGTTAAGTCCTCACCTTATTGTTCTTTTCCAAAATTGTTTTGGCTTGTGTGGGTCCTTTGCATACTGACAAGTTTTCAGATCACCTTGTCAATATCTGTACAAAAGCCTGCTGGGATTTGATAGACTCTGTGTTGACTCTACATGTCAATATGGTGAGAATTGCCATATTAATATTTAGTCTTCCAGTTTGTGTACAAAGAATGCTTCTCTGTTTATTCAGATTGTCTTTAATTTCTTTCAGCTTTTCAGTGCTTGTAGCTTTCAGTGTACAAGTCTACACTTCTGTTAAATTTATTCTTATGTATTTTTTTTGATGCTTTGTGAATGGAATTTTTTTCTTTTTTTTTTTTTTTTTGAGACAGGGTCTCGCTGTTACCCAGTCAGGAGGGCAGTGGCACGATCATGGCCTTTTGGGCTCAAGCAGCCCTCCCATCTCAACCTCCTGAGTAGCTAGGACTACAGGTACATGTTACCACATCCAGCTAATTTTTAATTTAATTTAATTTATTTTTTGAGACAGAATCTTCTGTTGCCCAGACTGGTATACAGTGGCATAATCACAGCTCACTGCAGCCTCGACTTCTGAGCTCAAGTGATCCTCTCACCTTAGCTTCTGGAGGAGCTGTGACTATAGGCATGCATCACCATGCCTGGCTAATTTCTTTTTATTTTTATGGAGGCGGGGTTTTGCCGTGTTGCCCAGGCTGGTCTTGAACTCCCAGGCCCAAACAATCCTCCTACCTCAGCCTCCAAAAGTGCTGGGATTACAGGCATGAGCCACCATATCTGGCCTAAAAAGTATCTTATTTAGTGGAGATATTTGGAGATAGGATGCCACACTTTGTATGATTTCAGTCCTTTAAAGTTTTTTACCTTTTCTTTGGAAATAATTTCAGTCTCACAAGAAGTTGCAAAAATACTACAAATAGGCCGGGCATGGTGGCTCATGCCTGTAATCCCAGCCCTTTGGGAGGCCAGGGTAGTTGGATCGCTTCAGCCCAGGAGTTTGAGACCAGCCCAGGCAACATGGCAAAACCCTGCTCCATAAAAAATTAGCTGGGTATGGTGGTGTGCATCTGTAATTTGAGCTACCAGGGAGGCTGAGGTGGGAGGATCACCTGAGCCCAGGGGGATCAAGGCTGCAGTGAGCCGTGATTGTGCCACCGCACTCCAGCCTGGGCAACAGAGTGAGTCCCTGTCTGAAAACAAAAAACAAAAACTACAAATGTATATCTACATGTGAAAGAATGAAGTTGGACCCTTAAAATTAACTCAGAGTAGATCATAGACCTAAATGTAAGAGTTAAAATTATAAAACTCTTAGAAGAAAACATAAGATTATATATTTGCGACCTTGAGTTAGGCAGTAGTTTCTTAGGTGAGAACAAAAGCACAAACAACAGAAGAAAGAACAAAAGTACAAACAACAGAAGAAAAAAATAGACACATTGAACTTCATGAAAATTTAAAACTTTTTTTTGTGATGCAAAGGATGCCATCAAGAACATAAAAAGACAAACCATAGAATGGGAGAAGATAATTGCAAATCATGTCTATAAAGGACTTATGTGCTGAATATACAAAGAACTCTCACAACTTGACAATGTAAAAACAACCCAATGTAGAACATGGGCAAAGGAATTTGAATGGCTCTTTCTCCAAAACATCCAAATGGCCTATAAGCACATGAAAATGGCTCAGTATAATTATCATTAGGCTAATGCTAATCAAAACCACAAGATTCTATTTCACACCAACTAGGATGGCTAGAGCCAGAATGATGGGCAATAACAAGTGTTGGCCAGGATGTGGAGAAATTGGAGCCCTCATACATGGCTGGTGGGATTGTAAAATGGTGTAGCCATTTTGGAAAACAATTTGGCAGTTACTCAAAAAAATATATACATAGAGTTACCATATGATCCAGCAATTCCACTCCTAGGTATATACTCAAATACTAACATATGTTCACATAATTACTTGTACATACATGTTCAGAGTAGCGTTATTCGTAACCCCAGAAGTGAAAATGACCCGGTGTCTGTCCGTCCCTCCCTCCCTTCCTTCCTTCCTTCCTTCCTTCCTTCCTTCCTTCCTTCCTTCCTTCCTTCTTTCCTTCTTTCTCTCTCTCTGTCCCTCCCTCCCTCCCTCCCTCCCTCCCTCCCTCCCTCCCTTCCTTCCTTTTTCTTTTCCTTCCTTCCTTCCTTCCTTCCTTCCTTCCTTCCTTCCTTCCTTCCTTCCTCCCTCCCTCCCTCCCTCCCTCCCTCCCTCCCTCCCTTCTTTCCTTTCTTTTCTTTCTTTCTTCCGCACGGTCTCCCTCTGTTGCCCAGGCTGGAGTGAAGCGGCATGGTCTTGGCTCGCTGTAGACTCCCTGCCTCGGGCTCCCGTGATTCTCCTGCCTCGGCCTGCCGGGTGGCTAGGATTGCGAGCGCGCGCCACCATGCCTGGCTGGTTTTGGTATTTTTGGTGGAGGCGGGGTTTCGCCACGTTGGCCAGGCTGGTCTCCAACTCCTGGCCTCAAGTGGTCTACCCGCCTCGGCCTCCCGAGGTGCTGGGACTGCAGACGGAGTCTCGCTCACTCGGTGCTCGGTGTTGCCCCGGCTGGAGTGTGGTGGCGTGGTCTCGGCTCGCTGCAGCCTCCACCTGCCAGCCGCCTGCCTTGGCCTTCCAGGGTGCTAGGATTGCAGCCTCTGCCCGGCCGCCCCGTCTGGGAAGTGAGGAGCGCCTCTGCCCGCCCGCCCCGTCTGGGAAGTGAGGAGCGCATCTGCCCGGCTGCCCATTGTCTGGGAAGTGAGGAGCGCCTCTGCCCTGCCGCCCCGTCTGGGATGTGAGGAGCGCCTCTGCCCGGCTGCCCATTGTCTGGGATGTGAGGAGCGCCTCTGCCCAGCCGCCCCGTCTGGGATGTGGGGAGCGCCTCTGCCCGGCCGCCCCGTCTGGGAGGTCTACCACGGAGGCCAGACGCAGTGTGGGGGCTGGACGTGGTGGCTCACGCCTGTAGTCCCAGCACTCTGGGAGGCCGAGGCAGGTTGATCACTTGAGGCTAGGAGTTCGAGACCAGCTTGGCCAACATGGCGAAACATATGAAAAATACAACAAACCAACCAACCAACCCAGCAACAACAAAACAGGTCTACCCTGGAGTCATACTCTAATTTTTTCTATTTTCCTCCCTTTCTGATCCTTTATCCCACTTTCTTTTTCTTCCTCTTCCTTCTCCTTCTTCTTTGTCAAAGACAGAGGATTGAGTTATTATCATTGATCCATACAAAGTCTCTCTCTCATTTATTTTCTTTCATTCCTACCCCCCATTTCTATTCCCGGTCTTCCCATGTGCAACCTTCCTAATATGTTCGATATGCATCTTTTTGTTTGTATGTATTTTTAGAAAATGTTTATTGTTTTGTGTGCAAAAAAAGAAAAAAATTAATAAAAAAAGAAAAAAAATACAAAAAAAAAAAAAAAAGAAAAAGAAAATGACCCAATGTCTATCAACTGATAATTGGCTAAACAGAATGCGATATAGACCCACAATGGTATATTATTCTGTCATAGAAAGGAATGAAGTACTGATACAGACTACAACATGGATGAACCCTGAAACACACATGAATGAAAGAAACCAGACCCAAAAGAGCACATATTGCTTCATCCCATTTATATGAAATGTTCAGAGTAAGCAAATCTACAGAGACAGAAAATAGATTAGTGTTTGCCGAGGGCTGGGGATGCTGTGAACAGGAAATGGAAAGTGATTGCTAGGGGTACAGAGTTTATTTTGGGGATGATAAAAATTTTCTAAGCTTAGGTTGTAGTGATGGTGAATTATACACTTTTAAAGGGTAAATTTCATTCATTCACGTTTGATGTGATGGTGTGTTTGGATTAACATCTGTCGTTTCTGCTGTTTTCTGTATGTCTCACATCTTTTTTCCTCCTTTTATTCTCCCTTTATTGCTGTCTTTCTGATAAGCAGATATTTTCTAGTGTCTCATTTTTATTTTGTTGGGTTTTAAAAAACTCTTTTTTTTTTTTAATTGGGTCTCTAGGGATTACAGCATGCATTTAAATTTATCACAGTCTACTTCAGATTAATATTAAAACAGTTCTAGTTAAATATAGACATTTTGCTCTAATATAGTTTCATTTTCTTTTCCCTCTTTTGTGTTATTATTGTCACATGTTACAAGCCCCACAGTATGGTTTTATAATTATTTTATGATATCTTACAACTTTTAAATCAGTCGAGAAGAAAAGAAAAAATGTATTTATGCCATCTTTTATATTTGCCCATGTATTTACCTTTTCTCATGTTCTTTCTTTCTTATTGTAAATTGGAGTTATATGGCCTCTTTTCCTTTCAGCCTAAAGGATTTATGTAATATTTCTTACAGATCAAATCTTCTAGCAGTGAATTCTCTCAGTCTTTGTCTGGGAATGCCTTTATTTTGCCTTGATTGATTGATTTTGATGCAGGGTCTTGCTCTGTAGCACAGGCTGGAGTGCACTGAACTGCAACCTCAACCTACTGCGTTCAAGCGATCCTCCACCTCAGCCTTCTGAGTAGCTGGGACTATAGGTGCTCGCCACCACACTCAGCTGATTTTTAAATTTTTTGTAGAGATGAGGTTTTGCCATATTGCTCAGGCTGGTCTTGAACTCCTGGACCCTAGCAATCCTCCCACCTTGACCTCCCAAAGTGCTGGGATTACAGGCATGAGCCACTGCACCCAGCCAATTAAAAAAAAAAATTTTTTTTTGTTTTGAGACAGAGTCTTGCTCTGTCGCCCAGGCTGGAGTGCAGTGGTGTGACCTTGGCTGACTGCAACCTCCACCTCCTGGGTTCAAGTGATCCTCCCGCCTCATCCTCCTGAGTAGCTGGGCTTACAGGCACCTGTCACCACGCTTGGCTAATTTTTATATTTTTAGTAGAGATGGGATTTCACCATCTTGGCCAGGGTGATCTTGAACTCCTGACCTCAAGTGATTCACCCGCTTCGGCTTCCCAGAGTGCTGGAATTACAGGTGTGAGCCACTGTGCCCAACCCTTTTTTTTTTTTTTTTAGTTTTTAATTTTTCTTTAGAGATGGGGATCTCGCTATGTTGCCCAGGCTGGTCTCAAACTCCTGGCCTCAGGTTATCTTCCTGCCTGGGCCTCTCAAAGTGCTGGGATTACAGGCATGAGTTACTGTGCCCTTCTCCACCTTGATTTTTGAAGGACAGTTTTGCTGGCTATAGAATTCTTATTTGACAGTTTTTTTTTCTTCGGCATTTTGAAAATGCTATCCTCATGTCTTCTGGCCTCCATTGTTTGTGGTGGGAAATGAGCTGTCATTTGTACTGATGCTCCCTGTGTGTAGACTTTTTCTTTTCCTACTTTGAAGCTTTTCTCCTTGTCTTTGTCTTTCAACAATTTGACTATGTTTAAAAACAAAACAGCCGGCGCGGTGGCTCACGCTTGTAATCTCAGCACTTTGGGAGGCTGAGGTGGGCGGATCACGAGGTCAGGAGATTGAGACCACAGTGAAACCCCGTCTCTACTAAAAATACAAAAAATTAGCCGGGCGTGGTGGCGGGCGCCTGTAGTCCCAGCTACTTGGAGAGGCTGAGGCAGGAGAATGGCGTGAACCCGGGAGGCGGAGCTTGCAGTGAGCCGAGATTGCGCCACTGCACTCCAGCCTGGGAGACAGAGCGACTCCGTCTCAAAAAAAAAAATAAAAAAAATTAAAAAAAATAAAAACAAAACAACACGGCCGGGCATGGTGGCTCATGCTTGTAATCCCAGCACTTTGGGAGGCTGAGGCGGGTGGATCATGAGGTCAGAAGATCGAGACCACGGTGAAACCCCGTCTCTACTAAAAATACAAAAAAAATTAGCCGGGCGTGGTGGTGGGCACCTGTAGTACCAGCTACTTGGAGAGGCTGAGGCAGGAGAATGGCATGGACCCGGGAAGTGGAGCTTGCAGTGAGCCGAGATTGTGCCACTGCACTCCAGCCTGGGTGAAAGAGCGAGACTCTGTCTCAAAAAACAAAACAAAACACAAAAACCAATTTGACTACGTTGTGTCCAGTGTGCTCTCTTTTTATTTATTGTATATGGAGTTTCTTGGCCTTCTTGGATGTGTAAACTAATGCGTTCCATCAGATTTGGGATGTTTTGGGCTATTACTTGTTCAGATTTTTTTTTCTGGCACTTTGTCTCTGCTCTCATAGGACTCCCATTATGATTGTCTTGATGCCTTTGATGATGTCCCTCATGTCTCTGAAGGCCTGTTTATTCGTATTCAATCTTTCTTACAGATTATATAAATTCTGTACAGATTATATACTTTTTTTGATCTATCTTTAAGCCCACTGGTTCTTCTCAAATCTGCTGTTGAGCCCCTCTAGTGAATTTTTCATTTTAGTTATCAGAATTTCCATTGCTTTTTTTCTAATTTCTATTTATTATTTCTACTTTCCTTTAATTCTTTAAATGTTATTTTATTTAGTCTTTGAATATACTTATAATAGCTGTTTGAGATGTAACTTGTAAGCTCTCTAGAAGGCAATTTCTATTAACTGATTCTTTTCCTGAGTATGGGTCACATTTTATTGTTTGTGTGTCTCACAATTTTTCTTTTATTCTTTTTTTTTTTTTTTTTTTTTTTTTTGAGACAGGGTCTCACTCTGTTGCCCAGGCTGGAGTGCAGTGGCACGATTTTGGCTCACTGCAACCTACACCTCCAGAGTTCAAGCAATTCTTCTGCCTCAGCCTCCCGAGTAGCTGGGATTACAGGCCTGTGCCACCACGCCCGGCTAATTTTTGTATTTTTACTAGAGATGGGGTTTCCCCATGTTGGCCAGGCTGGTCTCAAACTCCTGACCTCAGCTGATCTGCCCGCCTCGGCCTCCCGAAGTACTGGGGTTACAGGCGTGAGCCCCCGTGCTTGGCCATGAGCCACTGCAGCTGGCTTTTTTTTTTTTTTTTTTTTGAGATAGGGTTCCACTCTGTTGCCCAGGCCAGAGTGCAGTGGCAGGATCATGGCTCTTCTCAGCCTTGACTTCCTGGGCTCAAATGATTCTCTTGCCTCAGCCTCCCGAGTTGCTATGACTATAGGCACACAACACCATGCCCAGCTTTGTGTGTTTGGCGGGGGTATGCACACACATGCATACATGTAGGGATGGGGTCTTCCTGTCTTGTCCAGGCTGGTCTCAAACTCCTGGGCTCAAGCGATTTTCTTGCCTTGGCCTTGCAGAGTGTTGGGATTACAGGCGTGAGCCACCTCACCCAGCCTCAGTTTGTTTTGTTGTTGAACACTGAATATTTTAGATCATACACTGTAGCAACTGTGGATTCTGATTTCTACCTTCCAGGCCACGTTTGCTGTTGCCATTTTTCTCGTTTTGTTTTGTTTGCTGAGTATCCTGGGCTAATTCTTTGGAGTTTGTCTCGTTGTGATGTAGAGACTCTCTCTTCTCTCTTTTAAAAAAATTGTTTTAATTTTAAGCATAACTTACTAGGGGTTGCCTTTGGTTCAGCGTGGTTTAGTGGTCAGATTAAAGGTTGTGCCGAAACACCTTGAGCCAATAAAGCTTCCATCCTTTGCCAATGGATCTATGTCTGTGGGTTGGGGTATATTTTCAAAGTTCAAACAGTTTCTTCCTTTTTTTTTTTCCAAGCAGTTCCTGAGTCGGCCCCAGCCATTACTTTCTGCCTGGCCATCTGGTGTCTCCCTTGCACACTCTCAAGGCCTCATGTTGGGCTGGGGATGTGTGGACAGCAAGGGCCCCCTCTAGTCTCCCTGGAGCTTGTGTGCAACCTTGTGTATATGCACATTGTTGCAGACCAGCAGGGCTGCATGGGACCTTACCAAGGCCTTGTGTGGCTGTCTCATTCCCTGGATCTTCCTGCTAAATTTCTGGCTGGTCTACAGGCCTGCCGCTGGCTCCAGCCAGATCGTAACCACAGTCTAGCTGTGATGTTGGTCTTCCCCATTTGTTTGGCACTAGGCCCCCCTCCAGCCACAAAGTTTTCATGGCTTTCTCTGCCTTGGTCAAACTGATAGAGCTGGTGCGTGTGATGGGAGGAACCCCAAATTAAATGCCACATGTTCCCACTGTTCTTACTTGAAGGTCAGCATTTATTTACTTAGTTTTTGAGTAACTGCTTCTTGGGTAGTTATATGCCTTTGGTTGATTTCTAGAATCCTCAAATGGTTGTGTTTGGCAGTTCTGTCTACTTTCATTGTTGATTTTGGTGGGGAATACTTTTCTGAGCTCCTCCTCACTTCCCCATTCCAGAAGTCTGGTTAGCAGTTTTGACTTTTGATTTTCTCTTTAATTTAAGACATACCCAGAAGTCCTTCCAAATTTCCAAACTTTAAATATGTAGCTCTAGCTACATATTTCAGTCAATTTGGAACCTTTTTGAGTTGTTGGGTTTGGTTTTTGTTTTTTAATTTTACTTTTTAGTACGAACAATTGCAAACATATAAGAAGTGGAGTTTATATTATCCAGGTGTGACTAAGCTTATTTTGTTTATATTCTGACTTTGCCCACTCCTCAGCCCATTGTTTTGAGGCAAGTACCATATATCATATTTCCCTTCACCCATAAATATTTCAGTAAATAGTTCTAAAGGGAGAAGAGGCTGAATGCAGTAGTTCATACCTGTAATCTCAACACTTTGGGAGGTGGAGACAGGATGGAGTTTGAGACTAGCCTGGGTAACATGGCGAGACCCCATCTCTACAGAAAATTTTTAAAAAAATTAGGCATGGTGGTGCATGCCTGTGGTCTGAGGCTAAAGCAGGAGGATTGCTTGAGCCCGGGAGGTCAAGACTGCAGTGAGCCATGTTTGTGATACTGTACTCCAGCCTGGGTGGTAGAGCAAGATCCTGTCTCAAAAAAATAAGATAAAAGGAGAAAATTTCTCTTTAAAAACACAACAGTGATACAATTATCACAGCTTAAGCATTTAATAGTAATTTCTGTCTTTCTTTTCATTTGTTTGTTTTGAGACAGAGTCTCACTCTTGTCATCCAGGCTGGAGTGCAGTGGCCCGATCTCAGCTCACTGCAACCTCCGCCTCCCAGGTTCAAGCGATTCTCCTGCCTCAGCTTCCCAAGTAGCTAGGATTACAGGCATGTGCCACCACCACGCCTGGCTAATTTTTGTATTTTTAGTAGAGACAGGGTTTCGTCATGTTGGCTAGGCTGGTCTTGAACTCCAGACCTCAAGTGATCCACCCGCCTAAGCCTCCCAAAGTGCTGGGACTACAGTTGTGAGCTACCGTGCCCGACCAGCATTTAATAGTAATTTCTTAATATCATAAAATAGACTCAGGGAACCTTGAAAAGTAAGATGCCCAGTCAAGTGAAATCAGATTCTCTGAGAGTGAGGCCTGGACATCAGCATATATTAGACTCCCTCGGTAATTGTGACATGCAGCTGAGGTTGAGAACCATTGAGTTAGATAGAATTCTCTTTACCCTTTTCCAGAATTGTTCATTTCTCATGTAAATGCATTAGCATGAATGTATTGTGATAGAAAGTTATCTCTTGTGGGGAATTCAAGAAAATTTCTTTCCTAATATAGGATCAATTTTTATGGCCATCCCATGGATAGTTTATAAAGAATTAATCTCATCTGTTTTCTGGCAAAGAGTTTTATATAAACCTTAAAAATCAAATTTGCTAGTTCGTATTATTCAGATTCTCTCTAGCCATAATTTTGGTCAATTTTATCTGCTACTGTCCTGAAAAGAAGTATGTTTGCTTCCCACAGGGATTATGATTTTATCAGTTCTTTTTATATTTTTATATATATATATATATATATTTTTTTTTTTTGAGAAGGAGTCTCGCTCTGTCGGCAGGCTGGAGTGCAGTGGTGCAATCTTGGCTCACTGCGACCTCCGACTCCCTGCTTCAAGCGATTCTCCTGCCTCAGCCTCCTGAGTAGGTGGGATTACAGGTCCGCGCCGCCACGCCTGGCTAATTTTTGTATTTTTAGTAAAGATGGAGGTTTCACCATGTTGGCCGGGATGGTCTCAATCTCCTAACCTCGTGATCTGCCCACGTCGTTCTCCCGAAGTGCTGGGATTACAGGCGTGAGCCACTGCGCCGGGCCTGGTTTTTGTTTTAAACTTCTAGATTCACATTTTCTTTGTAACTTTTTGTCATGAAATGTTGAGGAAAAGAATAGCAGACTGTCTTCTACCCACCTCCCCGCCCCCACCCCTAGTTCCTGCATTCTAGAATCCTTAATTGTATCTGGAATTTTTCTGATGTCAGTATTGTCATATGGTGTTGGGTGACATTAAATTCCACGTCAGCCCTCCTGAAACATGCCCCTGTCTCTGCAGGTTCATGTCTGGGACCCAGCGTTCTGTGTTTGGGCATTGCCACCTCCTGCCCACCTCAGAAGCACCTGCCACCTTCCTGATCTTTGTGTGCAGTGGGCACTTGGGGGAAATGTGTATGTTAGAATCGGCAGTCTGTGATCTATCACATTATTTTGCATGGCCAAAGTGTGTGCCGGGCTTAGTTCTCCACCCCCTCTGCCGGTACCATTTGGTTAGACACAGACAGAATCCCCCCGCTCCTCTGCCGTGTGATCCACGGCTTACTGTTTTTTTCTGAAATAAGTGCTAATTGGTTTTTAATTCCACTTGGATTTTAATGCTGCCCACTGCAGCCTTGGTCCAGAAACACTGATGTGTTTGAAGAAATGTTCCTCAGGAGGAGGAATCGCCACTGCAGGGAGCTGGCAGGCTCCGTCCTTCCCAGCTCGCCACAGTGGCCTCGGGCCCCTGCCAGCCACACGTGTTCCCTTGCCTCGGGCTCAGCGAGGGATGCTTTGCAGTGACTTGCTCATGATGGCAAGGACAGGTTTGGACAGAGCTCCCTTTCCTCCATATGTGGAGAGCTACTGGGCCTCGGTTCATGGAAGCTGGAGGAATATTACAAGACCAGCGTGGAGTGGTGGGTCTCAGAGTCCTGATCTGGGATCCAGGAGCATTCCTGTGGCTTCTGGATGACTCCTGCCGTGCCCACCTCCCTCTGCACCATCCATCTGGAGCAGGCTCTGTTCTGTAGTCTGTTATGGGAGAGGCTGGATCCTGTCCTGCCAGCCATCTGGGATGGGGACGTGATTTTGATCTGCCTCCACCCTCCTCCCCAGTGTTTTCTTCTGTCTAGAACAATGTTCAGAACTGTCCCACTCCAGGGCTACCTCCAAAGGCCCACACTCATTCATGCCCACTTATTCTCAGCATCTGCCCAGGCACTGGGGGAGGGGAAAGACAGATGTCAGTCCGGCAGGTGGAAAACAGGAGTGCGTGGAGGCGTGGGGGTGGAGCAGCTCCTGCAAGGGCAGAACAACAGTGAAGCGGTTGGGAACATAGACTTCTGGGGTGGACAGGCCCCGTTTCCACTGCTGGCTGGGGAATTCAGTGCAGGTGACCTCACCTGTCTGGACCTCAGTTTCATTAGGCCATCACAAAGTACCACACACCGGTAGCCTAAACAACAGAAATTTATTATCTCAGAGTTTAGGGGGCCAGAAGTCTGAGATCAAGGTCTGGGCTGGGGCTGGGTTGGTTCCTTCTGAGGTCTATCAAGAAGACTTTGTCCTGTACCCCTCCCTCAGCTGCTGGTGGTTTGTGGGCATTGTTGGCATTCCATGGCCTCTGCCGCAGCACCCTGATCTCTGCCCTCATCTTCATGTAGCGTTCTCCCTGTGTGTGTCCATGTGGAAGTTGTTTCCCCTTCTTTTTTTTTTTTTTTTTTTTTTTTTTTGAGATAGAGTCTTATTCTGTCGCCCAGGCTGGAGTGTAGTGGTGTGATCTCGGCTCACTGCAATCTCTGCCTCCCCGGGTTCAAGCAGTTCTCCTGCCTCAGCCTCCCGAGTAGCTGGGATTACAGGCACCCACCACCATGCCCGACTAATTTTTGTATTTTTAGTAGAGACGGGGTTTCACCATGTTGGCCAGGCTGGTCTTGAACTCTTGACCTCGTGATCCACCTGCCTCGTGCTCCCAACGTGCTGGGATTACAGGCGTGAGTCACCACACCCAGCCGGAAATTTCCCCTTCTTATAAGGACACTAGTCATACTGGATTAGGGGCTCACCCTACTTGATCCCAACTTTACTTCTGCAACAGTCGTATCTCCAAATGAGGCCACATTCCGAAACACCAAAGGTTAGGACTTCGACACGTGAATTTTAGGGGGACACAGTTCAACTCATAATGGAAAAAATAGCAATGATAATTACCCATGTACTAGGTTGTTAAACTTTAAAAAAAAAAAAGTTATTTATTTAGAGACCAGGTTATGCGACTGGCTAATTTTTGTATTTTTGGTAGAGATGGGGTTTCGCCATGTTGCCAAGGCTGGTCTCAAACTCCTGAGCTAAAGCAATCCACCTGCCTCAGCCTCCCAAAGTGTTGGGATTACAGGAGTGAGCCCTGGTGCCCAGCCACTTACGTTATTGATTCATACAAGTAAAGCCCTTAGCTCAGTTCCTGTCACATAGTAAGTGCTCAGTAAATGTTAGTCTCATTAACGGGTTCTGATGGCCTCATCTCTTTCTTTTTTTTTTTTTTGTTCTTTTTTTGAGACAGAGTCTAGCTTTGTCTCCAGGCTAGGGCACAGTGGCGCGATCTCAGCTCATTGCAACCTCCACCTCCCGGCTTCAAGCGATTCTTCTGCCTCAGCCTTCTGAGTAGTGGGGATTACAGGCACGTGCTGCCACGCCCAGCTAATTTTTGTAGTTTTAGTAGAGACGGGGTTTCACCATACTGGCCAGGACGGTCTCGATTTCCTGACCTCAAGTGATCGGACCACCTCGGCCTCCCAAAGTGCTGGGATTACAGGCGTGAACCACCGCGCCCGGCCAGCCTCATCTCTTAATGGGACAACTGCAGTCCTAATTAGCTCACCGCTTCTATTCTTGCCTCCTCTATTCTATTTCTGGTTTTCATTCCAAAGCCAGAAATGAAATCATGTGATATACCCCACGTGCAAAGCCTTCAGTGGTTTCCCATTTCTAGCATTCAGGGTCTTTGAGTCTCAGGTAAAAGAAAACCAAACCCAAACTGTCTGAAGGAAATGGAGATAACATGAACGAAGTCCACGGGTAACCTGCAGCTTGAGCTGCAGAGCTCAAGATGCAGCTTGAGCCAGAGCTCAAATAATGTTATTACCAGTGCTGGGTTTTTCTCCTTGATCTCCCAAGTTGGTTCCAGTCTCAAATTGGTTGTCCTCTGATGGTTATGATTGCAACAACTCTAGCCTGACATCAGGTCCAGTGGAAAAAGAGAGAGTGAGTTTTTTTTTCTTGTGGAAACTTCTGCAGAAGTTCTGAAACTCACTGTGAGCTGGCTTGGGTCATGTGTCCAGCTGTTAACCATTGCTATGACCACGGAGGGGGAAGGTGGTCGATTGGCTTAGTTAGACCTGGGTCAGGTGTGGAACCCCACTGACACATCATGTCCTGAAAGTAGGGATCATTTGGACTGCAAATGAAAATAGGGTTCTTTTTAGGAACAGAGACAATGGCTGCTAGTGGGGAACAAATTGTTTACTCTCTAATATGCTCCAGTGCTTAAAATAACTTTCAAAAATCCTGACCAGGAATGGTGGCACATGCCTGTAGTTTCAGCTGCTAGGGAGGCTGTGGTGAGAGGATCACTTGAGCCTAGGAGTTCAAGGCTGCAGTGAGCCATGATCATGCCACTGCACTCCAGCCTGGGCAATAAGGAGAGACCCCATCTCTGTTAAAAACAAAAAAAGAAAAGAAAAAACCCTTATGGGCCAGGTGTGGTGGCTCACGTCTGTAATCCCAGCGCTTTGGGAGGCCAAGGCGGGCGGATCACCTGAGGTCAGGAATTTGAGACCAGCCTGGCCAACGTGATGAAACCCTGTCTCTACTAAGAATACAGAAATTAGCTGGGCATGGTGGCAGATGCCTGTAATCCCAGCTACTTGGGAGGCTGAGGCATGAGAATTGCTTCAACCCGGGAGGTGGAGGTTGCAGTGAGCTGAGATCGTGCCACTGCACTCCAGCCTGGGCGTCAGAGTTAGACTGTGTCTAAAAAATAATAATAATACAAATAAATAAAAAACAAAACCAAAAATCCTTATCGTGGCTTATAAGGTCCCCCGTGATGCAGCCGTGCTGGCCTTGCTTACTTCTCACCAGCCAGTCTTTCATATTCATTTCTCAAATATGCCACACTTTCCTCTGGCCTTTGTGTGTGCCCTTCCCTATGCCTGAAATGCTTTTCCTGACTGCTTGTCTTCTAGCCTTCTCCTTCTTATCCCTCAGATCTTAGCCTAAATGTCAAGTCCTCAAAGAGGCCCTTCTGGACTGTCCTGAATGTAAACTAGGCCGCTTGTTATTCCTGCCTGGCAAAGCTTCATAGCAGTTATCATAATATTTAATTATACGTTATGTTTGTCTTTACATGTTTAATGCCCGTCTTCCTCACTGGGCTGGCTGTGAGTCCCAGGAGGTCAAGCCCGGACCTGTTATTTATTTTTTTTTGCTTTGCGTTGCATCCCCAGTACATACTAGGTGTGCAAAACAAAACAAAAAACCTTTATTAAATGAATGTGGTTGAAATAGAATTGTTACTCATTTAAAATTTTGGTTAGTTTGTCATTGGACTAGAGCAGGGAACAAAGTCTGGCCAGAAGTTTTTAAAACCCTGGCGGTGAAATTTCAGAGTGAAAATGTTACTCGTAAGTTAAATGAATCCATACTGCAGCCATATTTTTCCAGGCTGGTTGGTATTAGTGATGCCCAAAGTGACTTTCCTTTTGGAGTCTTGGGGCCAGTGGAGATGGTGTATCTCCCAACAGTAAAAACTTCACCACGTTAAGTGGAGTACTATGATTAACACACATTTTTAATTAGCCTCTTAGTCATCTCCTATCTGAAGAGGCCAGGACAGGCATTTTAATACTTGGTTATTGGACTACCTCTAAGGAACTCTACCATGCTGCAGATACCGTTCTGAATCTCTGCAGTTTGTCCAAGTTCCTGCAGCTGGAAGCCGTTTTCCAGGCCGCTCTCTTCTCACCAAAGCCACAGTTCTTTCTTCTTACTAAAGCCATCTGTTCAGCCTTTGTGCAGAGGGAAGAGGTTCCTGAACTGGCACGACTGCAAAGGCAGTCGAACCCTCCTCTCCTGCAGGATGTGGAGGGCATGGAGGCTGTGCCGTGGATGGGCAGTGCATCTCAGAAGAGTTAGCTTCAGCAGTCATTGGGTAAAGCAAATATGCTAGAGAGTCACAACTACCTTCATGTTCTAAAGATGTTGGGTATTAGTCAGGTGTAGGTTTGGCTGCTGTAACAGACCCAGGATAGTAGTGGCTTAAATGCAAGGGCAGTTTATTTCCCTCCTGTGAAACAGTTTGAGAGTGAGCAGCCCAGGCCCCTGCCGTCTTGTTGCTCCCTGTTCCTGGGGCGTTGCTTTCATCTGCATGGTCCAGAATGATTCTCCATTATTGCCATGTGTGCAGCCTGGCCTGTGGTGGGGAGGATGTAAGAGGAGGGGTTATACCTCCTCTTTTTCAGGCAGTTGTTTTTTTTTTTGAGATATAATTTATATGTGTTAAAATTTGCCCTTTTTAAAAATTTTTTCCTCCCCCACCTCCCCCGCTTTTTTTTTTGTTGTTTGTTTGTTTGTTTTTTGGAGAATGGGGTCTCACTCTGTTGCCCAGGCAGGTCTCAAATTCCTAGGTTCAAGTGATCCTCCTATCTCTGCCTCCCTAAGTGCTGGGAGTACAGGCGTGAGCCACTGCACCTGGCATATTTGCCCTTTTAAAACATTTGATGGTTTTCAGTGTATTTTCCAGGCTCTTTAACCATCGTAACAATCTATTTGCAGAACACTTTCACCACCTCAAAAAGAAACCCTGAGCCCATTCCTCCTTCCCTGATTCCGCCCTGTGATTTCCCCGTCCCTTCAGCCCCTGGCACCACTAATCTTTCTGTCGCTATGGATTTGCCTGTTCTGGACATTTCATGTAATTAGAATAATGCAGTGTCCATTTCTGTCTGGCTTCTTTCATTGACTGTCATGTTTTTTGTTTTTTGGGTTTTTTTTTTTTGCAGAGACAGAGTCTTGCTCTGTGGCCCAGGCTGGAGTACAGTGGCACAATCTCAGCTCACTGCAACTCCGCTTCCCGGGTTCAAGCAGTTCTTCTGCCTCAGCCTCCCGAGTACCTGGGATTACAGGCGTGTGCCACCATGCCCAGCTAATTTCTTTTGTGTTTTATTAGAGACGGGGTTTCACTGTGTTGCCCAGGCTGGTCTCGAACTCCTGAGCTCAGGCAATCCGCCCGCCTCAGCCTCCCAAACTGCTGGGATTACAGGCGTGAGCCATCACGCCTGGCCTGAGTGTCATGTTTTTAAGGTTCACCCATGTTGTGCATGAATCAGTACTTCATTCCTTTTTGGGTTGGATAATATTCTATTGTACAGATAGACCACATTTTGCTTATCCAGGCATCAGCTGATGGACCTTTGGGTTGTTTCCACGTTTTAGCTATTATGAATAATGCTATAAACATTCATATATAAGTTTTTGTGTAAAGATATTTTTCAGTTCTCTTGGATATCTACATACTTAAGAGTGGTGTTACTAAGTCACGTGGTAACTATGTTTAGCTTTTTTAGGAATAAGGCAGAGATACCTAGTGTGTGTGTGTGTGGTCATGGACCCTTTGACATCTTTTTCTCACAGTTGTGTTTTTAAGTTCATAAAATGTAGGATGACAAAGGAAACTAATTGTCTTAAAATGTAGTTTTTGAAATACGAAGATAAATTTGTGATATAGTGTGGCAAAATCCATTGGCGGATCTAACTACCATAATTCCAAAGTAACAAAGGGCATAAGTGCTATTTTGAGACGTTTGTAAGAACTGTGGGCTGGGTGTGGTGGCTCATGCCTGTAATCCCTGTGCTTTGAGAGGCCAAGGTGGGAGGATCACTTGAGGCTAGGAATTTGAGACCAGCTTGGGCAGCATAGTGAAACCCCATCTCTACAAAAAATTTAAAAACTTAGCTGGGCATGGTGGTGTGCACCTGTAGTCCCAGCTACTTGGGAGACTGAGGCAAGAGGATCCCTTGAGCCCAGGATATTGAGGCTGCAGTGAGCTATGATTGTGCCACTGCACTCCAGCCCGAGCAACAGAGTGAGACCCTGCCCCAACAAAATAAACCAACAAAACTGCAATGTGATAATAATACCTGTGGTTTCTGTTGGTGACAAATTTGTAAGCATGAAAACTATAGTTTGCCTATATTCCTAGTTGAAGAAAATGCTGAATTTCTGTTAGAGATTTGTGAAAATAAAGAGGTAATTCTGCCCCTTCCCCCCAAATTAGTGGAGTTCCTGAATTCTATCCTGCTTTAAAGAGCATGACCCAGAAGTTGCACACATTTCCTTCACTCCTTCCCTGTGATCCTGATTAGTTACATGGCGACAGCTAGCTGCAAGGGAGGCTGGGAAATGTAGTCCTCATTCAAGTCAATCAGGTGCCTGACTAAAATGTAGGGGTTCCGTTATTAAAGGGGGGAGAATAGGTATTGGGGGACAAGAAGTCAATACTGTACTGCACTACACACTGTGCAGCCACTTTCTCACCCAGGTCAGAACACGTGTTCTTCTGATAAGCACCTGCCAGAGGAGTTAGTTTGGCTTTGGGGACCATGGTGTATGAAAAAAAAGTGCATCTTTTTTTTTTTTTTTTTTTGAGATAGAGTATTGCTCTGTCACCCAGGCTGGAGTGCAGTGGTGCGATCTCAGCTCACTGCAACCTCCGCTTCCTGGGTTCAAGCAATTCTCCTGCCTCAGTCTCCCAAGTAGCTGGGGTTACAGGCATCTGCCACCATGCCCAGCTGATTTTTTGTATTAGTAGAGACGGGGTTTCACCATATTGGCCAGGCTGGTCTCGAACTCCCGACCTCAGGTGATCCACCCACCTCGGCCTCCCAAAGTGCTGGGATTACAGGCGTGAGCCACCGTGCCTGGCCAAAAAAAAAAAGAGGGGGGCATCTTGAAGCACTAGAATGCCTCTCAGAGTGGTGAGCTGCTCGCATGACGAAGAACTGAGCCTGCCTGAGGGAGTAGCATATGCCTGTCCCCCATCCCACACTCACCCCAGAGCAAATGCTCAGGAAGTGGAATGCTGGGTATCTGTTCTGCTTAAATTATTTGTCCTTCAGTGAGGGGTAAGGGGATCCTAGTTGAATTTATGAGAGGTAAATATTTGATACAACCTCTCTGTGCCTTTTTACTGTGCAGTAAGATGCGTGGTTTGGCTTCTCAGATGACTGGATGGTGATGCTATATTGGAACTCTTGATTCTATGTGTCAGAATCCACCCTCGATCACCCAAGGCAGAAGAGGGATTGATGTGTTGGCCTGGAGTCCCAGGAAGATCAGCAACAGAGAGTGGGCAGCTCAGGCCTCCGGCAGCAAATTAACAGGACATGGGCAGCCCAGAGGCAAAGTGACTTCCCCATTGTCCTGGTTTTAGAGGCTGAAGGGTCATGATGCTGATCTAACATTGGTAACAGCTGGACTTTATTGAGCATTTCCTGGGTGCCTGGCAGTATTCGTTTTCAACAACCTTATGAGATGGGTCCTGCCACACCCCACTTTCCTGATGTGTAGGGACTCATCGACCTCCTCAAGATCATATAGTTACTTATTTGTGGCTGGGCATGATGGCTTGCACCTGTAATCCCAACACTTTGGGAGGCCGAGGCAGGAGGATTGTTTGAGCCAGGAGTTCAAGGTCAGCCTAGGCAACATGGTGAGATCCCATCTCTACAAAAAAAATTAACCAGGTGCAATGGTACGTGCCTATAGTCCCAGCTACTCAGGAGGCTGAGATGGGAGGATCACTTGAGCCTGGGAGGTTGAGGCTGCAACAGCAAGTCATGATTGTGCCACTACACTCCAGCCTGAACAACAGCGTGAGACCCTGTCTCCAAAAAAAAAAAAAAAAAAGTATTGATTCATGGCAGAGGTAGGGTTTGAACAGAGTCTGGTTCTAGCCGGTACTGTCGTGAGGGCAGAGGGTGAGATGCAGGAGCAGAAGGCTTGAAAGCCTGGACAGAGGAGTTTGTGTTTACCTTTATGCTTTCATTTCATGAGTCTTTGTTATTGATGATGACTTTTCAATTGACGTGATTGTGCCATCCCAGCCTCCCCTCCCTCTGTTCTAACACCCAGTGGTACATCCCCTTCCCCAACAGCACCATCAGACACACAGGTGGCTCTCATGGAATCTCTCCATTCCCCATTATTCTAGGCCAGCCCTTCTCCCTTGTCCTAGTTTTAAACATGAATTTATAAAGGGTAGTTAATTTGTGGCCAGGTGTGGTGGCTCACGCCTTTAATCCCAGCACTTTGGGAGGCTGAGGCGGGCAGATCACGAGGTCAGGAGATCAAGACCATCCTGGCTAACATAGTGAAACCCCACCGCTGCAAAAAATACAAAAAAAGTAGTTAATTTGTTACTCAGCAAATCTATACGGTGCCTACCAGACTCCAGATCTGGGCTGCTGGACACAGGAACATCATTAAGCAAATCCCTGCCATCGTGGAACTGACAGCCTGGAGGGGACGCAAGAGACTTGGGCATTCAACAGATAACTTCAGAGTCCCAACTGCAGCTGTGATACATACCAAACAGGAAACATAGAGGGAGCCAGGAGAGTGTATTAATGTGCGGAACCCAGGGCCTGACCCGGGGGCCAGGAGGGAGGATGGCAAGGAGGGCTTCCCGAGGAGGCACCGTGTAGGCCGAGCCTAGAGCTGAATGGTGGCAGAGCGGGAACAGAGCACCTCCAGGGGGAACTAGAAAGCCCTAGACACATCGCCCCAGTCCTCACTCCCACTGAACTCTGAGGAGATGGCCGCAAGTCGAGGTTCCCCACCCACCAGCACGTCACAGTGTGTCCAGGCTCAGGGTCCCCGTCTGTAAGATGGGAGTGATATTGGTCATGGTGCCCATTTCATTGGTGGATGTCACTGGTGGATTAAATGAGTTACTACATGTAAAACTTTAGAACAGCACCTGGCCTGTGGCAAGGGCTCTATAGGTTTAATTAGTCATTAAAATTTGTATGTTGTAGGTCTAAGAGCAGCTAATAAAAAACCACCCCACCCAGGCCAGAATCCAAGTTAGAGGACTGCTTGACAAGGACTGCCAGACACAGAGACTTGGTTGTGGGAGTCAGGGATGCAGCCTCTGGCTACCACCCCCAGGAGGCATTCAGAAATGGGGGGTTGGCCGGGCGCGGTGGCTCACGCCTGTAATCCCAGCACTTTGGGCGGCCGAGGCGGGCGGATCACTTGAGGTCAGGAGTTCAAGACCAGCCTGGCCAACATGGTGAAAACCCATCTCTACTAAAAATACAAAAATTAGCCATGCGTGGTGGCAGGCGCCAGTAATCCCAGCTACTTGGGAGGCTGAGGCACGAGAATCACTTGAACCCAGGAGGCGGAAATTGCAGTGAGCTGAGATCGCACCAGTGCACTCCTGCCTGGGTGACAAAGCAAGGCTCTGTCTTAAAAAAAAAAAAAAAAAAAAAAAAAAAAAAAAAGCTGGGCGCGGTGGCTCACACCAGTAATCCCAGCACTTTGGGAGGCCGAGGCGGGCAGATCACGAGGTCAGGAGATTGAGACCATCCTGGCTAACACAGTGAAACCCCGTCTCTACTAAAAACAAAAAATTAGCCGGGTGAGATGGCAGGCGCCTGTAGTCCCAGCTACTCGGGAGGCTGAGGCAGGAGAATGGCGTGAACCCCGGGGGGCAGAGCCTGCAGTGAGCCGAGATCGCGCCACTGCACTCCAGCCTGGGCGACAGCGAGACTCTGTCTCAAAAAAAAAAAAAAAAAAGAAATGGGGAGTTGGTCTCACAATGAGTGGTGGGGGCCAGGGATGCTGACTGACCTATGCACAGGATTGTTCCACCAAACATGCCCGTGGTGCCCCAGGGGAGGGTTGTCCTGGAGGGGATTTCCTTGGGTCTTCGTCTTGCTGTACGTTTCTTATTGGGTTTCTCTTCCTGGGGAGGAAAGATGGCTGCTCTTGGAGATGCAGGCTGCCCCTGAATGCCCTGATCACTGACTCCAACTTGTAAAATATTTGTAAGATGCCACTGCACTGCAGCACTGGGAAGCAGTGCCAGCCAGTCTGGCAGAAAGTGTGAAACCCAGTAAGTGATCTGCTTTATCAATCTGGGTTCTTGGGTTGCAAGCAACAGAAATGAACTCGGGCCACCTGAGGCCCTGAAAGGGTTGAGCAGCTCTGGGGTGTCTCTCAGTGGATATTCTTGGGCACTTTTTTAGGGCCCTGCGTTGAAGAGCTTAGACACTGCAGCTGGCCTCCTGGGTGAGAATCCCAACCTCACTCCTTATTCATAAGCATCTCAAGCTTTCTGTGCATCAGTTTGTCTGCTGTAAGATGGGAATGAGAACCGGAGGGTTGCTGTGAGGATTCAGTAAGTTGATACTTGAGATGTGTTTAGAACAATGCCTAGTGTAGAGTATGTGGCTAGATATATACTAGCTGCTATTATTTTTATTAAGTGCTGTGGTTATTACTATTAGTATTATTTTTTTGAGATGAGGTCTCACTCTGTCACCCAGGCTAGAGTTCAGTGGCACAAACACAGCTCACTGCAGCCTCAGCCTCTTGGGTTCAGGTGATCCTCCCATCTCAGCCGCCTGAGTAGCTGGGACTATAGGCATGTGCCACCATCCCCGGCTAATTTTTTGTATGTTTTTATAGAGACAGGGTCTTGCCATGTTACCCAGGCTGGTCTTGAACTCCTGGGCTCGAGCAGTCCACCCACCTGAGCCTTCCAAAGTGCTGGGAGTACAGGCATGAGCCACCTCACCCACCTAGCATACCATTATTATTTTTATTTTATTAAAAACTTTTTTTTTTTTTTTTTTTTTTTGAGATGGAGGCTTGCTCTGTCGCCCAGGCTGGAGTGCAGTGGTGTGATCTCGGCACATTGCAACCTCTGCCTCCTGGGTTCAGGTGATTCTTTTGCCTCAGCCTCCCAAGTAGGTGGGACTACAGGCATGCACCACCACGCCTGGCTAATTTTTGTGTTTTTAGCAGAGACAGGGTTTTGCCATGTTAGCCAGGCTGGTCTTGAACTCCTGACCTCAGGTGATCCTGAGGTCCTGCCTTGGCCTCCCAAAGTGCTGGGATTACAGACATGGGCCACTTCGCCCAGCCTCATTATTGTTTTTATCAGCAGCTTGAAATTGAAATCCCTGAGCAAGAGGAAGCCATTGGCCCAGTTTGGATCAGGTGGGTGGGCAGGTCCCATGATTGGCAATCCACCACCACCCCCCCCGCCCCACCCCACAGAAGTAGGAGGAACGAGGGAGAAACAGTTGTCCCCAGGAAAAGTGGGTTGCTATCACCAGAAGTTGGGGCAGAGACTCCAGGATCCAGGCAGGCCCAGAGCACCCATGTCCTCCATGCTCAGTAAAGGGACTCAGCAAATGTTGGTTACTTCCCTGCTTTGTGCCATGGCCTCTGCTGAGCACAGAAGACACAGAAGGGACAGTGATTTGCACAGTCTCCTCCTCACAGGTCCTGTAGTCCAGAAATTGAGGGTCCTGGTTAAAACTAAATGCCTAGAACAGTGCCTAGCCTTTAGGAGGTCCTTCGTAAATGTTTCCTGAATGAATAAACACACAGGGAAGAGCGAGAGTTTTATGGAACACACAACCAAAGCATCCCACTGGTTATTTTAAAGAAACCCATGTTTGTACCTTTAGTCTCCAGGATGAGGTTCAGAGGGGTGTCCATGCACACAGTAGGTGTTTAATAAATGGGGACTAAGTTATCTCATAGGTGCATGGTCCTGCAGCCTGCCCAGTGTGACAGTTGAGGGCAGACCCAGAGTTGGGGAGCTGGCTGCCTTCTCTGTTGAACAGGATGTGCAGACGTGGCTCCAGGATGCATCTCTGTGGAATGCAGTTGCTAATACAAATGAGCTTCCTCACGTCACAAGGCATCTATTATGTGGACGGTTGGGTGATGGGCCGTGGGACTGGGCGGGCTCTCTAGGGGAGTTTCAGAGCCACAGTTATGTTTAGGGCCTTCCTTTGGAGAGGGACTTTTCCCCATGAATGACTCTTAATAACAAAGATAATAATAGCCACCACTTTCCAGGTGCCTGAACTGTGCAAAAGGATTAACCCATGGAATCTTCACCATGGCCCATGAAGCCAGTATATGATCCCCATTGTGCTGAGGCTCAGAGAGGGAAAATAACTTGCCTGTTGGGTGCACAGCAAGTGAGAAATTGAGGTGGGATTCTGGCCATGGTCTCTTGCTCCAAAGCTTGGATTCGTCCTTCTATACCATGCACAGCCTGTTTTCTCTCTCTAGTACTAAGTTGAAAACAATATTATTTTTATTAATTTGCACATAGTACAATATTTAAAAATAAAAAGGCCAGGCATGGTGGCTCACACGTATAATCCCAACACTTTGGGAGGCTGAGGCGGGAGGATCACTGGAGTCCAGGAGTTCCAGACTAGCCTGGACAACATAGTGAGACCCTGTCTGTACAAAAAATTTAAAAATTAGCTGGGCACGGTGGCTCAGGGCTATAGTCCCAGTCACTTGGGAGGCTGAGGTGGGAGGATCTGCTTGAGTCCGGGAGGTTGAGGCTGCAGTGAGCTGTGATCGCACCACTGCACTCCAGCCTGGGTGACAGAGACCCCGTCTCAAAAACAAAACCAGAAAAAAAGGCAGTTTCCCGTCCACACCCAAACCCTCCACAGAAGCAGCCACTGTGACCTGTTTCTCACATCTTTCGGAAGTCATGAGTACAGGCGAATCTATAAACATGGCAGCCGGGCTCAACATTAAGGGTGGCCAGCTGTAGCCTGCGGGCCAGATCCAACTCACTGCTGGTTTTTGTATGGCCAGGGAGCTAAAAATGGGTTTTACGTTTTTAAAAGGTTAAAAAAAAATTATCACTATTTCATGCCATGTAAACTTATATGAAATTTAGGTTTCGCCGGGCGCAGTGGCTCACGCCTGTAATCCCAGCACTTTGGGATGCCGAGGCGGGTGGATTACCTGAGGTCAGGAGTTTGAGACCAGCCTGGCCAACATGGTGAAACACTATCTCTACTAAAAAAAAAAATACAAAAATTAGCCAGGCGTGGTGGCACACACCTGTAATCCCAGCTACTCAGGAGGCTGAGGCAGGAGAATTGCTTGAGCCCGGGAGGCGGAGGTTGCAGTGAGCCGAGATCGTGCCACTGCACTCCAGCCTTACCAACAGAGCAAGACTGTCTCAAAAAAAAAAAAAAAAAAAAAATTTAGGTTTCAATGTGTATAAATATTTATTGGAACACAGCCCGCCCATTTGGTTGTATATTGTCTGTGGCTGTTCTTACACTATAATGGCAGAATTGAGCGGTTGCAACAGAGACAAGTGTGACCCACCCCCCCAAACCTACAATATTTGTTCTTTGGCCCTTTACAGAAGAAGTTTGCTGATCCCTGCACTACACACTTTCCTTTAGCAATGTGTATTAGAGACAGTTGGCTCTCAGCACTTTTCTTGCATGCTAACTGTGCTCCCCAAAAGCAGAGCCCAGCTGCAAGCCATGGGCATGCCCAGATGTGGCTGGTGTTGGGTCTGTTGGTGCCTCCACGTACACACTCACTCTGAGCATTTCTTGGGCCCTGGCTGCGTGGCAGGCCACTGGCTGGGAGCCAGAGCAGGTCTAGGCCTGCCCTCAGGAATCCACAGGCCGGCGGGTGGGGAGAGTCAGACAGTATCGGGCAGTCGTGTGGAGGGATGTATTCAGGCCTGCTCTCACAGGCCTTCCTTGACCCTCTCCCCATCACTCCCACTTTGTTTTTATTTGTGGCACTTAAATAAAAAATAGGTCGTGCATTTATATGCTTCAAAATCAATTCTATGTGGATATGTGAGCAGTCTCTGTCCTCCACTCCTCTCCCTGCCCACCTTGTTCCTTCTCCCCTTACATAATGATTTGTATTTTCCCTTGGGTATCCGTCTAAGGTATCATTATATCAATACAAGCAAATATGAATATATATTTTTGTCTTCTCCTTCCTTCTTCGACAAAAGGTAGCCTGCTCAGTACTCTGTTCTGCGCTTGGCAAATGTTTACTGAACAGCATGCCCTGGAGATCCTCTTATTTTAGTGTTCTGGTGGAAACTGAGGGATGGGTAGGAGTTAATAAGGCAAAAAAGAAAGGTGGATCTTAGGGTGGGGGGAGCATGAGGAAGAGCATTCTAGGCAGAGGGAACAGTGTGAACAGCATGCTTCCAGGTTCCGGGGAGTGTGGCTGTCTCCAGAGCAGGGGGAAGACCTGGGAGGCTGAGGCCGGGGAGCAGGGGGCCGGTCAAGGCATGAAGGTTCAGCAAGGCCTGATGGTCAATGGAGGAACCGTGCCTTTAATTCTGAGCTCACCCGGGTGTGGGGTTCTGCTCTGTTTCCTTCCGTGCCCTGATTTCTCTGTGGCCAAGTACACTTGGCTGTCATCACATGTGACCAAGGAGAGGGGCCAAGAATGTCCTCGAGAGAGGGTTATTGGGACTCTGGTTAATGATGGAAGAATTTCTCCTGTGAGCTGCACTCAAGAAGTGTGACCTGGTGTCTGGGAGGTTTCAGGCCTGTTCCTCCTGCCTCCTCAGTTCTTTCTAATCATGGGACACGGGACACATCCCATCAGTTCTCATCTTTTCAGTAGACACAGTTGTGGTGCCCAATACAGGCATTGTTTGGAGGGTAATGCATACACCGTGCTCAGTTCCAAGTTGGCCATATAGTGAGTGCTCAAGATGTGATAGAGATGGCTTTGGTTCTTTTTATAGGGCTGGTTTGGGATCATACTTTGTTAGTATAGCTCATGATTAAAGGTTTGGGGATTCAGTGCAGGGGCTCATGCCTGTAATCCCAGCATTTTGGGAGGCTGAAGCAGAAGGATTGCTTGAGACCAGGAGTTCGAGACCAGCCTGGAGAATACAGCAAGACTCCCACCTCTACAAAAAATGAGCCAGGTGGTGGCATGTGACTGTAGTCTCAGCTACTCAGGAGGTTGAAGTGGGAGGATCACTTGAACCCAGGAGGTCGAGGCTGCAGTGAACTATGCTTGTGCCACTGTACTCCAGTCTGGCGACAGAGGGAGACCCTGTCTCAAAAAAAAAAAAAAAAGAGTTTTGGTTTGATCACTTGAGTTCTAATACCTGCTCTGCCACTTCTTGTCCGTGTTGAGCAGGTTACTTAACCTCTCTGTACTTGATTTTTGTCCCTTGCAAATGAAAATGATAATACTTGCCTCTTGGTCCCATAGATGCCGGCAATTATTATTATTCCTATTATTTCACAGCCTCTGCTGTATAGTATTGTCAGATGACTCAGTGCCAGTGGTAGCAGCGTCGCCATCATTTCAACAGCAGTGCCCTTCGTTAGCTGTAACACCTCACCTTTTCTGCAGGACACCTTCGCGTAAATCCTTTCCTGTCAAAGAGTTAGGGTAGAGTTGCTCCGTGAGTATTTAGGAAAGGAGGCCCTGGAGGAGAGGATTGTCTCTTAGTCCCTTTATGAGTCATTGGCCATAGAAAGTTACGTGACCACCCGTAACTGCAGGAAAGGGTGAGAGATGGAGAATTTTCCTAATCGCCTCCTGCACAGAATATAAATATCACCACCACAGCTGTGTGCAGTACGTATCTGTGAGCATGTTAATCTATCTTGCCATCAGAGAGGCTGGCTCCAGCATCTTACGCGTGTCCACGTTGTGGTCAGTTTGCAAGAAATCACCCGTGGTATGTGGCAAAACAGCTGGACTCCCAACATAAAGTGCTGGAAGGAAGACTGTGAGGGACACAGTTGTAAAGGCTCTCGAATTGTATCTTGTCTGATCAGAGAAACAATTTAATGTCCCAGATCAAAGTCGAGAGGCAGGCTCTGAGAACTGGGCTTTGAGCAGCCAGAGAAAGGCGGCAGAACCGGTTTCTTCAGGGCAGGTCTCTTTACCTGCTTGTCTGATTGCCTAGTGGACACTCCATTGGCTCCCAGAGGCCTTCCTGGTCATCTCCTCCCTCTGGCTAGGTCCTTGATGTTTGCAGATGGCTGCGTCTCCTGGGGCCAGGGAGCACCTACTGTGTGCCTAGTGCTGTCCAAGGTACTGGAGATAATCATAGGTAATGTTCTTCCAGTGCTCACCATGTGCTTGGCGTTGCGGTTACTTGAGTGAACTCATGTAATCCTCACAGTAGCCCTGTGAGGTGGGACAGTGTTAGGTCCATTATAGACATGGAGACAAGCCTAGGGCTGCTATGTCACTTGCCCGAGGTCACAAAGCTAGTTAGGGGCAGCCTCTACCATCTGGATCAAAGTCCACCATGTAAATGGCTCCAGCTTTTGCAGGCCACATGCACGTCTTCAGAGCTTTCTCCATAATGGACTCTTTCGGAAGACCCTGGCCTCCAAGGGCTGTATAGTGGCTTATGGTTCTCCCAGTTAACGGTGCTTATGAATGTGGCTGTGGAGGGAGAGAGGCTGGGGCTGGACAACCTGGGCTTTCCCAGTGTCATCTGTGGCAGCCAGAAAGAGAGACGGGGTCAAGCAGGGGCATCTTTGTCCACCCTTAGCTCCTCCTGGCTATTCAGGACCCACCTTACAGGTTCCTGTGGTCTCCCCGGGGTGTCTTCCTGGGGTCGAGGGTTCTCTGGCAGGCATACCATGGTGCCCTTGCCCCTCTACCCCAACATCCCAGCCAGGCCATGTTGAAATTGCCTTTTCATTTGTTAGTTCCTCTTTGCAAAATGTTGGGAGGGCAGGGGCCTTGCATCTACTTCCCTCGGCCCAATCCTAGCTGTGCAGTACATTTTAAAAACACGTCTGAACAAATGAGTAAATAAATGACTCACGTGATGGAACTAACATCTAAACAGAACTTAACTTGCAGTATCTTCTGGGCAAGTGCCACATCTGGGCTAGAGAGGCAGTGGAGGGTGGCGGTTGAAAGCCGACCCTGGAGCCATGTGCTGGGAGTTCAAATCCAGTTCTGTTGCTTACTTGCTGGGTGACCTCGGACAAGGGACTGCACCTCTCAGGACCTCAGTTTTCTCATCTGTTAAGTGGGATAATAGTAGGACCTGCCCCACGGAGCAGTTGTGAAGGTTACATGCGTTGAAATGTTAAAGCATCTGGCACAGGCACCAGCTTAAGAGTTAGCTGCTGCTCCTAGGCACCGTGCGGTAGCGTTGACCATGAAGAGTAATCGAGTCTTAGCCTCAGGTATGCGGAGAGACCAGCTCAGTTCCAGGGGAGATGATGTTCACCTTGTGAACCTAAGAAACAGTGGTTTCATCCAAAAAGGATTGCTCAGACCTGACATGGTGGCTCACACCTGTAATCCCAGCACTCTTGGGAGGCTGAAGTGGGTGGATCGCCTGAGCTTAGGAGTTTGAGACCAGCCTGGGCAACATGGTGAAACCCCGTCTGTACAAAAAACACAAAAATTAGCTGGGCATGGTGGCATGCATCTGAGGTCTCAGCTATTCAGGAGGCTGAGGTGGGAGGATAACTTGAGCCTGGGAAGCAGAGGTTGCAGTGAGCCAAGGTTACAACACTGCCCTCCAGCCTGGGTGACTGAGCGAGACCCCATCTCAAAAAAAAAAAAAGATTGCTCAGCACTGATGAGGAATTGTAACCGTAACCCTGATCAGTAAGCTTGCTTCATACAGGTGTGATTCGAGTGGGGATTTTTGGAGTTGCCCGAAACTATGTGTTATTTGTGGGAGAAGTTGAGAGAAAGACCCAGCCCGGCTGAATCTCCTGAGAACAATGAGGCACTTTTTGCAGATGCACTGTCCTTCCAGTCTCAGGGAGCGCTGTGTGAGCCCTGCACAGGGCGGGGCAGCGAGGTGGTTAAGGGCTGGATTCCATCCTTACTAATGTGTGACCTTGAGCAAGTAACACCAAGCACAGTCAAAGAGAAAATTAGTAAATGAAATTCACTCTGAGTATAGAATAGAGATAAAATACATAGAAGTAACATAACAGGTGGAGTGAGAAGAAGCATACATCTAGTAGGATTTCCAGAAATAAAGCTAGAAGGAGTGGTGGGGAGGCAATATTAGAACTAATGCTAAAAATGTGCCATAATTGAAGACTTGAATCTCAATGCTGAAAGCTCGCAATAAGTGCCAAGCAGAGACTGGATAAAAAGAAATCCCTAGATAGATTATTGTGAGTCTGCAAAACATTTAAGGATAAAGAGAAAACCTTGGAAACTAGCAGACTAGGTGAGCGAGGGCAAGTAACAAACCATCTCTAAGCCTCGGTGTTCGTTTCTGCAAAGTGAGGAAAAGAACAAGTTACTATGTGACCAGCTTACTAATGAGCTTGGAACTAGTAAAGATCTTTTTGCATAGGTCCTGACACATAGCAAGTGTGCATTAAATGTTAGCTGCCTTACTGTTGGTGTCATAAATGTTAATGACAACAATAGTGATTGTTCTGTAGGCTGCTATGGAATATGGCTGGTACTCCACAGATGCCTCTCATGCAGGCAACTCTGTAGCAAACTAGAGCATGCCATTGTGGTGATCCCTGAAGAAGAGAATAGTCATTTCATGAACCTGACTGGAAGTCAAGATTTGTGGATTCCTTCAACAAATATTTCTAGGGCCTCTTGTCTGTGCTAAACACTGTTTGAAGGCCCAGGTACACAGCAGACAAGACAGACCTAGTCCTTGCTGTCCTGGAGTACAAGGTCTGGTGGAGGAGACAGACTAGAAATAAACAGTATTTGTCAGAAGTGATTGGTAGTGCTATTAAGACGTTCAACTATTGTAGCATCTTGGGAGGCCAAGGCAGGAGGATCAGTTGAGGCCAGTTTGAGACCAGCCTGGGCGACAGAACAAGATTCTATCTCTTAAAACATTTTTTTTTCTTTTTTTTGAGTCTGGGTCTCTCTCTGTTGTTGCCCAGGCTGGAGTGCAGTGGTGCAATCTCGGCTATCTGCAGCCTCAACCTCTCTAGCTCAAGCAATCCTCCCACCTCAGCCTCCTGATTGGGACTAGAGGCACGTGCCACCATGCCCGGCCAATTTTACAAAGAAAATTGTTTTAGTGAAGTGTGATGGCACATGCCTCTAGTCCCAGCTATTGGGGAGGCTGAGATAGGAGGATCACTTGAGGCCAGGAGTTCAAAACCAGCCTAGATAAGAGAGAGAGAAAAAGAAAAGAACGGAAAGGAAGGAAAGAAACTAAACCAGGATAAGGTGAAGTGAGTGGTAGTGGTGGGAGGGGTCTTAGAGGGATGAGGAAGGGGCCTGTCTGAGGAGGTGACATTTAATCTGAGACTTGAAAGATGAAAAGGAGCCAGTCATGCACACAGGTGGGTGAACAAGGGTGAGAATGTGTTGGGAGGGATTTGTAGTTTGTTCCCCAAAGCTTCCATTTGCTTCCATCCTAGGGGTGTTTGGAGAGGATGGCTGTGGGGAGCTGACTTTGGCATCTAGGAAGAGAGGTGGTGGGCCCAGAGGCCGGGCCCCTCCCTGGCTCCTCCCAGCCTTCCCAGGGCCCTTACCCAGGGACGCGGGGCCACAGGGAAGAGACCCTTCGCCCCTTGGGTGGGCTCCCTGACTTCCCAGCCAAGAACGTGGTTGTCCTTTTTGTTCCAAAGGTGACCCAGCTGTGCCGTCATACAAGCAAAGCAGTGGTGCTCTGTGCCTGAAGCCCACTTTCTCCTTCCCCAGAGTAGATCAGCTCAAAGCTGTCTGACCTGGAGAAGCTCCAGAAAGCAGCCAAGCCAGACTGGGCATGCTGCTTGGGGCTGTGGGTAATTAACCATCTCTTTTCTTTGTGTCAAAGGCGGGGAAGGTATTAAAGCAACAGGGCTTCCTGGATAGAGCCACAGTTAGGAGCCCAGATTCAGGGCTTAAACTCCGGCTTCCCCACTTATACCTTGGGCAAATGCCTTCCATGTGCCTCACCTTAGCTTTCCCATCTGTAGAATGGGACAGTAATTCCTGGCTTAGAAAAGTACACACAGGATGTGCTACATAAGTGTTATCACCTTCCAATTTTAACTCGAGGTGAGACGGCTTTCTCTTTCCTCTAGTTTCTTGTCAACAGTTAAGACACTTGCATTCGACTTCCGTTTCTCCACACCAGCCCGGTTCTTGCCCAGGAGCTTGGCGTCTGGCAGTCAGCCAGGCTTCAGGTGCCAAAAGCAGCCCCTTTGCTGGGGGGAGCAGGTTATTTGATGCCAGGAAGCTGAGAATTGTCAGGATGTTTGTCGCCAGCGTTGGGGGCCTGTGTGGTGCCTCTACAAAAGGGACTGCTCTTGCTTGCCAGGGAGAGAAGACTGCTTCCTCCAGGGCAGCTTCTTTTCTTAACCCTGGCTGCACGAACCCTGTTAGAATCAGGTGGGGACTGTTTACAACGTGCCCGTGCCTGCCTTCCCCTTTCCCCTCTTCCTGTGTAAAGGGCCTGAGGCCTGGGCATGGAGACTTTTTTTTCTTAGCTGCCTGATGTGCCTTCAGGGACACTCTCTGTATTCAGGGGCATTCACAATCACTCAATGTAGCTGAGAACCACCTGGGGGTCATGATAAAATTCAGGTTCTGATTCATCTGGTCTGAGGAGGAGCTGAGCATTTTCTTCTTTTTTTTTTTTTTTTTTTTTTTTTTGCTTTTTGAGATAGAGTCTCGCTGTGTTGCCCGGGCTGGAGTGCAGTGGCACGATCTCGGCTCACTGCAACCTTTGCCTCCTGGGTTCAAGTGATTCTTGTGCCTCAACCTCCCGAGTAGCTGGGATTACAGACTTGCGCCACCATGCCTGGCTAATTTTCGAATTTTTAGTAGAGATGGGGTTTCACCATGTTGGCCAGGCTGATCTCAAACTCCCGACCTCAGGTGATTGACCCGCCTCAGCCTCCCAAAGCACTGGGATTACAGATGTGAGCCACCACGCCTGGACGCATCTGCTTTTTCAGTGAGCTCCCAGGTGATGTAGATGATGCTGTTTCCCGGACCACAGCTGTCAGAATCAAGGGCCTAGAAGTCTGCTTTTCAGATGTGTAGAATCTGGGACACACACTTTGAATCCTTAGCTGCATTTTTACCAGACCCCTTGGTGATTGACTGCCCATTAGGTTTTGGGAGCCTAGACCAGGGTTTGTGAACCCTGACACTGTTGACCTGTGGGGCTAGATCACTCTTTGATGTCAGGATTGTCCTGTGCATTATGGGATGTTTAGCAGCATCCCTGGCCTCTTCCCGCTAGCTGCCAGTAACAGCACCCCCAGTGGGGATCCTCAAAAGTGTCTCCAAATGTCCCCTGGAATAGAGGTGGGGCAGTGTTGTCCCTAGTTGGTTACCAGCGGCCTCGCACCCTCAAATTTCACCATGCCTGGGACCCCCTGGGCCAGCTGGTCACTCACATTGATGCTCAGGTCCCACAGCAGCAGTCATGGCCACTTTAGTTTGGGGCAGGCCCCAGTGGGAATACAAGCTCTTGGTGCATCTCCCGTCTGCTGCACTTTGACAGCCACTGTCCCGGCGCCTTTACTGCTCAGTAAATGGTGGGTGTGGCTGGACTAGCAAGTGGGGAAAGGATAATAAACCGAGCTTGGTATTTGTGTTGGGAGAGTGGGAATCAGAATGAAGTCACCATAAAGTCCCTTTTAATAACAGTAGAGAAAATTCTAGGCTTGGTGGTATTATCTCCTTTGGAAATTGTCCCAAATTCACTCTCTGTTCCCCTCCTCCTACAGTCCCCATGCTGGTCCTGTCCGTCCTTGGCTCCCACTGGCCTAAGGCAGCAGTCTCTCATTATCCCCCTGGCTCCTGCCCTACCCCTCCTGGTCTGTCCTCCGCACTTAGCCAGATGGGGCCTGTGAACACCTGAGGTCACGGCCCTCCCCTGCTCAGAACCTCCCATGGCTGCATCTCACTCAAGAGAAAAGTCAAGGCCAGGTGCGGTGGCTCATGCCTGTAATCCCAGCACTTTGGGAGGCCGAGGTGGGTGGATCACCTGAGGTCAGGAGTTTGAGACCAGCCTGGCCAACATGGTGAAACCCTGTCTCTAGTAAAAATACAGAAATGAGCCAGGCATGGTGGTGGGCACCTGTAATCCCAGCTACTCGGGAGGCTGAGGCAGGAGAATCGCTTGAACCTGGGAGGCAGAGGTTGCAGTGGGCCGAGATCGTGCCACTTCACTCCAGCCTGACAACAGAGTGAGACTCCGTCTCAAAAAAAAAAAAAAAAAGAGAGAGAGAGAGAGTGCTCTTTGGAACCTAGAGCACTGGTCTCTCAATTGGTAGAAGGCCCCAAATGGCACCTTGCCAGGACCTGGTGTTGCCATTTAAACTTTTTAAACTTGGGCTGCTTGGATTCAAATCCCAGCCCTGGCTGGTAAGAGCTAGATAACCCTGGGCAAGTGGCTTTACCTCTCTGTGCCTTAGTTTCCACATCCGTACCAGAGAGAAGAATGCTTAGGGCGCTGCCAGGCACATGGTAGACATCAGTAAATATTCTTTTGATGAGTGCATGAATGGAAAATCTAAGTCAGAAGCGACTCATGGCTTGTTAAACCTTTTTGGATTTGTATTGCCTAGAGTCCCTCCAGAAGAGCATTACTCTGTTACTGCAGGCTGAAATGACCCATTTCCCTGTTCCTCAACCAGCCCTGTGTCTTATCTTCTAGGAAAGAATACATAGTAATTTTTTCCAGGAATATGTGGTAGGACATAATAATTTTGATCGGTAATGGAACCAGCCTAATATTCTGGACATGTAAGAAAATGTCCATGTTTTTCAGAGCTGCAAACGGAAATGCATAAAGTTGAAATGACATGATATCCGGCATTTGCTTTAAAATACTTCAGGCTGGGTGCGGTGCCACACATGTGTATTCCCAGCACTTTGGGAGACCAAGGTGGGAGGATTGCTTGAGCTCAGGAGTTGGAGATCAGCCTGCGCAACATAGCAAGACCTCGTCTCTACTAAGAGTAACAATAAATTAATTAACCAGACATGGTGGGATATGCCTGTCGTCCCAGCTACTCAGGAGGCTGAGGCAGGAGGATCACTTGAGCCTGGGAGGTTGAGGCTGCAGTGAGCCAAGATCACACCACTGTACCAGCCTGGGAGACAGAGCGAGACCCTGTCTAAAAGTAAATGAATACCATAAAATACTTTGGTAAGAAGGAAAAGGGGGAAAAAGGAAGAAATAAAGAATAGATGAAGCTAATATGGCAGAATCTTGACAATTTTTGAATCTAGGTTTGGGTACATGGGAGTTCATTGTACCTTGCTCCCTACTTTTTTTTTTTTTAGCATGTTAACAGAACAAAAACCAGCCCTGTCTGTCACACACACACACACACACACACAGACTAAAAATTGTGTGATCGTGAAAAGCACTGCGATCCTGCTGCCCACAAGCAGTTGGGAAGGCCCTGAGCCAGGGTGGCGATGGGTAAATGACCACCTTGCAGTTCTTTGTTCATCCATTTTGTGAGGAGACCTTTTCTGGTTCAGCAGCTGGATGGATAGTGGATTTCAGGCCAAAGCATCAATATCTCATCTCTTTCCTGCTCCGGAGGAGGAGACCAAACCCCCCAGTGATTGACTCCTGGGATCCCTTTCACTGTAGGGCCCGGTTTTACCATGGGGTGGAGGAAGCCACAAGCTGCTCTTCTCCAGGGACCTGTGTGATGACGGCAAAAACGTAACTGGCCAATCTTCCACAGTGACTAAATATTAACTCCAGCCCCACTCCTGGACGCACATGAGCAGTCTTGCCCATCCTTATTAAACAGGCGACCGCCCCCAGCCTTCTCTCTAGTTGCACATGGAAGTGAGTGGTGGGCTGGGTTTTCCAGCGCTCAACGTGCTCTTCATTCTGCTGCCTGTGGACGTCAGGGAGGGGCTTCCACAGTCCATCTGGCACTGGGTGGGTCTCAGTCCGGGCGGGCGATCCACCCAGGAACTGACCCCTGCTTGCTCCAGAAAGGTCATTGCTTAAGAATGTCCCTTGGGTAGCCCAGTGGGAGACCCACGTGTGCGTGTGGTCAGCTGTAGCTTCCGGCTGTCTCACTTCTGCTGAATTCCAGCAATTTCTCATTTCCTTTAGGAAACAGGATGAGTCTGGAGAGGAGTATGAAAAATCATGACAAACCTGGCGATAGGGACACTGGGAACCTAGCCCTGAATGAAGCTTATAGTTGGTCATGATTGCCAGGGTCTTGAACAGTGTGGACCAGGGGAAAGAAGCTACCTGGGGCCAGATGCCCTGGATTCAAACCCCACCACCCCCACTTAACACTTGTGACCTTGAGAAAGTTGCGTAACCTCTCTGTGCCTCAGTTTGCTCATCTGT